>NC_056666.1:68708505-69024338 GCF_018350195.1 Panthera tigris | reverse complement strand
GATTAGTAGGAAACACTTTAAGGAAAAGGTATGATTTTTGGGTGAAGTAGGAGGATTGGCTTCAGTATCACTCTCTCTATGGAAACCTGCTACAGGAAGGGGGTTTTTCTATAAACAAGAACTAATAAATGGGAGGCAGCTGGTTTAGTGCAAGCGTGTGTGCTTTTGTACTCCACAGAAACTGGGTTCCTAGTTCTTCTAAAATGACTGCAGTACTTTGCAGAGTTGTAAAGTTCAGTTTGAAGGGGTGTTGTAAATTTCAGCATTGATTGACCATCCTCTGTGTACACAATATGCTGAACAGACTGTAAATCCTGTATGAAAATATCACTCGTCCAAGAATCGTGACCCAGGTGAATGTATTCATTCTCACAACATTTACTGAGTACCAACTATGTGTCAGACTATTCTAGGGGCTTAATATGCAGTGATGAAGGCAACAAATAAAAGTTCCTGCCTTCTTAAGTATATGATTCAGAAGTGGAGTTTACTTTCCAGGGGCGGAGGTTAGATTCTAGTGAAATGGTAACTTGCAGCATGGGAGAGTTTGAGAGTCCCAGATTTGGTTTTCTTTTGATTTAAAAATAAGTTGTTGCCAACACTTGTGCAAGTAAACCAGTTCTTGCCATTCTCCTTGATGATCCATCCAGTCAAGGAATTTTGAAACATCACCATGTCTGGGGCACCGGGGTGGCTCAGTTGGTTAAGTGTTTGTGAGTTTGAGCCCCTGCATCACACTCTGCTATTAGCACAGAGCCCTCTTCGGATCCTCTGTCCCCCTCTCTTTCTGCTCCTCCCCCATTTGTGTTCTCTCTCTCAAAATAAATAAACATTTAAAAAAAAACCCACAATGCCTTAGCCTTGGAAGGGACCTTAGTTAAGACAACAGTTTTTAACTGCTTTATTTTATAGATGGAAAATAGGAAGTGACTTACCTAAGGTTACCCATTGCATTACCTAGAGATTGAAGACTAGGCCTTAGAACTCCCCTTGTTCACTTTTCTCAATCATATTCCTCATGGTTTCTGATTTGAGGTTGGAGTCTGGAGAAGCGACACTTTTCAAAAAGTACAGATGGTGCAGTGAGTTCAGGGACTGCTGTAAATTGGAGTGATTTGGTTAATCAGAAATCACGGTCTGGTAAAAGACAGTAAGATATCTGAGCTCTAATTCTGGCCTTTTCATTAAGGAAAAACCATTTAACCTGGGCCCTAAATTCTTTGTCTTTCAAATGGATAGGCTAGTTGATAAGAACATTTGCCTAATACTTTGAGTCCTTTAAGAAAATGCATTGGTGTGAAGAGATTTGCAAAGTGCCTGCCAAACAGTGCTAAAATGTTACGTTGTTATTAATCACACAACTCCATAAATACAGATATCATTTTGCGGATGGAGAAGTTGAAAATTACAGAAATTAACTACAATTTCCAAGATCCATTAGTGAAGGAACAGGGAAAGTAGGCTGGGAACTGGGAATTTTGACATTACTATTTCTTTAATATGTTAATGTTAAGTACCTTAACATTCTTTCAGTTATTGAGGTTATTATTTTACAGGAATTTGGACTTGCTGTGAACCTAGAAAGACTGGGTAGAAACAGAAGAGGAAAGTATTTTATGCAGAAGTAAGCCATGTGGGTGAAGGAACAAATAAATTAATTTTATCTGCTGTCTTTGCCAGGAGGCCGCTTTTCTGATAGGAAGTAGGATGAGGAGGTAGGGAGAAAGAGTGGAAATCCTTGAATGCCAAGCTATGGAGTCTGAGAGCCTTAGCAAGGTACTTGATCAGCGTGGTGGCCTAATATTATCAGTATTTTATTTCGTATCTGGTTGTGGATTACTGAGTCGATTGGGGAAGTGGGGCTGGAGTTTAGGAAACCAGTTAAATTGGTGTTGCTAGGGTCTAGTACGAGATGAGGGCATCTATCTAGTGTGTCGAGGAAACGAGACTTGGTGGAAAAGTGTTCGTTTCTTACTCAACAGACAACATTCAGGGACTATGTAAACTCGTTATCGAAAAAAAGAAAAGGGCTTATGAGTTGTTTTATTTTAAGCGGCTACTGTTGAGTCCTGGGAGGCCAAAAGAGTGCATTTGGAATTAAAACCAGGGTTAAATTCCTCCTGGCTTTGTCATCCTCTAATTATATAATACAGAGGAAGTCACCTACCCTCTCTTGAGCCTCGGTTTCGTTTCCTCTAAATTAAGGGCGACAGTACCTACTTGGTAGAGATTTGCGTACAGAAAATTAGTATTTTAAGGCACCTAGCAATGGCGCTCAATATTGGTTCCCGCCTTCCCCCAGGTGTCTCTCGAGCTGAGCCTGAGCAGTCAAGGACGGTCGAGGCCGGAAAAGCGGTTCTACCTGGAGACCGCGGCCGGGCACTGCTCCCGAACCGGGCTGACCTCCCAACGCCGGCTCCACCCGGGAGCACACGTCCCGCGGGATGACTGAGCATCCCCCAGTCAGAGTGGCCCTGCAGCGCGTGGCAGCCACCAACAGCCAAGGATGCGGAAGGGAAGCGCGGAGAGCGGAGCGGAGAGGCGGCGGCGCCCGAGGCTGCAGCGACCACCCCCACGCCGCCCGCCCGCGAACTCGCCGCGGGTGCTGGGCCGCGCTGGCCGCGTTTGAAGTCTCCGGCGCCGCTGCTGGTTGGCCGGCTCGGGTCACGTGCACCCAGGCAGGAGTTTCCCCGACAGCTGGAGGCTGCGTGGGATCCGGCGGCGGCTCCGGAGCTCGGCGGTGCGGCCTTCCCCGCCCCCTCTTCCCTCCTCCCCCGCCCGCTTCCGCCCGGCTTATTATCCTCCTTATTGACAAACAGAGCGGCCGCGGCGGCGACTCTCCGCGTGCATCTGTAGCCAAGCCATGGGAGACAAGAAGAGCCCCACCAGGTAACAGCGCCCGGGCCCCCGGGCCCGGACTGTGCAGGCGGCGGGGCCCTCGCGGCGGGCTTCGGGCGGCCGTCTCGCTCGCCGCCCGGGCAGCGGGGCCAGAACGGGGGCGGCGCTGGCGCCGCTGCTGCGCGAGCACTGCCGCGTGAGGGGCCGGCGCCGGCCGCCCCACAATGGAGCCGCGATGGCGGCGGCCGGAGCGGCAGCCCGGGGTGTCAGAGAGGCGGCGGCGACGACGACTGCGGCCGCGCCCGCGCCCTCCCCCTTCCTGACTCCCCTCCCACTCCTAGCTGGAGCGCGGCGCGCCGGGGGCCCGCGGGGCGGGGGTCGCGGAATTGGGGCGGGGGGCGGGGCGGGGGCGGCCGCGGGGCCCGGGCGCCGGGCGCGGCCTGCTGGTGACCCCGCGCCGCGTCGTGTCCGGGTTGTGTCCTGCAGGCCGAAGCGGCAGCCGAAGCCGTCCTCGGATGAGGGTTACTGGGACTGTAGCGTCTGCACCTTCCGGAACAGCGCCGAGGCCTTCAAGTGCATGATGTGCGATGTGCGGAAGGGCACCTCCACCCGGTGAGTCCCGGGCCTGCCCCGCGCGCCGTGGGGCGCCCGGGTTGCGGCGCAGAGGACGCCCCTGCGGCTGCCGCCCCCTCCCGTGACACTCGCAGACCCCGCGGGAGCAGGCGAGACTGAGGTGGTGGCCGCTATAGGAATTGGGTCAGATTGATTGCGACCCTTGCTATGGTTTGCGGTGAGGGGTAATTGAAGAGGCTGTAACGTTATATGCTGCCAAGAGAGAATAAATTATTTAAGGGAGGCATTAGCAACTGCGATTTAATTCGTATCGCTGGGTGTAATGCCCCCCCCCCCCCCCCCCGCCTAGTCTGGGTATATTAATGTTGGCTGCATTGTTGTGTTAGTGTGTTGGAATCAAAGAAAAGCCATGAAATCCTCTGTAGGAGCAAAAGATGGAATTTAATTTCATTCCTCAAAAAAAAAAAGTATCTGATTATAGAATACACAATAGGTTAAACTTCCTTTTTTATTTAGAGTCTGGAAAGGTTAGATCAAGGTTTTGTTTAGTATGTTTATTCTAATTCTCTAATATTTTATAAATAGTTGGAGGTGAGCCCAGTCACAGGGACACATTTTTACTGAAAGTATCTGAATATTTTTAGTTTGATTAAATGGCAATCTATTAGACTCTACAAATGAGATAAAATGATCTCTGCCTATTTTCAGTCTTTATTTTATTGTAGTCTTACAGTATAATAACTCAGTCTTTCAAAAAACCACTTAAGTGAATTAAGTGGATGAAGAAAGTCATACAGGAAATTCAAAGTCTGACATTGTTGATCTGCCAACACTTTAGAGTTCCTTTGCCTTTGTAGCAAGATAGTCTTTGAATTTATTATAATCATGTGAGTTATAGCCTAATATTTAGATATCATGTATTTTGATGTTACAAAGTCTGTTAGAAACTAAATTATCATAAGAGTATAAGTATACTAATGTGATATACTGTTGTTTTAAAGAAGACCTCTATAGTGACATTAGATTTATGTATTCTGTAGAAGTTAAATTTCTGAAAATTAGATACTAGATTTTTGAATGCCATTTATAACAACTTACTAAAATTTTAAAATGTAGAGACAGAGATAGTTGGCAATAACTTAAAAGTTTATGATTTGCTTTGTGAAGCTAGCTGCTTCTGACATGTCTTTCTGTGAATCATAATATGTGTTTTGTATATTGTCATTTACATTGGATAAAATGTGTTGAGCATTTTTCATGATATCCTTTAAAAAGCAAACTTTCAAACATCTAAATTTAAGGGGATATAACAGACCATTCTGAAAAGTAAAAAAGCACTTATTTGCTAAAGTAAATGTGGCAACAGTTTTTGGACCCGTGATTTAAGTATTTGAAAAGCAGAGTATCTTTATGTCTTTGTATCAGGTTGGATTTGGTTTAGAATATATATTTGTATATCTGTGTTAATGCTTTGTACTTCTTAAAACACTCAAGCAGTTTTTAGAAAATGTGGTTTTTGGAGGCAGGAACTTTAAAGTGGAGACATTTGTTATAATCTTAATCTCTGGTACGATATTGTTGCTTTTTGTTGTTCCCTTTCTATTTTCTTGTAGCCATTAGAAAAAATACTGAAACTAGAAGAGCCTATATGTTTATTTGCAGGGACAGCAAGGAAGGGGGGAAGCTGTTGTCCTACTCCACAGCCAGTCTTGGGGTTAGAGGAACCCTGAGAAATAGAGTAGGTGGTGGCAGCTCAGAAGAGAAGAAACAGGCTGAATACCTGGCACCTGGAAGAAGAAGCAATATAGTGCACAGGGGAGTTGGCCCAGGACAGAGAAGTGGGCCTAGTTTAAAAGAGGTTTGAGGCCCACAAGGGGGCCCCTGATATTTTTTACCAGTACATCTGAGCTCTTGTAGATCCAATTTTTAGTGGTGGAAACATTACTTGAGGAGGACTCAGAGAAGCATTGTCATTTGGATTGAAACTGAAGAGGCTCTGGGCAACTCACCAGAAGTCTAAGGGACACTCTGTTCCTAAAAGTAAGTGTTCTACACTACGACCCTCTCAGCTTCTTCCTTCCTCTCTCTGAATTGTATCTTCTCTTTTGATTTTGGCCCTAAATTAAATCTAAGAGCTCTAATTTCTCTGTTACCTGTTATTTTCCAACCACTTTCTGAAATTCAGAGTGGAATCCCTGTTTGGATAGAACAGTGGAACAGGGAATTGTTAATAGGGTAGATATTGATTGCACCACAAAATACTTCCCTCTCTGGTAATGTTAGAAAAACAGGATTAAAGGGTTGCAGAACACTAGAGAGAAGCAGAAGTTTCAGGAGTTGGAAGAAATAATTCTCTACAACTGACATGTTAATTAGCACTTAGGGTAATTTCAGGGGTAAGGTTGGCGATTATCAAAGCAGGGACTGGATAGCAGCAGAGCTGAAGATGCAGTTTGCTAATGACTTGTCTGCGTGACTGACCTACGGGACTTGAATTGCTTGGGTCAGACTGACCTTTGAACTGATTCTGTCTCGAAGTCGCCAAATGTGAGGCCAAGTCTAAGGCATTCCAGACATTTGAAGTCTTTTTTTTTTAAACCTCCAGAGAAGGCGGAGCCCATGGTCTCCCTCCAGAGTCTTTACTGACAATTTTATCTTTTAAGATTCTGAGTTCAAATCTTTTATATTTCAACAGAAGACCCATTTTCTTTGGCTATATCCTTGGTAGGTCACGTTTTTCTGCAGAATAACTATGCAGTGAAATGAGGTTATAATCGTAGTAGTATTTTAAAATGAAACATGATATGAAGTAGCTTTAGTTCCTAAATTTTGATCAGTTATAGCCTTTAAATTTATGCCATTTCTGTGTTTGGATTTCGGTTTTGTGCTTGCTGACCTTAATTAGTTTAAGTTTGATAAATCTCTTTTTTTTATCCAGAATCTAAATAACTAGATAGTTCAAGCACTTCAAGTTTTCTGCATTGTACTTTTGTGAGAGAAGCAGTGATAAATGTCAAACTGACAGGAAACATTTAAAAAAGAAAAAGTTGTGGTGACAAATTACTGTGAAAGGCACTAAACAGTCTCCTTCATCTTTATATCTTCATCAAGTACTTATAAGGCAATAAGTGTCTCACATATAAACCTAAGAAACTTTAAGAAATTAAGAACCAATCTAAAGCATCAGAGAAAGTGAAATATTTAGTATAGTGTGTGAAGGGTAGTGCAGTCAGTGTATGATGATTGAATTAGAGTAGTATCTTCTTGCCACTTCATATAGGAATGGAAATTACTGCCTAACTCAGGTGGCACATACTAAAAAATGAGAATGATAGAGCTATTTGTTTTGATTTTGAAGTGTGACCTAAATGAAAGCATATAAAACACCCAAGTCCATAGCAAACTTTTAGGTAGAATTTAAAGTATAACAGGTAATGTTATATTTTCTCAGGGTAAGTTGTAATAGCTCTCTTAACGTTTTTGAGAGATGTTATTTTATGGAACAATGAAAAAGATTTTAGAAGAAAGAGTTATACTAGGTTTCTGGTGACCTGTGTTCTTAACTCATTTCAACTACTTTGACGTTCAGCAGTGTTTACGGAGTGTCTCGTTTTATACAAGGGCTGCGCTAGGTATTTCTGAACACAGTAATATGGTCAGGATCTGACTGTTGTTAAAAAGATTAATTATTTCAGCTTCTATAAAATGGAAGTAAATTGCTATGATTTATATTCTGAAGAAATCTAAAATAAACCCCAATTATCTGATAAAAATCTTTTCAGTATTATTGTTGTCATATTTGCTTTCTGTCTTCTAATTTGAAATTTGTCACAGATTCTACTACTCTTGGTGTAGGAATGGGAGAAAAAAATTGAGGACCATAAAAGTCAGTTCATTTTTCAGAAATTCAGAGTTCCCAAGCCTCCCTACCTGTCTGAGGAGCCTTTCCAGCTACCACTGAGTTCTTGTTCAGAGAGACTCCTTATTCTAGGAGGTTGGTTGGTTGGTTTTCCTCCTTATATCTTGGGTTAGAGTACTCAAGGGGCTTCATTGTTTACAAGGAAATTTTTTTTTTTTTAACGTTTATTTATTTTTGGGACAGAGAGAGACAGAGCATGAACGGGGGAGGGGCAGAGAGAGAGAGGGAGACGCAGAATTGGAAACAGGCTTCAGGCTCCAAGCCATCAGCCCAGAGCCCGACGCGGGGCTCGAACTCACGGACCGCGAGATCGTGACCTGAGCCGAAGTCGGACGCTCAACTGACTGAGCCACCCAGGCGCCCCTACAAGGAAATTCTTAAAGTGATTAGTGTTTGGATAATTTAGAGTAGTGGTTTTCAGAGTGTGATCTGAATAACCCTGGGGGGGTCCCTGAGACCCTTTAAGGGACTCTGTGAGGTCCAAACTATTTTCACAGTCATATTAAGATGTTATTTGTCTTTTTTGCTGTATTAACCTTTGCGGTGGTGGTACAGAGGCAAGGATGGGTAAAACTGCTGGACTCTTAGCATGAATCAAAGCAGTGGCACCAAGTTGCTATCTGTATTCATCGTAATATTCACTACCATGCGTGTGAAGTAAAAACAATGCCAGTTTCACTTAAGCATATATTCCCTTGATGAAGCAGTAAAAGTTATGAATTTTAGGAAGTCTCATGTCTTTTTTAACGTATTTGATGAACTGGGAAGTAAAGTAAAGCCCTTCTGGTGCATACTTAGAGTACATTGGTTGATTCAAGGGAAAGCATTTGTGTAGTTATTTAATTTGCAAGCAGAACTAGCTGCTTTTTTCATGGAGGATCGTTTTTACTTGAAAGAATGCTTGGCAAACTGTGGTTATTCAGACTTGGATATGTAGCATCTATTTTCTCAAAAATGAACACAGTGAGTTTGTCACTTCAAGGAAGACAATTGATAGTGTTTGTTGCCAATGATAAAAATTGAGCTTTCAAGTGAAAATTAGAATTTTTGAAAACATGTAACCACTGTTGATCCCAGTACTTTAAGGATGAAATCAGGTGGTGATACTAATGAATGTAACTTCTGATAATTTATCATGAAATTTGTTGATGTTTGGAAGATCTGTGTAAGTCAGTGAACTAGTATATTCAGATAACCAATGTGTGATGTTACAAAACCATGCATAGATAATCCATTTAAAGTACAAAAGAAACCAATGGATTTTAAAGGACTACTCTGAAAAGTTTGTTGATAAAGTTTTAGATATCACATGCAACTAACCTTTGAGAAATAACTACTTGTGTTTTTATGTAGTATCAAAGAAGAATATCTATAATTATCTGAAAAGGCTATTAATATTAAACTACTCCCTTTTCAACTATATATTTGTGGGAGTCTAGATTTCCTTTATATTCTTGAACTAAACCAACATACTGCAACAAATTGAATGCAGAAGTAGATATGACGATCCAGATGTCTTCTGTTAAGCCAGATACTAGAGGTTTTGCAAAAATAGCAAGTGCTACTCTTCACACAAAATTACTTTTGATTTGAAAAATACAGGTTTTAAAAGTGTTTATATGAAAATGTGATCTGCTTTATTTTTTAAATGAACTAACATACATTTAAATTTTAGCTGTTTTTATTTCTAATATAGCAATTTATTTCTTGCTAGGTAAGACTTACATAAACAAAAGCTCTTTTAACTTTGAGAGGATAAGAGAGCCAGAGACCAAAAAGTTTATGAACTGCTGGTGTAAGGTTTTACTAGCATGGGTTTCCACATCCCACAGATTTACTTCAGCAGGCATTCTTTTCCTTTCATTTATCCTTTGTTGAGTAAGATCTCTCTGATAACCTAGTGACCTACTTGTTAAACTCAGTGGCCTAATCTTTTCTTTCCATGTCACCTCCATAGTATTTGATGTTGGTAGCCTTTTTTTTTTTAATTGAAATTCTCCCTTTTTGATGTCTCTAACACATTTTGTCTCTGGTTTTTCTTGTACATCTTTGAAATCAATTTCTGCCTACTGAAACCTGGCTTCTTCTCTATATACTTTACTTTGTATGTGGCATGCTCTTTCTGGAATCTAAGCCAGAAACTATCATTGTCTCAACTTTGATCTAACTCTTCGTTGTTCCTCATGTCCAGTCTTTGAATTGTCTCTAAAATCTGTCCTTTTTCCAGTTTATGTCACTATAGTTTAGAAGCCCATGTCTTTTCTCTCATGAATTATGACAAATTGGTCTGTTCTCCCTAATGCTGCTAACATTATTTCAGTATGTTTTTTAAAACATAAAAATTAAGACCTCTCCAGTGAATAAAGTCCTGTTTATTGAATAAAGGTTGAGCTCCCGAGCATGGTATACAAGATTGTAATATCTGTCATTGATTTGCCTTTCTAGCTTCATTTCCTGCTGCGTATCCCAACCAATCTTACGCTGCATCAGCACTTAAGTATTTTCATCAGATGGTGCTTCTTAAAAGAAACCCTCTGGGAGAAATCCTCTGGGATTATAACCTCCTCATCCCAACTATTTTATTGTTCAGTCTATCTATGTAAATGCATATGTAATTATCTCTAGAAAATCATCATATTGTGGTAGTATTGTCTACGTGTTTATCTACCCTTCTGGGCAGTCGTACCCTTTGTTGTATCCTCCAAAGCCAGTAAAGTATTTGGAACATTTTAGGCATTTAAACTTTTTCAGCTAACATTCCTTTAAATTTTACTATTGCTGTTTAACAACTGGAATCACTTTTCCAATAACTTTTTAAAAAATTTAAGTTTTTTTATTTTGGAGAGAGAGAGAAAGAGAGAGAGAGAGAGAAAGAGAGAGAGAGAGAGAGAGAGAAAGAGAGAAAGAGAAAGAGAAAGAGAGAATCCCAAGCAGGCTCCTCAGTACAGGCCTGTTGCAGGGCTCAATCTCATGACCATGAGATCAGGACCTGAGCCGATACAAGAGTTGGATGCTTAATTGACTGAGCCACCCAGGTGCCCTTAATAACTTTTTTTTAAGTTTCTTTTTTTTATTTTAAGTAACTTCTACACCCAAACATGGGGCTTGAACTCATGACCTAGAGATCAAGAGTCGTATGTAGAACAAGTGTGCATTCAGGGGAGGGGCAGAGAGAGAGGGAGAGAGAAAGAATCCCAAGCAGGCTTGGCACTGTCAGCAGAGTCTGACGTGGGGGGTTCAAACTCATGAACCGTGAGATCATGACCTGAGCTAAAGTCAGACGCTTAACTGACTGAGCCACCCAGGCATCCCATCCCCCAAAACTTTTAAGCCTATGCTTGTAAAAATATTATCAGACTATTTTGTCCATAATTTGTAGGTACATATTTTAGCATTAATTTTTAAAAATTTTTTCACAGTTTTGTTTTGTATTTTGAAGCTGTTACTTGATTAAAAGCACAGTTATTACAGTTAGATTAGTAACTGAGATAAGTGACCCCTGAGTCTTCGTACCTTTCTTTGTCTTTAAACACGGAAATAATATTTTTATAATATAGTAATGTTATAACAAACTATGTAGTTATTTTGAAAATTAAGAACATAAAGAATTTTGTGCATCTCATATTTATTATGTTTGTTCTTGTCTTATACTTAAAAACATGTATGTGTGCAAGTAAAATTATAATTTGCCCCTCAATTTTGAAACATTTTTAGCTTTATCATTTTTAATTGACATGTAACAATATATTAGTTTCATATTTCAAGAATGATAATGTACCTTATATTATACCTTGGTGTTTTTACAGTACAACTTTGGAGGGTTGTTTGTTATCTCACTACCACTCAGATTATTGAAATTTGCATGGTATAACTAAAAATGAGAATTATTTCTTTTTAAAAAAAAATTTTTTTTTTTTTTTTTAACATTTATTTGTTTTTGAAAGAGAGAGACAGAGCGTGAGCAGGAGAGGGGCAGAGAGAGAGGGAGACACAGAATCTGAAGCAGGCTCCAGGCTCTGAGCTGTCAGCACAGAGCCTGACGCCGGGCTCGAACTCACAGACTCAGAGATTATGACCTGAGCTGAAGTTGGACGCTTAACTGACTGAGCCACCCAGGCGCCCCAAATGAGAATTATTTCTTGACTAAAGTAAACTAAAATCAAGAAAAGGTACAGCATATAATGAAATATATTTAAGTTCTCTTTTGAGTGTTTTTTAAAGTTAGTTGACATTGAGGGTCTATCAAAAACTAGAATATACTAAACATAGATTTGTGGTATTTGAGATTGTTTAATTGAAAAATAGTTTAGAATTCAGATTTTGCATTTATTTGAATTTACTGGTACAATTAATGGAACAAATTAAATTTAATTATAATTAATATGGAGCTAATTTTTTTTTTAATTTTTTTTTTCAACGTTTTTTATTTATTTTTGGGACAGAGAGAGACAGAGCATGAACGGGGGAGGGGCAGAGAGAGAGGGAGACACAGAATCGGAAACAGGCTCCAGGCTCCGAGCCATCAGCCCAGAGCCTGACGCGGGGCTCGAACTCACGGACCGCGAGATCGTGACCTGGCTGAAGACGGACGCTTAACCGACTGCGCCACCCAGGCGCCCCTGGAGCTAATTTTTAATTTATGGTTGAGATAGTATTGTTTTGTCTATGAACTTGTTACTTTAAAGATAGATCAATTATATACATTATTAGACACCTATACAACTATAGAAATTAGGCAGACATTAAAGAAATAATGGAATTTTCCCTCATCTTGTGCTTCCAGTTGTCTATTTCCAGTTGTTCGGAGTCAGACTAACAGGGGGTAGTTGCTGATATTTTTCTACAATTCTGTTATCATTTCGCCTACCTGGTTAACTGCTTATTCTTCCAAACCTAGTTTGTGTATCTGTTGGCTGTGACATTCTCCTTGACCAATCTCAAACATGCCTGCCTTCGTGTGTCTTTTGTGCATACCTCTGATTGTGATCTTCATCTAGCTTCAGCATTTCCTCATAAATCCGGAGTTGATTAGTGTCTTTTTCATGAAGCTGAGTATTCTTTCTCAGAGGATGAATTCTCCAGAGGATGAATAACTGGTTAAAGTCGTGAGAGTAGCTGTTTTCCGGTTTTAGAATCTAAATAGTGCCTCAGTTTGTGATGCTTACCTTTGTTATATCATTTAGCATATGGTAATTCTGCTACCTGTATGCATTTACTCTCTTGTTATCAAGAAACTCCCTTGAGTTTCTTAAGGGAAATGGGAGCTTTTCATTACCTTTTTCAAAGATGCTTGACAAAGTGCCTGGGAAGTAATGGGTGTCCAATGAAAGTTTGTTGAAAGAGGAATATACGTATTAGAAAGGAAAAGTTATTGGTTTGTTTTTTTAAAACTCTATAAGCTTTGAAGAAGTTGGAATTTTGATACAGGTTGTAGAAGTCATTATTTGGAGAAGAACCCACATGTGTACATGTTTGAAGTATCAGAAATAAATGGTAGTGAACAAAATTCTAGAATTCGGTATATGCTTAATGAACACATACCATATGCCAGGAATTATGCTAGGGCTGTAGAATTATAGATGAGACCCAATTCCAGCCTGTGAGGGTTTGAATTCTAGCAAAGATAGATAAATGATATTTGCTAATGAGTAAACAGAAGAAGGAATGTACAATTAATTTTCCAGTATAGTCCTACTTTTTGGAGAAGTCCTATGCTCAAATCAAGAATGAAATCAGTTATTGGTGTAGTCATTACTAGTTAAGCACTTTTGGTAAAGTGTGTTCTAACATCATGACCAATTTCCAGTTTGGTTAGTTTTCTCAAGAAATTTCAGCCAAATGAAACTGCCATGTCACTGCTAAGTAAAACCCTCCCCTTTTCTCTGTGTATATGTCTATGTGTATGCGTGTATAAATAATGTACATTTGTAAAAGAAACTGCTGTTTTTCAGACGATAGTTGTTATATAATTGAAGTAAGGTTTCAGAGGACTAAAATTATTTGCCTTTGAGAAGTTTACATAGGATGGTACAGATTATTAAATTTATATATATTTAAAAATCCCAGAAACAATTTTTTTGAGAATAAAATAATTTTATAATGGGACTACATTACTGAATTTAACATCTGTTTCTTCAACTATATTACTGATTATATTGGCAGTGATCTTCAGTATGCTACTTGGGTATTTTTTTTTTTTTTTTTAAAGCATTGTTGAGAAGATTAAATGAGTAAATTTTTGTAAAGCCTTATCACAGTGGCTTACACATAGTAAATTATCATTGAATGGTAGCCATTACTGTTAAAGTATATGTTTGAAATAATATTTGTAACATACTGCTACAAAATTAATTTTGTTATTATTGGTGGTTTCAGTAAAAGCAGTATCTTTGAATTATTTATCATTCATATACTAATTTTCTGTGTTCAGAATGCTTTCCTATATATCTTTACATTTGTTCATCAAACCACCCTACATGAGGAGGGCAAGATGGTCATCCAATCACAGATTTAGTGTTAGAGCCTAGATTGAAATCCAGGTTGACTGCTGGTTGATCTTTTCATTCTTTTGTCTCTGATAAAGAAGTTTATAAAACTGTACTATTTGAGTGAAAGATTTCTTTGCTTATTCTTCTTTTCTTCTGAGGTGTTAGAGAGCCAGTATATTTTGGTAGAAAGATTAGCATTTTGTGGGATATCAAGTTTTCATTCAAGGATTTAATGAAACAGGTGTTTGAGATTTTCTTAAGACACATTTTCCTTTATCTTTGATAGTTTGTAATTTTAGGGTATTGCAAGTATGTAAAATACATTGTGATTTGATTTAACGAATATTTACTAAATATCTACAATGCTTTGTTTATTGGCTTTCATGCATGTTAAAATCTCTACCTTTTGTTATATGATCTGTGATTGATAATCTGTTTCAGAAGATTGAGTAGACACTCCATTTTGCAGTATTGTTTATTATGGGAAATTACAGAATTACCTGGAATTTTAGAGTTGGAAGGAACCTTTCAAGAGCTTCCATGAGGTTTAGTAATTTCCTGAGACTGGCGAGTTTTTATTACTTGAGACCTTGATAATAGAGGGATAAGATTGTCTTCGTAGGAAAGGTCTTAAGAGGTTTGGGGTAGAAATATTGGTATTAAAACTTTCAAAATAGGTTGAGGCCACCATTGTTTGCAAATCCTTCTTGTTTGGGATTTTCAGCTCAGTTCTTGTTGCTATACTGAGAACTGCCAGGTGAAACAGAGCAATCTGCTAGGTGAGATCTTTTCTATGTGTTGGAACTCATGGCTCTAGCCTAGTATCCTCCTGACAGGTAAGAAAACAGGCCTGGAAAGATTGTGACTTGTTTAAAGTCAGTAGCTGGTTCATGTAATGTCAGATTCAGATACTTGGATTTCCAGTCCCTTTTATTACCTTGCCGTGGTAACATTTAAATTTGCTACCGAGTAACTTCTTAAGGATTTCTTCTTGTAAATTTGGTATACATAGATCTAGCGCTGTACATCTTGATAATTTCTAACATTAAACCTACTACTTATAACTAATATAAGAATTTTTTTAATTAAGTAATTTTTTTTGATGTTTGTTTTTGAAGGAGAGAGAGACAGAGCGTGAGGGGATAGGGACAGAGAGAGAGAGGGAGACACAGAATCCAAAGCCGACTCCAGGCTCTGAGCTGTCAGCACAGGGCTTGAACCTGTAAACCACGAGATCATGACCTGAGCCGAAGCTGGAGGCCTAACCAACTGAGCCACCGAGGCACCCCACTAATATAAGAATTTATGTTAAAACTGGGCTAGCAGTGTAATGCATGAAGAACAAAATGACAGTCAATTATTTCCCCCATGTTAACTCTAACTAATATTTTTGACATGTAATTGTTAACAAACTTCATATTGATATATTTTTTAATATTTGTTTATTTTGAGAAAGAGAGAGTGTAAGCAAGGGAGGGACAGAGAGAGAGGGGGAGAGAGAATCCCAAGCAGTCCCTCCACTGTCAGTTCAGCGCCAGATGCGTGGCTTGAACTCCAAACCTTGAGATCATGACCTGAGCTGAAATTAAGAGTTGGACGCTTAACCAACTGAGCCACCTAGCTGCCCCTTGATATCTCTTATAGTAACATTTTTTTGTGCTTTATATTCTGACTTTGATATCATAATATTTCTTAGAGGAAAAATCCCAGTAAATATTATTTCCCTTTTTGGGGGGGACACAAATATTAAGAATCATTAATAGTATAATTAATAACCAATTTGTATGTGTGTATATTACTATATGTGTATGATAAAAAGTTTATGCAGCTCACTGGTAATTTTTAGACATGAGTTAAACCACTTCATTTTTACATGTTTTGTGGTCCAGTCAGGGTTCTTTTGCACACTATCATACTTTATAGGATGATCTGGGACGATCAACTTAACAAAAGCAGCAGGTAGGTAATACTAGATGCCAAAGAAGTATTTGTTTAAGAAGTAGAACTCTAAGGGGATGCCTGGGTGGCTCAGTTGGGTAAGTGGTCGACTCTTGATTTCAGCTCAGGTCATGATCTCAGTTTGTGAGATCTAGCCCCAAGTGGGACTCAGCACTGTCAAGGCAGAGCATACTTGGGATTTGCTCTCTGCCCCTCTCCTGCTCATGCTCTCTCTCTCTCTCTCTCTCCCTCTCCTTCTTGCTCTGTCTCAAGATAGATAAATATACTTTAAAAAAAAAAAAAAAAAGTAGAGCTCTAGGTATATTGACAGAGAAGGCAAAATTGTTTTGGTCTTCTTTGATCTTTTTCCATCCTTTTTTGCTGTTTATCTTTGATCTCCCCAGGACCCAAAGTCTCTTAATACTCATTTCTAGCTTGCTTTTTTTCCTTTTCCCCTAGCTTGCCTTCTTTCTCATCCTTTATTTTCTTCACTCCACCAGCAGTTCTTCCTTTACTAGAAAATCTTATTGTTTTGTCTGTTCTGTAAATCTAAATAAAGTAATTGTGAATAAATATCCTGAGCATGGCGGGGGTGGGGGGGGTGGGTAGAGTTAGTTTTTTCTTAAGGAAGTAATTGGTGATAAAAATAATACATGTTCATGGAAGATACTAAAGAAATAAAAAGAGGAAAATAGGAATGCTCATCACAACATCTCTCCAGCCAGAGATCGCTGTTTCTAACGTGTGTTTCCTTTCTGTTTTTTACAAGTGGATATTAGCATTTAAAAGGGGGAAGTTGAGGTGTCTCTCTCTGGAAGAATGGGAGAAAGGAGGAGATTTCTAAATCAGGGGTGTTTCTCTGACTTCACAAGACAGCTCTCATCTTGCCTTCTCTCTGTACTCCAGTAGGCCTCACAAACACTGGTGGTAGGGAATGCTTTTGAAAACAAGCCAAGAAAGTTGGGAAAATACTGTGTATCATTATCTTCTTAGAGTTTAATAAATTGAAAGTCCTGAGAATCCTCCAAAAGAATTTGTTTTAGCTTATATAGTTGTGCAGTTCTCAGTTTTACCTGAGTGGATTTTGTTTTATTTTTTCTCTATTATAATACAGAACTCGTTGGGACATTCTGTTCTGTAGGCCCTTGCTATTGAAATGTGGTCCAAAGACCAGTGGCAGAGACACTTCCTGGGAACTTGTTAGAAATGCAGAATCTCTAGGCTTCTGGCTGGCTCAGTTGGAGGAACCTGGGACTCTTGATCTCGCTTGTGAGGTCAAGCCCCATGCTGGGTGTAGGGATGACTTAATCAATAAAACTTAAAAAAAAAAAATGCAGAATCTCTAGTCCCACCGAGGATTTACTGAGTCATAATCTGCATTTTATAGATTATTCATATGCACATTAAAATTCAAGAAGCACTGCTCTGGTTTTTTTCAAGATAAGACAGTGAGGTGGGCAAGGCTCTGAGGTATTCATTCTACTTGAACTGCTTTTTCCAAAGGGCTTTCCCCTTTCTTTTGGGGGTGCATGTGTGTGTGAGGCAGCATTGCATGTACGAGTGTGTATATGAGCAGGCATTTGTGTACAACATTTGAGCGTGGGTATGTCTCTGTTAATGGTGCCCTCTCTGGCCAACACTTCCCTCATGAATTCTTATGTCAAAAAATGCCGCCTCTGTTAACACATCCTCCCTCTTATTCCTGTTTCTGATATCTGTACACAGCCATACATTCCTTCACCCATACAGCTCACTCAGAGCTGGCTTTGGGAAACCTGTGAGAGAGCAAGTTGCAGGGAATAAGGGAGTAAGAAAATGTTTTTGCTGGTTAGAATCAAGTAACAGGTTTGTTGGGGTAGAAATGAGCTAGCCTTCCCTCAGAAGAACACAGGGGTTTTGAATTGTGTTGGTTGGAGCCCTAAAATCTCATGAAATTATCTCAGTGACTGCCAGCAGGAACAACCAAGTGGGGCTCCATGCTCCCACACTCCACTTCAGCTATGTCATCTATGCTCTTATATACTTTATTCACTAGGGTTTCTTTTAATTTATTTCCTGAAGCTGCTTTGCTATTGGAACAGTTTTTTTTTTGAAACCACTGCCCTGTTCCTTCCATTTAGCTTTCCACCACTTAAATTTGTCTGTTCAGCGTAGGCTGGGTTAATTGTGACTGGACTTCTTAGCCACACGTTTCAAAAGCAAGAGCTAATAATGAATTCTGTGTAGTGATGCATAGATTAAAAAGTTTGTCCCTTGAAAAGCCTTTTCTTCCTCCCTCCTTCCCTTTATCTTTCCTTTCTTCTCACCCATCTTGTTAGACACTTTGCTCTTTTTAAAAAATTTTAAGATTTTTAAAGTTTTTTTATGTTTATCCATTTATTTTTGAAAGAGAGAGAGAGAGGCAGAGAGAGATGAAGAGAGGGAATCCTAAGTAGGCTCCGCACTGTCAGTGCAGAGCCTGACATGGGGCTCAATGTGGGGCTCGAACCCATGAACCATGAGATCATGACCTGAGCCGAAGTCGGACGTTTAACTGACTGAGCCACCCAGGTGCCCCCTTTCCTCTGTTTTCAAAGACCAAGGCTGGTAAAACCTAGAGCTATATAATCATTAATTAGTTGAGTGATAACCAGTATAATTTATAGACAAGAAATATATTAAATTCATCATGTCATCAAATTATAGTTTTTGGTGACATGGATAAGGCTATTCCATTTATCTATATGAATGTGGTTATCACATTTGGGTAGTATTCCCTCGCCAATTTTCCATAAACTTAATGCCTCTGATCACATGGCATTTTTCTGTAATATTCCTTGGTAATTGACAGTTTAATTGTGATCTTTCCATATTCCACTTGTGTAGGACTTCATTATACATATTTTTGGTGCAGGAAAATTTATCTAGTTTTATTTTTTTGCCTACATGTTATTTTATTTTATTCTAAAAAATACTTATTTTGAGAAAGAGCGTGTACGCATGTGGGAGGGATGGAGAGAGAGAAGGAGAATCCCAGGCAGGCTCCATGCTGTAGCACAGAGTCCAACGTGGAGCTCCATCCCACAACGATGGTGAGATCATGACCTGAGCCGAATCTAGAGTTGGATGCTTAAGTGACTGAGCCGCCCAGGCGCTCCTACATGTTTTAAATTTTTAGGCGTATTCAGTATAATGGAAAGCAAAAAAAAAAAATTTTTTTTTTCAGTATTTCAGAGTTCCCTACAGTAGTTCCCTGTAGTATAGTGATGAAGAGTTTGGACTCTGGAGCTTGATTGTTTCGGCTTAAATATTGATCTCACCACTTACTAGCTGTGTGACCTTGTGAAAGTTAATCAACTTTTGAGTCTCAGTTTTTACATTTATAAAATGGACTTGATAATAACACCTACCTCACAGAGTTGTTGTGAGGATTAAATGAGATAAGTCTTGCAAAATACTTGACAGTACCTGGCATATAGTAAGTCCTCAGAAAATGTTAGCTAAAACCATCAAATACATGAGTGGTGATATAATACTTGATATCCGTTAGGGGTGTAACAGTCCCTATTGTCAAGCATGTGGGTTCAAATGTGGTAGCTGACAAAACCAGAACATAAGAATAAGGGTCTTCTACTAAAGGATAACATTTCCACAAATTATTTCAGGGATAATTTTACAATTTCATGTACCTGCCCTTTCCCCGTCCCTCCCTCTTCTCTTTCCTCTCTTCCCCTCCTTGCGTGCTGTTGGGGGTGGGGTGTGTCCCCTAGTAACCAGATGTGACTTGTCACATAAACATTTGGGGATTACCAGTGAAAGTTTTAACTTCTAAAAAGCACTTTGGTAGTGTAATAGTGGTAAGCAGTATTTATAGACTTAAGAGTTGAACAGTTAAAAACATTTTTTACTGTTTGCCATAGTTAAAAAGTAAGTCTGTTTTCAGGGTTGGATTGTCAGAAAGCATGGTCATGATCTTTTTTAGGCCACTCTGTCATCTTGTATATTATGTTGTTTTTTCTGCCTCATACTGTTCCATCCTCCAAAATTTTCTTTTTTGGTCTTTATGTTTGCTCAAGCATCATCTCTCAAGAAGCATATCTTTATCTGTAGGCCAGAACGAATGTCCTTTGAATTATTCTTGAAGCATTCTATCCAAAAATCTGGTGGTTGTAATTACATAGTGTATTGAAATCATTTTGTTTCTGTTTCTTTCTCCTTCCTAGGAGAAATCACTGTAATCGCTTTACCATTTGTCCTGGAATCCTATTTCAGCTTAAATCCCCACCTTGCCATTTACAGCCATATAACCATACAGCTTTATGGTGATGATTCAATGTGATAAATGATCTAAGGAACTTAGCATAGCTCTTAGTTAATTAATTATGATGATAATTATAAATAGTAATAAAAATTCCCAGTGCCTGTCACTGTGTCTTGCATAGATATTGGTAATGCTTAAACTGCAAAGACTCTTTATCATGTATCTGATTGCTGCTTTAAGCTGTTTTCCATTTCTTGTTTTTTAAGTGATGTTTATATAATGTTTCATTTTATCAGTCTGTGAGTTGGATGTATTATGTTTAATTATGCCCGTTTAACCAAAGTTACCTTCATGTGCAGCTTTTTCAGCAGTTTAAAAATGTTTTCTTTTGCCATCAGTATAATGTATACTTTAAACCACAACTAATAGCATTTTATTTTGTCATAATGTCATGCTTGTTTGTTAAATCTGAACTAGAGGCAGGGAAACCATTTAGTGGAAGCCATTACAATAGGTCTAGGCAAGATACAGTAGTGGCCAGAACAAGGATAATGTCAGTGGGAGACAGAAATGAATGGATTCTAGATACATTTAGGAGCAAATTGATAGGACTTGATGGATGGCTGGAGGTGGTTATGGGAGATAGGAAGTTGGGTTATAGAGAGGGAAGAATCAAGGATGAATCCCAGGATTCTGGCTCAGGTAAGCAGCTGGATAAATGTGCTTTACACTGACAAAGGGAACAGGAAGAGGGACAGTTTTGGGGAAAGGTAGTAGTTCACTTTTAGATTTGTTGAATTTCAGGTATCTGAGGGAAATCTGAGAGGGGAGATCTGTGAGGCAGTTGGATATGTGAGGCGTGGGCTTACAAAGGAGGACAGGGCTATGAATATATACTTGATAGTCATCAGCATACATGATTGAGTTGAAGTTATGGAAGTAGGTAAGACAGATCAGGGAGTGAATAGACTGCATAGCATGAGAAAAGAGAACCCAGGAAACATTACAACCTTTTTGTGTCCGCCAAGATGAAGAAATGGAGGAGAAAGAGAAATAGGCAGTAAGAAACTGGCAGAATGTAATGTTACAGAAACTGGGAAGAGATTGTTTTCAAAACGAGGGGATGTAGTGAGCCATGTCAAATGGCCGTTCTTCAGATAGAATCTTAATTTTTCTCTTGCATTCTGTGTAATGTTTATTTTAACGACTGTTAAAATTTATATTTTAGGTTATAACAAGATAATCCTGCAAAGTGCTTGTACTAAGCTTTTCATGGTAGTTACAGTAGTTCTAAATTGTATCTACAGGTTAAATAAAGGAAGTTAATATTTGTAGGTCAGGAGATGAGTAAAATTATGTTAGTAACTAACTTTCTCAAGAATGCTCTAATTATCCAGTAACATCTATCATTAAGCCTGTACTTTTACAGGTAGCTCCTGATTGTACCTATAACAGTTAATAGAATTAATATAAAAAATTGGGTCCACCTTGGTATCAAGAATTTTTTTAAGTGGTAAGTAAATGTAATAGTATAATTGTGGGGGAGCGTGTATGGTTTGAGTAATCCTTTATGTTCTGTTTTTAGAAGGAATGAATCATAGCAATCTTTATTGATCATCTAACCAGGCAAATCACAGCACTTTTCATAAAACTGTTTGGTTCATAAAGTAATAGGCATCTGTGGAGTAAATTGGATTTGATGTGATTCATGATTCAGATTTTATGACTGCTGAATAACAAAGTTATTATTTAGAATATGGGCAGTAGTTTGAAAACTGTCAGTGTTAACTTCAGACTATATTGGAATTTGTCAGAAAAATTTGCCATTGTTTTATAAAATCAGATTATACAGAAAATATGCACTTACACATTTTAGAGATGGTTATTAAGAATTGATTTGGAAACTAATGCAGGGCTTAGAGTCTGGTCAGGTTAATTTTAATATCAAAAGTTGAGAAAAAGGACATAATTACAGTAAAAGTTAGACTTCATTTTCATGCTGGCATAATTGTTAGCATTGAGAGTACCATTAGCTGTTATTTTTGTATGTTAACTTGGATACTAACTATAGTTGGTGAATAAAGGATTACATATGATGCACCTGATGTTTTGGACTAGGATCAGGAAAATGTTTCCTTGTACTAGAAGCTATAAAGAGTAGATGATATTGACTGTCTATGGAAGTATCCCATTTTAAGATATGGTTTATAAAATGTGGTGCATAATTAAGGGACCTGGGGCATCTGTTAAATTAGGAAGATCACAATATTGTTGAAGATTAATTAATATGATTAAGGTATTCTTAGGAAGAATGAATAGAATATAAAATGTTGTGAAAGAAAAACTACACAGCATTATGTCACTGGACAATTGGTTAATATTTAGCATAGTAGAAGAGGTGGTAGGAAGTGAGGGATGCTATTTGACAGCCAGTAGAGTAATATTTTATTCTGGGGGTTGAGGTAACGTAGACTTCTTTATATCTAAATTAATTAGTTCTTAACATCATTCAGTAAAAAAAAAAAAAAGCTTGCAGACACAGCAACCAGTTTCAGGGCTGCTGCGCACTTAGACAAATTGTAATTTTGTATAACAAATTACCTCAAAATTTACTGTCTGAAAATAATAAACATTTATTACCTTATCCTCCTTTCTGAGTCAAGAATTTAGAAGCAGCTTATCAGGTGATTCGGGCTGCTCAGGGTCTCAGGCTCAAATGAGGGAGGATCCACTTTCAGGTTCACTCGTGTGGTTGTCAGCAGGCCTTAGAATACCTGCTACCAAGTACTCACATGGCTGTCGACAGGCCTCAGGACTCTGGCTGTTGGCCAGAGACATCAGTTTCTTGGCCACATGGGCCCCTCCATGGGGCTGCTCACCATATGGCACCTTGTTTACTCCAAAACAAGGTATCAGAGAGAGCCCCCAAAAGAAGCCAGTCTTTTTATAACCTAATATTGGGAGTGATATCCCATTACTTCTGCCACATTCTCTTCCTGAGAAATCAGTCACTAAATCCAGCCTATTTTCTGGGGGAGGAAATTACATAAGGGCTTGCATACCAAGAGGTTGGTTGGATCATTGTGGGCAGTCTTAGAGGTTACCCACCACGCTATCCTTTAAAGTTTAAACTTTTTGTTGTTGTTGCAGAATTCTTTCTTGGAAGGAAAAGATGGGGGGAAATTCAAAATATAAGATAAATAAATGAGAAATTCTTTTGTCCAAAGCAGGGGTTCTGCTACCATCCTTCCCCTTTAGCTTCCAAACAATTTGAATATTAGTATTTTCACCATCAAATGTCAGTCAATAACATGAATATATGCTGTTTTTCTCATGTTTTCGTTTTAGAATTTGTCAACAGTTGTAAAATTCTAGCTTATAAAAATCAGGTATTGGGACATGGAAAACAATTTGTATAAATGTTTCTGGCAACTTGTAAAGTTGAGTAACTTCCTTTACTAAAGTAAATCTAATGTAAAGCCTGGTTTTATATTATTAGCAGATATAGTTTTTAAGTTAATCTGATAATGATAGTGATTTATTTACTAATTGCTGCCTGGAATCTTTTATTAACTATTTCCAAATTATATGCCTTTTTAAAAAATCGCAAGTGTATAGTGGTATTTGGAATTGAGTTTTGATATTAACATGTTCTTACAGCTTTTATGTTGTAATTGGTGATTCCTAATCAGTAACATAAATTACTTATTTTCTTTATCTTGCAGTATAAACAATCTAGTTCAGGGGCGCCTGCGTGGCTCAGTCAGTTAAGTGTCCGACTTTGGCTCAGGTCATGATCTCATGGTTTGTGAGTTTGAGCCCCGCGTTGAGCTCTCTGCTGATAGCTCAGAGCCTGGAGCCTGCTTCAGATTCTGTGGCTTCTTCTCTTTCTCTCTCTCATTCTCTATCTCTGAAAAATAAACATTAAAAAATATATATAGTTTCAAAATAATAGTACCGAAATTATTATAAACAAATCTCTAAGTTTAGAATTTCTTTATGTAGTTCTTTTATGTAGTTTTCTTATGTAGACTATATCCCTCTAAAAGTGTATAAAATCACTTGAAAACCATTTCTGGATGATTATGTCAACAGTTTGATGTATATAGTTAGATTCTGGGCATTGGGTCTAAAGCTTTATTTACATTAACTTAATTCCCAATACTGTCCCGTGAACTAGGTTTTGTTGTTATCCTTATTTTACAGATGAGTAGAGTTCTTGCCATTTTGATTTTAAGTTAATTATATTAATGAGAAAATAGTATTGTTTTTGTTTCTCTGTGGATTAGTGGGAAATGGTGGATTAAATGAGGGAAAGGAACAAATAACATATAGTGGTATGTTAACTAACTTGGATATAAACTAAAAAAAATAAAAATGAAAGTTAAAAACTGAGGAAAAGGAAATTTTGATTAGGAAATGGGTGGTATTTATAATTTGGGGACCCTGAGGAGAGTGTATCATGGACTGAAAAGGGAGAAAAGTCATAATGGACTCAATTCAAATATAAACACATATGCCCCATTGTTTGTTTACATATGAAACATCAGTAGTGTCATTTAAATATGCATGAATATGTGTATAATGTTAAATTTCATTATGCTGTTATAGGATTCCAAGTCCAGGATTTATGGTGAATAACTTCCCACAACCATAATAATTTCCATAAGAATTTTAAATCTTAATTGAAAATTAGAAAATAAGGTACATGGAATCATCAAAACCAGTTGTAATTTAAATTGCCTCTAGCTAAAATATAATGTCCGAACCAGGGGTAGTAGTGGAAGTGAAAGTTAGCTACCACGTTTTTTTCTAAGCAGTTTTTTCACAAGTTTAGATTGATTTTATGGAATAGATTTTTCATTACCGAAATACTTGATTTGATTCTTAATTACTAAGGAGTACCTTTTTGTGAATGAGTGTTGTAATTATTAGGGCTTACACAAGATAGTTTTAAATAGAGCATCCTAATTTCTGGAAGTACTTTTCTAAGCTATTCTGATAAAATCTGTCTTAGTTGAGGTAATGGCATGATAACAACAAATAGCTTTCAGTGCTGGTCTCTAAGTGACACTTTTGGTTACTTTAAAATATTTTCAAGATATTTTAATTATCTTAAATTAGTTTAAAAATGCAGTTGGTTCTATTTTAAATTCATGAGTCTAAATTTGTTATAAATAAAAACTGGGAATTATTATTTAGTTCTTAGTGATACTTTTTTATCCTAGATGATGCCAAAAGTTTGAAATGTTTGGATTATTGCACCTGTATTTACTTTATTAATCCAAACATGTAGGACCTTTATGCCAGGTACTCTTCAGGTACTAGAAGTTAAATAGGAATCTGGAAAACTTAACTAGAGGACCCTTTTGATATTTATCTCTGTATTACAGTTAGAAATGGAGGTCTGTGTAGTGCCCTGTTTGTATGAATGGGTCATTTAAAAACAAATGCATTAAACTATGTTTTAAAACCCAGATTTACTTTAAAAAGTATATAATTTATATACAAGACAATTTATATCTTCAAATTAAGTAACAATCTAGCAAAAATCTTGACGTGTGCTGTCGACTTAATACCAAATGCAAACATTCCATCATAACAAGAGTGAAATGTAAGATTTTCATGAGCATTACGTGTTCAACTTATTTTTGTTGAATGATGAATTTATACACCATTTTATCCTATTTTATTTTTAAAATATTTTTATTTTATTTTGTTATTGGGGGGGGGAGGGCAAAGGGAGAGGGGGATAGAGAATCCCAAGCAGGCTCCATGCCCAGTGCAGAGCCTGATATGGGGCTCCATCTCACGACCATGAGATCATGACCTGAGCCGAAATCAAGAGTTGGATGCTTAACCACTGAGCCACCCAGGCGCCTCTTAATCCTATTCACTTTTAAAACAGAGAAAAACTATACATTATCTTTGTTTCTATAGAATTAGGAAACATAAAAACTTTGTTTCTTGAGGGCAGAAGATGATTATTTAGCAGCATAATGGTAAGAGGGAGGAGTATTACTGAAATATATCTCTATCTTCAACAGAAACTAGTCTTTACCTGATTAATATGTATTGAATTAAAGGTAATAGAATGTTTTCATGTGAACTTCAAAATAAAGTTCTGTTGAGAAGACCTTTTTTTAGAAGTCAGTTTTTTGTTGGTTTTTGTTTTTAATGACAGGACCATTTTTAGACAATTATTTTAAAAGTATAACAGTTAAAACTATGATTTCTGGGGCTCCTGGGCGGCTCAGTCGGTTAAGCGTCCGACTTCGGCTCAGGTCACGATCTCACGGTCTGTGGGTTCGAGCCCCGCGTCGGGCTCTGGGCTGATGATGGCCCAGAGCCTGGAGCCTGCTTCCGATTCTGTGTCTCCCTCTCTCTCTGACCCTCCCCCGTTCATGCTCTGTCTCAAAAATAAATAAACGTTAAAAAAATTAAAAAAAAAACAAACAACAACTATGATTTCTACTTTGTGCACATATTTAAATTAAAATCAGCATTCTTATCAGTGGTCTGGCATACTTCTATATGTGTGTGTGGCTGGTTTCTTATTGGTGGTAAGTGGCTATTTTAAAGACTTAGTGAGAAAAGGGAATTTTATTGATGCTTTTTATCTGAAGTCTTACAGATTGTAGTTCACTGTGGCTGCTACACCAAAATTCGGTGAAGGTTAATGACAATGACTAGTTAAGAAATGGCAGATTTTGATCAACTAATTATACTTTTACTAATATTAAAGAGTGACGGTGTTGTTTCAGTGAAATGGAATAGTCTGATAGCTGATATTTTTGTATATTAAGGTATAGCTGCCATTATAATGGGAATTTAAAAATGAAACCATTCAAATCGTATTTTTTTTTCTTTCTCTTTCTGATAATGCCAGGAATGCGTTTTGTTTCTGTGTTTATTTTGGTGCATTCATATACAGTTACCTGGTAAATTTACACTCCTTTCCCCTGTAGTTCTATGGGTATTAATAATCTCAAATAAAATTAATCTTCTTATTCTGATAGAGAAGAAAAAGCTGGATCACTTACCAGTAACTGGAGTTCTCCTATTGGGTAATCTCCACAGATCCACATTCTTTGAAGCTATTGTGAATGCCTCGAGGACCAAGGAACCGTTGAAATTTCCAATTTCAGGAAGGTAAGCAAGTGCACTGAAGCATGTCTCTAGCATCTCCCAAATCCCCTCCCCCCAACTTTCTTACATATACGTCTGTACTGCATGCCCCCTCAGTTCCAGTGGATGCCCATCAGGAAGATTCTCATGCTGGACAGAAGGGCAAGAGAGGTGGATCTGTGAGGGAAAAGACCCAATAGGATAACTCAAGTTACTGGTGAGTAATCTAGTTTTTGCAAATTTGAGATTTTTTTTCTCACATTTCTTCTCTTTAGAAGGAATTTAATTACCAAGAGGAAAGTTGTTTGAGATAGCTTCTTTTTGTAAATTTGATGTAGATTTGTGGAATTTATTACATGAGTGATAAATACCTAGTTCTTGATGGGCGTATGAATAAGTGTGACGTTAAATTTAAAGAGTATCATTTACATAATAGTTGTTTTTTTATAAAAATTATGTGTCTATTATCTTTTGGTAAATAGTGTAATACTTCTAAAGCAATTTAAGGAAGCTGTGTGTTGAATTATTTTATAAATTCCTTTATTTGTGATGTTGCATTTATATGAAGTAAATACTTACACTGTAAAAGTTATGCTTATGCCAAATTTGGCCAAATTCTTTTGGCATAGTACTGAGCAGCAAAAGTAATTTTATGTTAATTATGTAGCATTTCTTACTGACATAGTTTTCAGTGTACCTTTTAACTTCATTGTAGGTATATTTGGAAAATAATTCAGGGTGTGTTCAGCTCTGTTTACTACTTCCTTGTTCATAATAGATGGCCTTATTGATGTGATGGGTGGCCCAGTTGGTTCACTGTGGACTCTCAGATTCCATAGGTATCAGACAGTTTATTGCACTGGCATGTAAATGTTAGAATTGGACAGAATACCTTCTCATTTCTCTCATTCTGTATTGTTACCAGGTTGTCTTTTTTAAAAGGGCACTTTTAACACATAAAGAGCCTGTAGTGGTGCTCTATTCAAGCTGTTTTATAAAATTTTCATCCATTTGCTAGGTATGTAAGACCTCTTACAATCCCATCCTATTTATCCAGCCTTAATTTCTCCATTTTGAAACTTTTCTTTTGGTCTTACTTGGATACTTGTTATATTTATGCTTTAAGGCTTGTGCTTTTCCAATTTTTTGAAATGACCTCATTCTACTTTTCTGTACTCTAAGGTTGAAGTCAAGTCCTATCCCTTACATAATTCCTTTTGTGCTAGCATCTCTCTGTGACCTATGTTTCCTCAGTGGAGAAATGAGATTGCTATGAGGATTGAATTAATTGAATCGTGGGATATACTTAGTGCCTAACAGCACATAGTAAACACTCCTGTTAACTATTATTTGATTGTAGATTGATCCTAAACATCTTTTTATCTTAAACATTTCTGTGATTATGGATATAATTTTCATCTGTATGACAGTTTCACCTTTAAACATTATTAGCTTTAGGTTGTATTGCTGTTCCTTCCAGTGTGAAACACTTAAGCTGATTTGTATGGTCATTGAAAACAAGGATAGGATTTTATTGTTTTTAGTCTTATTTAGTTCCTAACGTCAGAGATTGAGTTTAAGTTGTACCCATTAAAAAACTAGTTTTTCATGTAGTTGATAGAAGAAAATGAGTTGTTCATGAATATATTCATTAGTTTTCTTATTTGTAGAGCAGGTTCATTTGGCTTATCAGTCCTTTTTGTAAGTTCTTAAGAACAACAGTTTTTTTCCTTTTAAAACTGGAAGAGTGAAATTGTGATTGTTTAGCACACTATAAACTTCTGTGGGACATTAAAATAGTGTATAGTTTTAACGTTTATTTATTTTTGAGACAGAGAGAGACAGAGCATGAACGGGGGAGGGGCAGAGAGAGGGAGGCACAGAATCGGAAGCAGGCTCCAGGCTCTGAGCCATCAGCCCAGAGCCCGACGCGGGGCTCGAACTCGTGGACCGTGAGATCATGACCTGAGCTGAAGTCGGACACTTAACCGACTGAGCCACCCAGGCGCCCCAATAGTGTATAGTTTTAAGAGAGTTAACTAGTTTGTCTCATTTTAAGACTCATTTACTGTTAGTAAACAAACCGGAAATTCAGTGTACTTGATTTTTGAGGTTTGAATAACTTTGAAGATTATTGCTTGATTTTCAGAAATGCTTGGATTTAAGAATACCTATCTGAAGAAGCAGTAAATGAAATTTAATTCAGGGTTACTGAAGGAAGGAAATGATAGATTGAGTGTGAATCTCACCAGAGAACCAGTTCTGCTCCATTTAGACAAAACAAGATAAAGAACATTTAGTGAGATGACTTAAATGCTTGTTTTGAATTTGCTTCTGCACATCCATGTAAGAAGCTATTCAATTTTAATCAAGCTATTTAATTTCTTTGGTATGATAGTAGTATGGGATATTAAGACTATCCTTATTTTTTATTCTTTAGAGATAACATGCTGAAAAATTTTGAAGTGAAATATTGCGATGGGTTCACAAATGGATTCAGAAAAAAATGTGTGGTATATTTGTATGTAGAGAGGGAGAAAAGGAGAAATAAAGCAAATGTGGCATATGTTAACAATTTTGAATCTAGGTAAAAGGTATGCAGGACATTGTACTTCTCAACTTTTTTTGTGGTTTTGATATTTTTAAAAAAAAAGTTGAGAAAGTATTTTAAAAAGAACCATATTGTGCTTCAATTTCTCTCATTCTAAAATGGGAATAATAGAGCTTGTTTTTTCCATGCCTTGATACAGGTAGGCACAGTGGGGTACATTTGGTAGAATAGCAGTCAAGAGAACTTTTAAGAAGTGGATTTTTTTTTTTCTTTAAAGAAGAGTTTTGTAGTGGATAACATTCAAAGAACATTTCACATAAAAGTGTATTAGCTTAAAATATATCCCCTTTTCTCATTCAGAGCTTATTGCATTATATTTGAATAAGAACAGTCAAGAAGCAATAAATATGTTGAGATATATGGAGTAACTAATTGAAATAAAAAAATATAGCTAGTTATAAAAATAACTCAATAAATGGGCAAAAAAAATGATTAGACTCAGCTGAAGAGAGAAGTTATTAATTTCAGGCTAAAACTGATAAATCTTCCAGGACACCAACCAGGAAAATAAAAAGATGAAAAATATGAAAGAAAAGCTAAGCCACTGTAGAGGTGGATTGAAAAGCTCTAGTATAGATCTGATTGGAGTTTTGGAATGGAAGATACAGAGAATAAAGGAGAAGCGGTATTGAAGAAAAAATGACCAAGCATTTTCAAGAATTTAAAAAAAAAATTAAAGAAACTGTCAAATAATTAAAGCTGAATTGTGACAAAAGCATTGTATCAGAACTTGAAGGAACAGGAAAAGTGGTCCTCAGGAGTAAATTTGTAACTTTAAATCCATGTATCAGGTTGAAAGAAAATAAATGAGCCAGATACTCAACTCAAAAACTAAAAAAAAAAACAACAAAAAACAAAAGCTAAGAAAGAAGGAGGGAAGGAAATAAAAACACAAGTAGAATTTGGTGAAATAGAAGATAATCAACAATAAAAATGAGAGCAATGTTTATTCAAATCAACACTGGTTCTTTTTAGTTGATTAAGTTCTGGATGTACTCATCAAAAACCATGATGGAAATAATAAAATTTAATGAGATATAAAAAAAAAAGTGAGATATAATGACAAGTGCAATTATAATTTTGGAATCACAAGAAATCACTTATATATATATGTATATGTATGTGTATGTATATGTATGTATATAAACTTTTAAAAACCAGGTGAAATGGATTATTTTCCAGGAAAAAAATCATTCCAAACTTGTAAAGAAAACCATTAAAGTAATTAAAGTTGCAGTAGATTTCCCTGAGAGGTATAGGTTTTTAAAAATAGCAAATTTATTGAGCTGTCATCCACAAGTTCTGTCACTTATCCATTTTAAACGTGTAATTCAGTGGTTTTTAGCATTTTTAGTGTTCTGTAGACATTAACACAATGTTTCAAAATATTTTCATCACCCAAAAAGAACTGTACCTGTTAGCAGTCATTCCCAATTTTCCCCAAACCCTCCATCCTTGTGCAACCACTGATTTACTCTCCTTCTATAAATTTGCCTACTCTGACATTTTGCATAAATGAAATCATTCAATATGTGTGTGGCCATTTGTGATTCACTTCTTTTGCTTAGCATAATATTTTTAAGGTCCAGCTATGTTGTAGCATGTATCAGTGCACTTTATTCTTTTTATAGCCAAATAATATCTCATTGTATGGATATACCACATTTTGGTTATCCTTTAATCAGGTGATAGATATTTGGACTGTTTTGCATTTTTTGGCTATTATGAAAGCCCTGCTGTCAACATTTGTGTACAAATTTTTGTGTGGACATACATTTTCATTTCTCTTGGGTTATGTACCTAGGAGCAGAATTGCTAGATTATATGATAACTATGTTTCACCTTTTGAAGAACTGCCAGACTGTTTCCCCAAAGTGGCTGTGCCATTTTACTTTCCCACCAGCAGCGAATGAGGGTTCCAGTTTTTCCACACCTTCACCGCCAACACTTTCATTATCTGTCTTTTTTGTTCTAGCCATTCTCATTGGTGGGAAGGCGTATCACAGAAATAGTTTTAATTGTGATATTTATAATCATATTTCACATATACTTTGCGGAACAGATAATTCTATTTTTATGCAAAATGGCCCAAATAGTAGCAATCTTATGTATGAATAAATAAAAATTTTAATTAGGATATGGTAGGGGTAATTCTTTATTTGAAAATTATATCAGTGTAACTTACAAGATTTAGGGGAACCGTCTTGAAAGATTTAGTAAAAGTTTATGATAAAAGTCAACACTCATTAATGTTTTTTTAAAAACCCCTCACACCATGACAAGTGAACTTTTTCTTTCGGTAAAGACTGTCTTTCAAACTTTCTTTCAAGCAGCAACATTCCCATTAAAGTCAAGAATAAGCAAATATGTCTTTACTAATAAGAAAAAAGAGAAAGAAATCCAAAAAATTGAAAAAGGAAAAATGAGATGAACATATCCTTAGAACATTTTTTAAAAATCAACACTATTTTTAAAATTTTATTTTAGAGAGAAAGCATGCAAGCAAGGGAGAGGAGCAGAGGGAGAGAATCTTAAGAGAATCTTAAGCAGGCTTCATGTTCAGCACAGAGCCTGATGTGGGGCTGGATCCCACAACCTTGGGAAGCATGACCTGAGCTGAAATCAAGAGTTGGATTGCTCAGCCAACTGAGCCATCCAGGAGCCTCCGAAGCTAACACTATTAATAGAATTTAATTTTACTGGATATAAAGTCAACATTCAAATTGGCACTAGCCAGTTATATAATAAAAACTTTCTCCTTTACAGCCAATTCTGTAAAGTGCCCAAAGTTTATTTAAGGACATAAAATTAGACATGAGTAAAAGGCAGGATATACTATATGGGAAGTATATTACTAAAAAAGTTACTCCTCTGTGATTGATTGTGTATAGTTTCAGACAAAAATCCCAATAGGATTTTTTTTTTTTTTGTAGAAAATGACCTTCATATACAAAAGTAAAGCCCCAAGAATAACCAAGACAGGTCCGAAAGAAGAAAAAGAACAATGAGGAGGGGATTGTGCCATTGGATAGCAAGACTGATTTTAAACTTGGCAGTGTTTAGAATGGATGGCAATGACAATAAATTGCTACACACAACATGGGATGAATCTCCCATGCTTAACGTTGAGCATAGAAATGAGAAAATATTACGTATTGTATGATTTCATTCACAGGAAGTTCAAAAACAAGTAGAAGGAAGGGTGCATGGCCGGCTCAGTCAGTGGTGTAGCATGCAGCTCTTGATCTCAGGGTTGTGGGTTCAGGTCCCACATTGGTCGTGGAGCCTACTTAATTACAAAAAAAAGCATAACTAATCTATGGTGATAGAGGTCAGCATAGTGATTTTCTTGGAAATATGGTACTGATTGGGAGGGAGCATTCTAGAGCATGAGAAATGTTAATATTTTGATCTGGGTTGGATCACATTGAGGGTGTATAATACTTAAAAAATCAAACTGTATACTTTATGTAAATTATACCTCAAAAAAGTAAAATATAAATTTATGATATTTAAAGTAGTATAGTCTTGGGGCGCCTGGGCGGCTCAGTCAGTTTAGCATCTGACTTCAGCTCAGGTCATGATCTCACGGTTCGAAGAGTTTGAGCCCCGTGTCTGGCTCTGCTGATAGTTCAGAGCCTGGAGCCTGCCTCGGATTCTGTGTCTCCCTCTCTCTGCCCCTCCCCTGCTCATGCTTTGTCTCTGTCTCGCAAAAATAAATAAAATGTTAAAAAAAAATTTTAAAGTAGTATAGTCTTAATGCAGGAAAAGGCGGATTAATAGAATAGAGAGTTCAGAAATCGATTTATACATATTTGAAAAGTTGGTAAGTGCTAGAGATGGCATTTTCTATGAGGGAAACAGAGTGGACTCTTTAATTGGTTTTCCATATGGGAGGGAAGACAGGTCTCTACTTCAAACCATATGCAGAAAACAGTTCTGTTTCAACTTTACACTAAGAACAAACAACTGTTTAATAAGGAAGAAAATACAGAAGAATGTAGGTCTTTACGGGGCGCCTCAGTGGCTCAGGTGGCTAAGTGTCTGACCCTTGATTTTGGCTTGGGTCATGATCTCATGGTCATGAGATCAAGTCCCACATTGAGCCCCACATGGAGCATGGAGCCTGCTTGGAATTCTTTCCCTCTCTCTCCCCCTTCCGTACTTGTGTGCATATTCATTCTCTCTCTCTCTCTGTCTCTCTCTCTCTCTCTCTCTCTTTCTCTCTCTCTATCAAAAAAAATAAAAAGAATATGTGTCTTTAGGATGTGTGAGGCTTTAACAAGTCAAGAAAAGAATGAACCTTTGAAGATAAAGACATCAGAGATAAAGGATCCAACTACTTCAGAAAGAAAACCTTAGGTTTAATAAAATACGTCACAAATTAACTCATATATAAGTGGCATGACTGGGAGTTAGGTGCAATGTCTACAATACTCAGTGGATTCGTGCCCAGAATATATGAAGATGAAAATAATAGGACAGATGATACAAATGCAAATAAAGTGAACAATGGATATTAAGGCAATTCACAACAGAGGAAAGGAAATTGGAATGGCTAATGAACTGGAAAGATGCTTAGTCTCATTTGCAGTGAAATGCAATTAAAAACTTATGAGCCATCAATTTTCACCCATTAGCTCAGGATCGGGTAAGTGTTACACAGTTGAAAATGTGCATATCCTCGTATCCAGAAGGTATTCAAGATATTATTAGTTTAGAGAAAGTGGCACATTTGCCCAGGGAGATTTCTGTAGGGATGTTCATTTGGAAAAAAATCTAAATGTCTGTCTGTAAGAGGCATGGATAAATAAGAAATAAAATAGTTATATTAACAGAGATTTACCAAATCTGCTTAGATTATCATCATTCGTGACTTTTTTATATTTCAAGAAAAAAAGTTACACTGTCTATGCCCAGGAATTCTTTTAAGCATTTATAAACATGAATTATTTTAGTTCTCGTAAGAACTCAGAAATTGGTACAATCATTATATCCATTTTACATATGGGAATACTGAAGCATAGAGAAGTAAATAACTTACCACTTTCAAAGGTGGTAAATAGCAGAGCTGTGATTGAAAGCTAGGATTTGAATCTCACTTGACTGGCTCCATAGTCCACTATGCCATGCTGCCTTCTGATATAGTTAAATAAGGAAACCTCAGAAATGTAATGTGAGGTCAAAGCAGAACGTTGTGTACAGTGTGATCTCACTTACATCAAATTCATGATGGTAGTCACTTCTGGATAGGGTTGGTAGGAGAGGAAGATCTTAGTGATAGTGGTAAAAGGAAGCTGTATGGAACTACATGTTTTTCCTTAAAGAATATGTATATTTATAGCTTTTAAACACCTAGATTTAATGTATGTATATTTTTACAAAAGTAAAAACTAGAAGGATTGACCTAATTGTTTTAATCTGCATTTATTCTTGATATTGGTTTGTAGTAGAAAAAGAAAGCAGTGGCCCTAGCACAAGGACCGTGATTTAGTTTAGTTCTGAGATAGCAGATGAGTGCCAGACACCGGGTTAGGTCCCAACAATAGGGAGGTGGTGAATAGGTTTCATCTTCTCTCTTTAAGGAAATTAAAGTTTTTCAGGGAAAGAGATAAATAATTATAATTTACTGTGTTACGTACAGATCTGTTTTCTTTTTGTTTTCCCTATTCCCACCTTTCCTCTAAATACAAATAGGAGAAAGGGGAAACATTCTGATTTGGGGCATGGGAAACAGGCAGTGAAATGTCAGTGGTGATCCTATTCCCTGTTCTTTTACAAAACTCCAGAGAGTAAACTCTAATGGTCAGAGATTGTAGCTTGTTCATGAATTTAGGATAATCTGGGTGCTTAACTGGTGAATAACTGGTATATTTCACTCTCAAATTAACTAGCACCTGAACCCAAATTTCTCCTTAGCCATCTGGATGTCTTCCATTGGTTCTGTTTCTGCAGTTGGTTACCGGAAGTCTATGGTAGTTTGACTAAGAACACTGTATGAAGCGTTAAATTGTTTTGTGCTAAAGAACTTTGACTTGAGAAATATTTTAATTTGTAGGAAATTTTGGATCTCTAAAATCCAATTTTCTTTTCATTTTTAATAATTTTAAGTCTTTTTTTTTTTAAAGTTCATTTTGAGAGAGAGAGAGCACCCATGAGCATGTAAGAGCAAGGGAAGGGCAGAGAGTGGGAGAGAATCCTAAGCAGGCTCCACACTGCCAGTGCAGAGACTGACCCAGGGCTCCATCTCATGAACCGTGAGATCATGACCTGAGCCAAAATCAAGAGTTGGACTCCTTTTTTTTTTTCCGCCACTTTTTAAAAATGTTTATTTATTTTTGAGAGAGACACAGAGAGAGCGTGAGCAGGGAAGGGGCAGAGAAAGAGAGGGAGGCAGAATCTGAAGCAGGCTCCAGGCTCTGAGCTGTCAGCACAGTTCAGATGCGGGGCTCAAACCCATGGACCGCGAGATTGTGACCTGAGCCAAAGTAAGTTGCTTAATCTACTGAGCCATCCAGGTACCCCAAGAGTCCGACTTCAACTAACTGAGCCACCCAGGCACTCCCAATTTTATTTTCATTGTGCGGAGTCCAATACATTTTTTTAAAACTAGTAGTCTTCCAATACTGGGATAGTACAATTGTTTTTCTGTATTCTCTTTGAGTCAGTGCTGTCTTGTACAAGTGTTTATGTTCTTATTTATGAAATTCTTAATTTCCTAAAGCCATATTGTCTTCAAATTTCTAGATGGACCATGGACTGTGAAATGGTATTAGTGTTCATAGTATGAGAATCCCAGTGTCTTTTAAAGTCTGTCATAGTATCTCATAAAAAATAGTTACTGTTACTTGCTTTCACCCTAGTGAGAGAGGTGTATTTTCCTTGATAGAAAATTAGAATCTGTGTTAGGTGAGAATCTTTTCCAAAAGGGCGAATGTGAATATCTATTTTTTCTTAAGTTTATTTATTTATTTTGAGAGAGAGAGCAGGGGAGGGGGAGAGAGAGAGGGAGAGAAAGAGAGGATCCCAAGCAGGCTCCACGCTGTCAGTGCAGAGCCTGACGTGGGGCTCGAACTCATAAAACCATGAGATCATCACAGAAGGTGAAACCAGTAGTCAGATGCTTAACCAACTGAGCCACCCAGGTGCCCCGCAAATGTGAATATCTTAAAAATTGCTGAGAATGGGTAAATTTGAATAAATCATAATGAAAAGTGTTTATTTTACTTTGTAAATTTAGCACTTGGATTGTAATTGAGAATATTCCTAAAACAAAGCATGTTATGGTGGATGGAGTTAGTTAAACTGTTGGTCAAATCTTGTTCTATGTGTACATAGGGCTGCTTTCTTTCTATTTAACCCTCTTGCCAGAGATAACGTGAAGAGCCTGGTTACCATTTGGTGGAACAATCCTGCTGGCTCAAGCCTCTGCCCAGAAATTTGATTCAGTCTCTTTTCTGGACAGTCTGGTAAGCTGTCATTGTTCTTTATGTTAAAATCATCTTATTTAGAATGTACCCAAGAGGAATTTAATATTAGAGGAACAAACAGTATTAAGTTCAGTGAAAATGTTAAAAGTTACATTAATTTAAGGCTTCACATTAAGCATGACTAAATTTTAATAGCACTTTCCGATAGAAATATAATGCAAGCCACAAAAGGGAGCCATATATGTAATAAAAATTTCTCATGGCTAAACTGAAAAAGTGTAACAGGTGAAATTACTTTTAATGCTGTATCTTATTTAACCTAATACATCTAAAAATTACCCTTTCAAATTATTATTGAGATATTCTACAATTTTTTCATAGGAGTCTTTGAACTGTGGTTTATATTTTATTTTCATACCACATCGCGATTTGGACCAGTGCAATTTTTTTTTAACGTTTATTTATTTATTTAAAAAAAATTTTTTTTTTTAACGTTTATTTATTTTTGAGACAGAGAGAGACAGAGCATGAACGGGGGAGGGTCAGAGAGAGGGAGACACAGAATCTGAAACAGGCTCCAGACTCTGAGCTGTCAGCACAGAGCCTGATGTGGGGCTTGAACTCACAGACCGCGAGATCGTGACCTGAGCCGAAGTCGGCCGCTTAACTGACTGAGCCACCCAGGTGCCCCAACGTTTATTTATTTTTGAAGGAGAGAGACACAGAATGTGAGTGGGGGGAGGGACAAAGAGAGAGAGGGAGACACACAATCTGAAGCAGGCTCCAGGCTCTGAGCTGTCAGCACAGAGCCTGATGTGGGGCTCAAACTCACGAACCGCAAGATCATGACCTGAGCCGAAGTCTGATGCTCAACTGACTGAGCCACCCAGGCGCCCCCCAGTGCAATTTTAACAAGTGCATAGTACTCACATGTGGCTTCTATATTATTAGCACAGACTTAGAGCATCTGAAAAAACATTTGGTTTTATATAATTCTCCTTCTGTTACTTTTCATTAAAGATGCTTTAAGTTTCTTTTCTTCTTTTATTACTTCACCTGTTTGTGGGTGTTCAGCTTTACTGTTGATCATTGGTAACCTGAAACCCTACTATCCATTCCTACATTTGACAATTTCTGTAGTTCTGTACTGTTCTGTGATACCTGGGTCTACTTAATTTCTTTATATAAAGTGTAAAGTTTACTTCCTGTAAACGTTTCATCAGAATATTGGTTCCTGCTTTTTATTGGAATATCAGACTTAGACCTTCTGCATGGGCTACTGTAGGTAGGATTATACATTATTATCATTGTCATCTCTCCCACCCCATTAGGGTAACAGACTTCTCCTTTCTGGTTTAAAGTCATTCCTCTGAGCCAGAAGGATTTCTTACATGATGACTTTTTTATATGGGGAAGTCTCACATCTTACTTTATGGGGATTGGGTGTCCATTCTCTAAGATGCCTATTTGCTTAAAGATTTCCAAATCCATCAATTTTTCTCTACTTTTCCCCAGTAGATACTATTTGAGAATGAACATATTGCAAAATAAAGCCATATCTCAGGTACAACACATAAAACTTGACATCCTGACTTCATATCCTGTTGGTTTCACCTTTCCTAGATGAGGGACATTTATGAAGATTATTCTGAGTAAATGAATTTATAACCTTTAATACTGGTTATCTCTGTGTCCCAATACCAGCAGAAGAATCTTCTGCATTTTATTTTAAACACTGCTAGACTTTGCTCTTGTAATGAGATTATTTGAACTCTGAATATATAAATGCTCAGGATGTCTGGGTGGTTCATCTTTTTAAGCATCTGACTCCTGATCTAGGCTTAGGTCATGATCTAATGGTTCATGAGATCGAGCCCCATGTTGGTCTGCGTGCTGATAGTGTGGAGCCTACTTGGGATCCTCTCCCTCTCTCTGCCCTTTCCCCCACTTTGTTCGCGTGCCACGTGCACCTGCCCTGTCTCTCTCTCTCTCTGTCTCTAATAAATATTTTTTTGTAAAAGTGCTCAGATTCAGGGGTTTCCTGGGCTACCTGTTTTCTTGTCTTAATTATTTAACTTTCATACCTGTTTTGAATTTCCAGTCTTTCTTAGCTTACCTCTTTGTTATTTCATCTCCCTTCTGGCAGAATCTCAGTCCCATTCTGTTTTCTTCCCAGCTCTACTATCTAGGCATACCCATTGTTGTTAGTAGGCATTGCCCAGCATATTGAACACAGCATTTATTTAGGTAGTAGTTTTAGCACCAGTAGACAGCCTTAGGATAGGGCATGGAATTAGCATTGGAGGGCCTGGTAGGGTGTTTAAGTGAAGCAGAGAATATTCTCATTCTCACATACACTGTGACCATTCATCCTGTTTAAGTTCATTGCCTTTACCCAGGTGGGAGTCGATAGTTGCTTATTGTGGTCACTGGTGTTTGGCCAGATTTCTGAGTTAGAGGCAGTTGTAGCCAATGAACACTAGGCAGCATGTGGTAGCAGATGACTGTGGACAAAACTAAACACTGGTACAAGAGTGTTTTAAGATTAGAGCCAAGGAACACTGGATTCGTTTTTTCTTTTATTTTCCTTCCTATGTTTAGATAGTTCTGTTTACTACCATGACACTGATGTTCAGAAATGTTTAACTTCATCTTTAAGTATTTACTGAGACCAGCAAAGTGCCAGGTACTTTCTCCACAGTGACCAACAGACACTGTGCCTTTTCAAGCAGTGGTTACTTGTCATTCCTCTTTATGTATTTTTAAAAAATTTTTATTTTTTTAATGTTTATTTTTGAGGGAGAGAGAGAGTGATAGCGAGCAAGCAGGGGAGGGGCAGAGAGAGGGGAGACAGAATCTGAAGCAGGCTCCAGGCTCTGAGCTGTCAGCACAGAGCCTGATAAGGGGCTCGAACCCATGAACTATGAGATCATGACCTGAGCTGAAGTCGAACGCTCAACCGACTGAGCCATTCAGGCACCCCTTGTTATTCCTCTTTAAATGTCCAGGAGCTTACTGCTGCCTTCAGGTCCAGTCAGAGACCTCAGCTTAGTAGTTTTTGAGGTTCTGCAGTAGAGACTAGAAACTGATGACTAGTGGTACCAGTTTGACTTGTTTTGTTTGGTCCCTTCAGTGTTAGTCTGTAGCATGTTTCAAAGAAATGGAATTGCCATTAATCGTTCAGAAGATTTTACTTGAAATTTTAAATTTAAGCTTTTTTTTTTTTTTCCCAAATTAGAAGATCTATCAACTGTGAGCCACATTGTTCATTGCAACAGTTCGACCCATGTAGAGGGGACTTTGGCTCTTACAGTTCTCGCCACTCCCTGTTGTCTCCTGGGATTTTGTTATAACAGGTCCTCCTTACTCATTTTTATTAACTATCCAGTCTCTAGATAATTGAACTTGCAACCACTCTTCTAGATAGTCTGGTATCTTACTACTCTAAACTTTATTTCTTTTCTATGATATGAACTTTTAGTACAGCCAAGAAGACATCCTTAGGTAAAGTCTGTACTTAATAACATGGCTTACAAATCATTTCATGGCTTGGTTCATGTTTATTTCTTCAGCCTTAGCTCTTGCCATTCACTCCAGTAATGTTACACCCCAGTCTTATCCACCACCACCCCTACCAGTGTTGTGCTCTGTTGTTTCTGGTCTTTGCATACACTCTAATCTCTGGATGCCGTTTTGATTTTCCTCTCATTCTCTGTCCCCACTGCTTCTCACCTCTCACCCCTTGTTTGGTTAATTCCTGTTAATTTCATGTCTTAGTTTAGATGTCACATCCTTCAGAAAGCCTTCCCTGTTCTCATAGGCTCTGCCTAGGTAATCGTCCTGTGTATTTCTGTAACTGCCTGAATTTAACCTAGTCTTAGCACTTGCAACTGCTTTTGGTAGTCTGCTTTCCAAACCTTCTATAGACTTTTTAAGAGGGTGTCTTCTTCACCTTTGATTCCTAGGGCCTGTCATAAAATAGGTGTGTAGTAAATATTTCTTGAATGGATGACTTCTTTTTCTAAGTTCTTTAAAATTTTTTTTTAACGTTTATTTTTGAGAGAGAGTGCGAGCAGGGGAGAAGCAGAGAGTGACTGCTTAGATCTGAAGCAGGCTCTGTGCTGACAGCAGAGAGCCCAAAACAGGGCTCAAACTCACAAGATTATGACCTGAGCCAAAGTCCAACGTTCAGCCGACAGAGCCACCCAGGCACCCCTTTCTCTAAGTTCTTTTAATAATTTGTTTTTTTACAGACATAGTTTTTTTTTTTAGTGTATTTTTTTTTGAGAGAGAGCGCGTGAATGAACACGAGTGGGGGAGGGGCAGAGAGAGGGAGAGAGAGAATCCCAGGCAGGTTCCACACTATCAGTTCAGAGCCCAATGTGGAGCTCAAACTCATGACATCATGAGTTCATGAGGTCATGATCTGAGCCAAAGTCAGACACTTAGCTGACTGAGCCACCCAGGTGCCCCTCTTTTAATAATTACTAATTCTGAGTCTTTGCTTATCTGATTTCTGTGGTATAGAATATTCTTTTTACTCTTCCAATTCTGTTCATCCTCCAGTTTCAACTTGGGTGGACTCTCCTGAGAGATTTTTTTTTTTGGTCGAATTTCAGTATCTACTTACTTTTTACTTCTTTAGGTTCTGGTAAAACTTTTTACTTTTGATTTTATTTTTTTAAAGTTTATTTATTTATTTTGAGAGAAAGAGAGTGAGTGGGGGAGGGACAGAGAGAGACAGGGAGAGACAGAATCCCAAGCAGGCTCCACTGTCAGCGCAGAGCCTGATGTGAGACTTGAACTCATGAACCATGATACCCTGACCTGAGCTGAAACCAAGAATCAGATGCGTAACCAGTTGAGCCAGCCAGGGGCCCCCGGTAATACTTTTTAGAAACCTCTCATTTTAGCGCAACGTGGTTTCATATGTATTACTTTATTTTTTTTTTTTTTATTTTTTTTTATTTAATTTTTTTTTTCTTTTTTTTAACGTTTATTTATTTTTGAGACAGAGAGAGACAGAGCATGAACGGGGGAGGAGCAGAGAGAGAGGGAGACACAGAATCGGAAGCAGGCTCCAGGCCCTGGGCCATCAGCCCAGAGCCCGACGCGGGGCTCGAACTCACGGACCGTGAGATCGTGACCTGAGTGAAGTCGGACGCTTAACCGACTGAGCCACCCAGGCGCCCCCATATGTATTACTTTATATCGAAGTTATATTTAATGTATAATACCATTCTTAAAGTGTTACTTGCTAGTAAGTTGTGCATATAAATAACTAGTTAAAATAATTTATCTAGTGATTATATTAATTTATGAGTCAAGCCTGTACTGCTTTCCTGAATATTCTCCCTTATTTACTGAGAACTCTGACATCTAGCCAGAAGTTTTTGTCTCTACCTAAATTTCTTATGTTTTGGACTTTTCCCATACTAACAATGCATATATTTTAAGTGCTTGGTTATCTTTCTGTTTCTTGCACTAAACTGTAAACTAGGGGTTGAAACCATGTTTGTCTTGATGTAAACACCTGTTGGTATAATATCTTAACTAATGTTGGAGTTTAGAAGATATTGATATTCCCCATATGCATGTTTAAGGTGTGACTGCAAAACAGTGAGTGTTTTCAATAAGTTGGGCATGAACATCACATTTCTTTACATGATAATTATTAGGCAATTATTTAGATAACTTCATTTTGTCTTCTAGGAATTTCAAACTTAATAGGTGCAAAATTGAACTTACAGTTCTCTCCCCAGATTCCCCCTCTCTTGATGACACACACACGTTCTCTCCTCACTCTCTCTCTTACCCTCTACATCCTCCTATTCATTTATAAATCCTATATACTGTACCTCCAAAAATATATTTAGAATTCCACCTCTTTCACCCTCTACTGTTGCCATCCTGTTACAGGCCACCACTGTCTCCTGCTTGCCCATCACAGTAAGTTCCTAATTGGTTCCTGTGAGTACAGTCTGCTCTCCTACCATCTGTTCTCTAAATAGCAGCCAGGTAGTTTTTGTTTGTTTTAAGTTTCCGAAGCTATTTAAATTTGAACCTCACAAACCCCTTTGTAGAATGACTATTATCATTGTAATTATTTTACCAAGAAAGTAGAGTCCAGACAGGTTAAATGACTTACATGAGAACAGAAGCTATTCAGTAGTAGAGCCAAAATTTAATTATGGATCTTCTTGTCTCAAAGCTTTGTCTTGTGGACCACAAATTCTAAATGTGATGGCTTAAGAACCCTTAAGAGGAACATTACTTTAAAATCTCCCCTAGGCAGTTTTCCAAAGGGATATGTCATTCATACTATTTATAGTCACTTTTTAAGAGCAGTTTTAAATTCACAGTTAAATTGAGCAGAAGCTGCAGAAATTTTGCATACACCTCTTGCCCCGCACACTTGGCACAGTGCACCCCCCGCCCCCCCATTATCATCATCCTTACTAGAGTGGTATATTTGTTACAACTGATAAACCTCTGTTGATACCTCATTATCCCCCAAAGTCCTTTGTTTATATTCGGGTTCATTCTTGGTGTTGTGCATTCTGTGAGTTCAGACAAATAGGTAATGATGTGTATCCACCATTATAGTGTCGTATAGAATAATTTCGCTGTCCTAAACATCTTTGATGCTCTGCTTTTTCATCTCTCCCTCCCCCCAGCCCTTGGCAGCCACTGATCTTTTTACTGTCTATACTTTTGTCTTTTCTAGAATGTCATATAGTTGGAATGATACAGTATGTAACCTTTTCAGATTGGCTTCTTTCACTTAGTAATATCCATTTAAGGTTTATCCATGTCTTTTGATGGCTTGATAGCCCATTTCTTTTTAGACTGAGTAATCTTGTGTTGTCTGGATGTTCAACATTTTATGTATCCATTCACCTTTTAAAAACCATCTTGGGGGGCGCCTCGGTGGCTCAGTCAGTTGAGCGTCCGACTTCGGTTCAGGTCATGATCTCACGGTCTGTGAGTTCGAGCCCCGTGTCAGGCTCTGTGCTACCAGCTCAGAGCCTGGAGCCTGCTTTGGATTCTGTGTCTCTCTGTCTCTCTGACCCTCCCCTGTTCATGCTCTGTCTCTCTCTGTCTCAAAAATAAACAAACATTAAAAAAAATTGAAAAAAACCATCTTGGTTGCTTCCAAGTTTTGACAATTACGAATAAACCTGCTATAAACATCCACGTACACGTTTTTATGTGGACATAAGTCTTCAGCTCCTTTGGGTAAATACCAACGAGAATAATTGCTGGATTATATGGTTAAGTATGTTTAGTTTTGTAAGAAACTGCCAAACTGTCTTCCAGAGTTGCTGTTCCTTTGCACATTCCCACCAGTAGTGAGGGAGACTTCCTGTTGCTCCACCTCCTCTCCAGGATTTGGTGTTGACAGTGTTCTGGAATTTGTTCGAAAAGGGCAACCAGGCAATTTTTATTTTAGTCAGATCATATTATTCTCTTTTTCAGAACTTTTGCATTCTACTTGGTTTCCCATTCTACTTGGAATAATATTCCAAGTTCTTTTCATTGTACGAAAGGAAGGCCTTACATGACCTGGTCCTTGGGACCTCTTCATACCTATTTTATCATTTCCTCTCTCGCTCATTGCAATTGAGACATTTTGGTCACCTTCATGTTCTTCGAACCTGCCAGCCTTATACCACAGGGCCTTTGCAAGTTGGTCTTGTCTTTCCTGGAATTTTTCACATCTAGGTATCTCCATGGTTTACTCCTTCATTTCGTTCAGGACTCTGTTTAAGTATAACCTTACTAGAGGTACTTTTCTGATTTTCCCTGTAGAAAAATAGCACTGCTGTGTAGCTCTCTTTTTCTGTACCCTGCTTAAGTTTTCTTCTGCTACTACCTAATAATATTTGTAATACAATAATATAATATGTGTGTGTGTGCACGTATGTGTATATGTATATACACACACATGTATATAAATAAAATGTATATGCTTGTCTGCCTTTACTAGAATGTAGGTATGCTCCATGAGGGGTATTTCTGTATACCTGTAGAATAGGACCTGGTATATAGATAGTATTTCGTAAATGTTGAGTGAATGAATGAATTACACCAAAAAAATGTTTTAACATTACTGATTTTGAATATAATGGTAGGACACAATCATATACATAAGGAAGGCTTAGTTTTATTTTTTTTTTCCACAACTTGTAAGTTTTGTGAGGATAAGAATTTTCTTCTTTGCTGTAGTCTCATGTCTAGAATGTTGCCTGGTGGCAATATATATTTAATAATAAATAATTACTGAACAGGGATGTCTTTATTATGAAAACAACCAAATTATACTATATGTGAAAGTAATGTTGAATAGAACTAAAAGTAGACTATAAAACTCCGAAGTTGGGGGAAAGGAGAAGAGAAAGAGTGATAGTACTACCTTGATTAAAATTTCTGGGTGTCATTACTTCCATTTATCTCCACCATTTGCCAACTACTCCAAGCCACCATCGTCACTTGTCTGGACCACTCTAATAGTGTACCACTCCATCTCTCTAATTCCAAATATATTATGCTTTAGTTCATTCTCTACAGTTTAAAAAATTTTTTTAATGTTTATTTATTTTTGAGAGAAAAAGAGAGCACAAGCAGGGCAGGGACAGAGGGAGAGGAAGGAGCAGAATCCGAAGCAGGCTCCAGGCTTTGAGCTGTCAGCAGAGTCCAGTATGGGGCTCAACCTCAAGAACTGCAAGACTATGACCTGACCCGAAGTCGGACGCTCAACCCACTGGGCCACCCAGGTGCCCCATCATTCTCTAGTTTTAAAATGGAAATATGATGGAAATCACTTCTCTCCTTAAACGTATTTCAAGATACCTATTGAATATAGAATAAAATTCAGATTCTTTAACTTGGCCTATTTATAAACTGCGTCCAGCCTGCCTACCTCTTGATCTCAGGCAGTTCTTCAGTATTTTCTCCAGTGTTACAAACTTTCAGTTTTTATAAGGCAACAAGTTCTTTGCTGCCTTTGTACACTCAGTGTTTACTTTCTGCCACATACAGTCTTTCTCCCAGTCTTTTACTGGGGCAACTCCTTTGCATTATTTAAATCAGAGCATGTTGGATCATGTGAGCAGTCATCTTTGAAGGCCTTACCTACCCTCACTCCTGTTGCAGTTGCTCATGGTGTTCAAGTGGGACAGGCAAGAACGAAATCACAGTTTGTAATTGTATATGTAGCTAACTTGTTTGTTTGCCATTACACTTTTTTGTTTGCCATAACATCAAGCATGGCGCTTGGTGCTGAGTAGGTGCTCGGTAAACATTAGTTTAATGTGTGAAGTAACTGTATAACAAAAAATGGAAAACAAAAAAATAAACATGGAAAGAAAAAAACCCCAGAAAACAAAAAGAAGACCACATGTGCTTATTAAAGCAATAAATGCCCACAACATAAGCTCAGTTATTAAGCAAGACTCAGATTAGGTAGAATACAAAACTCAACTATACAATGAATATTATTAGAAACACATCTGGAACAAAATTACTAAGAAGGTTGGGAGCAAATGGATATAGTGAAAACAAGATATTAGGCAAATATAAACAAATTAATCAGTGGATGGTATTGCTAGACAAAGCTAATTAAAAGTAGTAAACACCAGGTGAGAAAGATAAGCACTTTGTAATAGTCAAAGATATAGTTACTAATATAAAGACAGCTACAAATCTTTATTTTTTAAAAATGAAGCATTGGAATATGCAAAGTGAAAATTAAATCCAAGGAGGGAGAGAAATACAGCAGTAATGGGAGACTTTAAAATGTGTTTTAGGGGCGCCTGGGTGGCTCAGTCGGATAAGCATCTGACTTCGGCTTAGGTCTTGATTTCGTGGTTTGTGAGCTTGAGCCCTGCGTTGGGCTCTGTGCTGACAGCTCAGAGCCTGGGGCTTGCAGCCTGCTTCGGATTCCGTGTCTCCCTCTCTCTCTGCCCCTCCCCTGCTTATGTTCTGTCTCTCTCTGCCTCAAAAATAAATAAAGCATTAAAAAAATTTTTTTAATGTCTTTTAGTCCTTGTCATATCAGAGATAAATAAGTAGACAATATGAATCATATAATCAATCTGAAATAATAAATATACTCTTATTGTAAAAAGAAAAAGCGCCTTTTCAATTTCCCATGGAACATTTAAAAAAATAAGTACTAGAGGGGTGCCTGGGGCACTCGGTTATGCATCTGACTTTGGGTCAGGTCATGATCTCACAGCTCATGAGTTTGAGCCCTGCGTTGGGCTCTGTGCTGACAGCTCAGAGTGCTTTGGATTCTGTGCCTCTCTCTCTGCCCCTCCCCTGCTCATGCTCTGTCTCTCTTTTTCTCTCAAAAATAAACATTGAAAAAAATTTTTTTAATTTATTAAAAAAAATAAGTACTAGAAAGAAAACTGGAAAAAAAAAGTAGAAACATTATCAACCACATACTCTACAATGAAATTTTAAGTTAATAACAAAAGCAGGACCCAGAAACCAAATCACAAAACCTTCTCAAACCTCAAAACAAAAACCTCAGGGTGCCTGGGTAGTTGAGTTGGTTGAGTGTCTGACCTTTGGTTTTTGGCTCAGGTTGTGATCTCCCAGTTGTGGGATCGAGCCCCATGTCAGGCCCTTTGCTGAGCATGGAACCTGTTTGGGATTCTCTCTCTCCGTCTCTCTCTGACCCTTCCCCACTTGCTCATATGCACTTTCTCTCTCTCAGAATAAATAAACTTTAAAAAAAAAATAAAAAGATAAATAAAAATTACAACTTTATTCTGTTTTATGCAGTTTTCTATGTTGTCCTTTACAGTGATACAAAACAATTATTTTATAAAATACAACCACTGGGGCGCCTGGGTGGCTCAGTCAGTTAAACATCCGACGTTGGCTCAGGACTTTGGCTCAGATCATGATCTCATGGTTCATGAGTTTGAGACCTGCATCGTGCTCTGTGCTGACAGCTCAGAGCCTGGACCCTGCTTTGGATTCTGTGTCTCCCTCTCTCTTTGCCCCTTCCCCGTTTGCTCTGTCTCTCTCTCTCTCTCAAAAATAAACGTTAAAAAAATAAAGTAAAATAAAATAAAACATGATCACAAATTTGAGAGGATCTTCTTGGCAACTTTTGATTCTTCTTTGGTTGTGGTAGATATTAAATTAGAAGCAGCTTGGGATTGGGAGTTGTGAATGTGATCATTTAAGGTTGCCAAAAGCAGATATACCAAGCAGTGGTAACTGATAACAAGATAGGAGACAAAAGAATTACCAGTTAGAATGGCACAGCATCCTGGAACTGCCCTTTCATGTAAGAGGAGATGGCCAAAACATCTTAATGGCCCCCCGTTGGTGAGACATGTATGAAGTTCTGAAGGGTGGCTCATGATTTATCACAACTGCACAGCATTGTGACATGTAGAAAGCATGGCTGTAAAAAGACAAATACTGCATAATCTCATGTACGTGTGGAATCTAAAAAAGATGAACCCTCAGAGTGCCTGGGTGGCTCAGTCACTTAAGCATCTGACTTCAGCTCAGGTCATGACCTCACGGCTAGTTAGTTCCAGCCCCGTCAGGTTCTGTGCTGACAACTCAGAGCCTGGAGCCTGTTTAGGATTCTGTGTCTGCCTCTCTCTACCGTTCCTCCACTCATGCTCTTTCTCTGGTTCTCTCAAATATAAATAAACATCAAAAAAAAAAAAAAAAGAACTCAAAAGAAGCAGAACAGAGTGGTGGCTCCTGAGGAGTGGGAGAAACTGGGAAATGTTGGTCAAAAGGTACAGAGTTTGTTATGCAGGATGAGTAAGTTCTAGAGAATCTAATGTGCAACATGGTGATTATAGTTAACAATATTGTATTGTATACTTAAAATTTGCTAAAAGAATAAATCTTCAGTGGTCTCACCACCACAACAAAACAAGCTGATGGATATGTTAATTAGCTTGGGTATGGTAGCCATTTTACAGTATACTCATGTATCAAAACAATGTTGTACACTTTAACTGTATACAATTTTTGTTTGTCAAATGTATCTTAATAAGGCTGAGAAAAAAAATAAAGTATGGACTTTAGAATCAGGCAGACGAGAGTTGAATGTGACTTGGAATATGATCATGGCAGGTTTCTTGAGCATTTTGAGCTTTAGTTTCCTCATCATGTGAAAAGGAATTTGTAATGAAATGAATTAGTGGATGTAGAGCTTAGATTGATCTTTGGCACACGTAAGACACCTTTCATAGCTTTTATACATTATACTATTTACTAAGACAGTGAAGCATGTAACAAATTATAGGAACAGAATTTAAACATTTGGAATTTTTAAATGTATGCTTTAGTCAGCTGGAATATAAATTTTATATAAGCCCTTCATTCTCAGTTACTCATAACTAAGATCTTGCTACATTTCATTTTTTAATAAAGTATGATCAACATACAATAAAATGCATAAGTCTTATATTTTCCATTTGACTGCATATAACTTTGAATATTAAAGTGGTGGTATCTTTTCATTTGCATTGAATTACATACCAGTGAATTGCTAAATATATTTGATAACTCTGATAATTAGTAAATTCTATGTTAAGAAAATCCTTTTTTTAGGAATTTCAAGTTATTTCAAAGAACTGTGTTAATTTGTGGTCATTGTTGGTCTGTATTAACTCAGTAGCACTGTTTTTTTAGTAAATTATATTTGTGACCTGTCAAACAGAAATTTCTGCACATAGCTTCCATTTAGCACATATTTTATGTGAGATTAAAAGGTAGTCTTGTCAAGTTTCTTTTTATTTACCCCCTTTGGGGAGCCTATTACACTTCTGTTCTTTTTCTCATTCTATTGGTTAACACAAAGTGTTACATTAGTTTCAGGTATACATCATAGTGGTTCCACAAGTCTATGTTTATGCTATCCACAAGTCTGTATTTATGCTGTGCTCACCACAAATATAGCTACCGTTCTGTCACCATACAAGGCTGTATTCCCTATGCTGTACCTTCTATCCCTGTGATTTACTCACTCCGTTACTGGAAATCTGTATCTCCCACTCCCCTTCACCTACTTTGCCCAACCCCCTATCCTCATTCCCTAAGAGAAGCTGGGAGTTCACTTGTGTTTGGCTGAGATATAATGAGAATAGACGATATTTGTCCTGCCTAAATTAGGACTCTCTGTTCAGAAGCAGAAATCTCTTCTGTAGTCTTTTCCTCTCTTCTTTAGGTGAGCCTCTTTTTGTTGCATGTTTCTTTATATTTCCTGTTAAACCTTAACTTCCCCTTTTCAGTTATTTTGGAATATGTCATTATGACCTATTAATTCTAAAGTAATTCAGCTCACTTGTGTACAAACCAAGTTGTTTACTTACTGGTTTGATATAATTTAACTGATTAGAGCTAATTAAGTCTGTCTTAGCAAACATGAATGTTTATTCAGAATGTGGTTTTTCTAAGAAATACGGTATTATGTCATAAATTTCAGTAGTCATCGATCCAAATTTTGGAGAACTTAACGCAGGCTGAATTAAATCATCCACTAGCAGATAAAAGAAAGTCATTTGTTGATTTATGACTCTTAATTGTGAAAATGTAATAGTAATATGTAATATACATATACATACATAGAAAATATATGATCATAAAGAAGTAGACTAGCAGTGATTGGTGTTATTAGGTTTAAATTTAAAAATATTTCAAACTATAGGAATAGCTATCTTTAAAAGGACATTTTTAGGGGGACATGGATGGTTCAGCCGGTTAAGTGTCCGACTTCAGCTCAGGTCATGATCTCATGGTTTGTGAGTTCGAGCCCTGCATTGGGCTCTGTGCTCACAGCTCAAAGCCTAGAGCCTGCTTCAGATTCTGTGTCTCCGTCTCTCTCTGCCTCTCCCCTACTTGTGCTCATGTGTGCTCTCTCACTCTCCAAAAAAAAAAAAAAAATTTTTTTTTAAATTAGAATGAAATTTGTGATTACAGGCATCTTAAGTAGAAAAAATCTAAAGAAAATGACAAAAGTAAATTAAAACAGGCAGTTTGGCTCAAGATTTGTGTTCTAACACTTTCAAAGTTAAATGTAACTAATTTTATTTTGAAAGAATGTGCTACTGTTATATATTCATTATTGATCCTGTTGTTTGTTTTGGACTGATTATTTGTATATGAATTATCGACAAAAGGTGCTTATAGTAGGTTAATTTTCCTCTGATACTTAGTGTGGGTTTGCTTACCTTCCCTATCTGTAGCATATATGCTCAGTTAATATTTATGAAATTCCATTTGATATTAATAATAGCTTGAGAAACATAACCAGGAAAGTAAAATTTTTAAGGACTTTATATCTGCTACAAATACATTATATATAATGTTTATAATATATAATGTGTATAACATTTAACAGGTTATAGATAATATGTATATATGTATATGTGTACATACGTGCACATATACACGCACTCAAATATATACATACACAAGGCTAAATAGCAGACTTTAAATATGTTTCTGCTATTGTGGCATCATCATGCCTCTAATCATCCAGCCTTAAACCTTGATATCTCAAAGCCTCCTCCTCTCTGTCTCAAGAGCCCCAGATCCAATTAGACTCCTGAGTGGTTTTCTTCACATTCTCTCACATAGCCCGTTTAAACCCCAGAGCCCTACTTTAGACACTTATCGTCTCTCTCTCTCTCTCTCTCTCAAATATGGTAATAATTTCATATTGGTTTCCTTATTTCAAGTCTGACCACCTTTCATTATCAGCAGCGAGGATTCAAAAATGGATTCTGTTTTTTAAACTTTTTATTTATTAAATAACATTTCAAACACATGCAAAAATAGAATACCTTATGGATTGAACTTGTGATAGCTCCCTATTCCTTCAAAAGAAATCCAGACTTCAGGCAACTTAATATATAAGTCACAACTTTCCATATCCTGGTTCCAACTTGCCTTTCCAGCTTTGTTCCCTATTATAATATCCGTATTCTAGCAATGCTAGCTTATTTACTAATTATGGGTTTCTGAAAATGCTCTGGAAATTCCACGCATCCTCTTGACATTGTGGCTGCTCATAGTGCTCCCTCTTTTTTAATTTTTTTTAATGTTTTATTTTTGAGACAGGCAGAGTGTGAGCAAGGGAGGGGTGAAAAAAGAGGGAGACACAGACTCTGAAACAGGCTCCAGGCTCTGAGCTGTCAACACAGAACCTGATGTGGGTCTCGAACCCACGAATTGTGAGATCGTGACCTCAGCTGAGGTCAGACGCTCAACCGACTGAGCTATCCAGGTGCCCCTTTGCTCCCTCTGTCTTAATTGCCCTTCTTTTCAGTCCCATGTGTCGAAATTCTGCAACTTAATGTGCCATTTAAGTATAAGCTCTTCAGGAAGGCTTCTCTAACAGTTTTCTTTTCCACTCTGACTCTCCCAGTTGTAGGTGTGCTCTTTTAGTGTGTCCTACCTTTCATATTTATTCAACAAATATTTACTGAGAGTGTACTATGTTCTAGGCCATTAGTGGATCCCTCACGTCTGTTTTCCCACTAAAACAGAGGCTCCATGATGTTAGGAACCATATTGTCTTCATTTTTTAGCCCCTTCTTGGATTTAGCACAGTATCTTGCATACAGGTGAAGCTTTGAAGTGAATAGTGATCTTAATAATTGACCTTCAGTTATTTTCAAGTAAAGTATTATATAATAAAATTATACATATGAATACTTTGAAAGTTTCTGTTTTTATTTCAAAAAGTAAAACATTTTTTAAAGGTGTAGAAAATAGAGATAGGACAAAGAAGAAAATTAAAATCATCTTAGAAACCGGGGCGCCTGGGTGGCTCAGTCAGTTAAGTGTCTGACTCTTGATCTCAGCTCAGGTCATGATCTCCAGGTTTGTGAGTTCAAGCCCGCATGAGGCTCTGTGCTTACATCGCGGAGCCTGCTTGGGATTCTGTCTCTCCTTCTCTCTGCCCCTCCCCTGCTGTGCTCTCTGTCTCTCTCAAAATAAATAAACTAAAAAAAAGTTAAAACAAAATCATCTTAGAAACCTGGAAATAGAGGCACCTGGGTGGCTCAGTTGGTTAAGCGGCTGACTCTGGATTTCAGCTCAGGTCATGATCTCATGGTTCGTGAGTTTGAGCCCCACGTCAGGCTCTGTGCTGACAGTGCAGAGCCTGCTTGGGATTCTCTCTCTCTTCTCTCACTCTCTCAAAATACAAAACAAAAAGAAACCTAGAAATGATAGCCAAAAACACTTTGAACACTTTGCATTGATATATTACTTTTTTTTTTTCTTTTTAATGTTTATTTGAGAGAGAGACAGAGCACAAGCAGGGCAGGGGTAGAGAGAGAGAAGACATAGAGTATGAAGCAAGGTCCAGGCTCTGAGCTGTCAGCACAAGAACTTGATGCAGAGCTTGAACTCAAGAACTGCAAGATCATGACCTGAGCTGAAGTTCGACGCTTAACTGACAGAGCCACCCAGGTGTCCCTATTCTATTCACTTTTTAATTACCTGTACTCCCATTCTGCTCCCTGTTTGTCTCATCTGTGCTCCTCCTTCCCATACCAGAAACCACTCTTTTCACATGGATTTTTGGCAAACAGATTTATTATATATTTCTGTTTAACAAACCATCCCAAAAGATTTGCTCACAGTTTCTGTGAGTCAAGAATTTGGAGCAGCTTAGCTTAATAGTTCTGGCTCAGGATTTATCATGAGGTTGCAATTAAGATGTCAAATGAGGCTGCCGCATCTGAAGGCTTGACTCAGCTGCAGCATCTGCTTCCAAGATGGCTTGTCACACTGGCTGTTGTTGGCAGAAAGCCTTAGTTCCTTGCTATTTGCACTTCCCCGTAGGCCTGCTTCAGTGTCCTGATGACATAACAGTTGGCTTCTCCCACACTGAGTGATCCAAGAGTGAACAAGATGGAAGTCACTGTGAATTTTATGACCTAGCCTCAAAAATCCCACTTAGTGATTTCTGCAGTATCCTTCTGGATACACACATCAGCACTGTTGAGTGTGGGAGGAAAGGGGTTAATGCCAAGAGATAACGAGGCTCATCAGGGTCATCTTCAAGGCTAGTGCTAGTTGTCTATCTCTACTCTAGAATTGAGCAAAACAAAGATGAAATAAGCCAAGTAGCTTTTAGTTTTTTCCAAATTGGGACTTCAGAGTCCCATTTTATTTCAAAATGACAATATAGGGCACCTTGGTGGCTCAGTCGGTTAAGCATCTGATGTTGGCCCAGGTCATGATCTTGTGGTTTGTGAGATCAAGCCCAGCATCACACAGCTGACAGCTGCTGACAGCTCAGAGCCTGGAGCCTGCTTCAGATTCTGTGTCTCCCTCTCTTTCTGCCCCTCCCCCTCCCATTCACACTCTTGTCGCTCTCTCTCTCTCTCTCTCTCAAAAATAAACATTAAAAAAATAGATGTTACATGGGAATGCAAGCTGGAAAACAGTATGATGCGGCCACTCTGGAAGACAGTATGGAGATTCCTCAAAAAACTAAAAATAGAACTACCCTACGACCCAGCAATTACACTACTAGGCATTTATCCACGGGATACAGGTGTGCTGTTTCAAAGGGACACATGCACCCCCATGTTTATAGCAGCACTATCAACAATAGCCAAAGTATGGAAAGAGCCCAAATGTCCATCGATACAGGAATGGATAAAGATGTGGTGTGCGTATATGTATATATATACACATACACACACAATGGAGTATTACTTGGCAATCAAAAAGAATGAAATCTTGCCATTTGCAACTACATGGATGGAACTGGAGGGTGTTTTGCTAAGTGAAATTAGAGAAAAATACCATATGACTTCACTCATATGAGCACTTTAAGAGACAAAACAGATGAACATAAGGGAAGGGAAACAAAAATAATATAAAAACAAGGAAGGGGACAAAACATAGGAGACTCAAATATAGAGAACAAACTGAGGGTTACTAGAGGGGGTGTGGGGGGGGATGGGCTAAATGGGTAAGGGGCACTAAGGAATCTACTCCTACAATCATTGTTGGACTATATGCTGACTAATTTGGGTGTCAATTTAAAAAAATAAAATTGTGAAAAAAAAATAGCAAAAGTAAGGATGGGACTATCATAATACTTGGTGAATCCTAGCTGAAATACTTTACATACATCAGAATCCCTTTGTAAGGGGTTTATGTGTAATTTCAATAATACAAGAAAATACCATCCTCTTTAATCATGACTGGCTAAGCTAGACTCTGTCAATTAAATGACATTGACTTCCCTTAGTAAATTTGTTGCTTTCTTTATAAAATGCAGATTGTGAAGAGAAATGAACAACCACAGGAGGCTCAATTCAAGTTTGTTGTGTCAATTCATTTCAATTCAACAAATGTTTATTGAACACCCACTGGGTATCAAACTTGGTGCTGGAGTAATTGATTCATAATGGTTTGGGTGCTTATTAATTAACAGCATTTGCAATGCTTTCATTATTATATGTGTGATTGGGTGGGGTTCTGAGATAATTAACATTAAAATCCTGTGAATTTCTAAAGGAAGTATACAGAAAGATAAACAAATGTTATTGTCTGTACTTATAACTCTCATTTCTTTGGTAACAATTTTTTGTAACAATTTCTTTTGTAACGAGTTTTCTATTCGTTAGAAAACTGCCTTAAAACTAAAGATGGCACATTCATACTTGATAATAAATGTATATGAAAATCAAGTTTGCAAATTATTTTGAGATTTTACAAAAATCTTGACAAATCAACATCTTCTAGAAAGTTTCTCAGACATGCTAATAAATAAAAAAAAAAGTTATATGTAAAACCATGAGGCTAAAAAAATAGATATTACAGAATGACAGAGAGACAAACTCTTATAAGAATGCATTTCTAAATCAAATTTTAGTGTTATCTTCACAAATTAGTAGCTTTCAGCTTTTTCATATATTCAATTATCTGAAAAACTTCAAAAATAAATAATAGTTTATTATTAATCTTTAATGCTTATTATGTATAACACAATGTGTTAAGATGTTGTCATGTTCACAACTTTCACTCCTCACAATATTGCTTCTCACAGACAAATGAGATTTTAAGTATCAGAGCAGGATTGCACTCTAGGCAGACTTATTTCAGAACCAGGCTCTTAAACATTATGCCATTGAATCTCAATTTTAAAGTATCCTTGGAACACAGAGGATATATAAGCATACCACAGCATCATGTAAATTAAAAAAAAACTTAGGGGTACTGGGTGTCATCTGGTTGAGCATCCGATTCTTGATTTCGGCTCGGGTCATGATCCCAGGGTCATGGGATCGAGCCCCATGTCAGACTCTGTGCTGAGCATGGAGCCTGCTTAAGATTCTCTCTTTCTCTCTCTCTCTCTCTCTCTCTCTCTCTCTCTCTCTCTCTCTCTCTTTCTTTCTCTGCCCCTCTCCCCTGCTCCTGCTCTCTCTGAAAATAAGACATAAAAATAAGGTGTGCTGGGTGGCTCAGTTGGTTAAGGGTCCTTCCTTTGATTTTGGCTCAGGTCATGGTCTTGGAGTTCATGAGACTGAGCCCCTGTAGGGCTCTGCACTGACAGTGCAGAGCCTGCTTGGGACTCTCTTTCTCCCTCTCTCTTTGCCACTCCGTCTCAAAATAAATGAATAAAACATTAAAAAAATAAACTTAAAGTAATTAAAAGTAGTATTTTAAAAAATAGTTATTTATAATAAGTCACATCTGTGAAAGATATTGTTTACTAAGTTTTTATAGAGCTCATGGACTTGAACTATAAATCAGGTTCTCCAAATTTTATGGTTATTTTCCTGCCCTTAAGTTCTGCTAACTTAAAATTATAATTTGCTGAAATGGTAACAAGTAATGGCTTATTCAGATAATTCTAGATATTCAGATTGAATATGACCCTAAATTATAGATAATTTCTTAGGCTGTTTTTTTTTACTCTCAGATTCTTGATGAACCTTGACTCCCTACAATGTTGAGAGTTTGAATATTTCAGATTGAGGCAGTGACAAATGCAATATTAATTAGTTTTCTGGTTAATCTTAGTGGGAAAGTCAATCTCTTGGATATCTGGCTTTTTCTTAAACTAAAATTAACTTTTTTTGTATTGCACCCTAAGTCAACATATTCATGCTATTCAAGATGCTAAACATACTGCTCAGATATGCATACTACTTGAGCAAGTGTTAGAAATCGCAGAAATGATCATTTCAGATGTTATTAGTGTCTTGAAGAAATGTAAACACTTTTTCCTGCAACAGTTTATATTAAGGTAGAAAATATATTCAGTGTTTTCTTTGTGTAGAAAAGATATTATGACCATTCTGATAATAATGAATCAAAGTTGGGAGGTGTATTTTTGATTGCTAGCTATATACATTGAGGTCTAAAGCAACATATGGATTAGGCAAGTAATTATAACCTCTTTTATAAAAACTGCATACCTACACAAATAGCTGGTATTCTGTCAGTACTGATCCCAGCCCACCTTGTGCATAGTTCACAGTTTTTAATATAATTTCACTCTACTGGCGGTACCTTTTCTGTAGGTTGGGATATCAATGATAAATCAGTCGTTGATCACTTCTCTATCAGATAGATTGTCTGTGATATAACAAGAACTGATTGATATTTTTTCATATTTGTGGTTCTAACTGTAAAGCAAAAAATCTAGTGTGAACATGTAATAGTATTAACTCTTCTACATTATATGCTATTACTACTATACATTGCCCAGCTCTACCATTTATTAAAAGGATTTTGTGCCTTATGCTTTCTCTTCAAACATGTCAACTTTGTGAATGTGTTTTTTAAAGCTTCTCTTTATAATGTTTTTGCTATTATAAGTACAGCTATGAATGATGCCTTTGTGGTTTTAGACTTCTCTGTTTTTAGTGACAGAATGAATCAGTTTTACACTGAAGACTCTATTTTGTTTTTGTTTTGTAAAAACTTATTTGGTTTGCCAGTAATTACGAAAATTATTCAAAAGCTTTGATACTTCGTGGCACTTTTTGACAAAGGATTATATTGTCACTAGAGGCAAAAGAATGCTGGTTTATTAAAACCAGTTTTTAGATATTTATCAGTACACTTTAATTTTCCAGGTACTAGTGCACACATTAACACTTGCAGATTCACCTGCCCTAATCACTCTGATTGACATTCTGTGTTCTGTTGAAATCTCTCGCTCAGTGTTTACTTTACATCATTATTCTGAATTTTGGCATTTCTGGAATTATTTTCATCTCTACTTTTATGAGTTTGGATTTTTACAAAATAACAGAATTTCTGTGAAAAATCATAATTGATCTTTTTAAATTTGTGATTATACCAGAGTGCTTTTACTTGATTGACTGATAGGGCCCACTAGTGGTACACAGACCATGCTTTGGAATGTTGTGCTAAGCTGTTCTAAGAACACAGGAAGTAACAGGTCTGGGTGGTAAAAGTAAAGGAGAGGTAAAATGAAAGGAACCAGTACTACTGTCTGATGATGACTTTGAAATTCAGTGTCTTAACCCACACTGGACCAAGAAGCAGAGGAAAGGCAGTAGGGCAAAGGAATAAGGAGAGACAAGACACAGTAAACTGTGCAACAGGAATAACTGACAGCACAAAATAAAGGTGAACACTACAGAGGAGCAAAGAAATACCAACTAGAACAGCTGTATGAAGACATTAAGTGAAGGACATATCAAGCATTTACTTCAGTAACTTGAAGCCTGGGACAGCTTGTCCCACACTAAAGGTGCTATAATCTGATGGCTAATTTGTTGTAGTCCAGTGGTGAGCTAAGTCAGTACCATAACTTCTTTGTAATACGTAAAGTTTCAGTGGTGTATCAAAGAAACCTTCCTCCAGGATAGACACTAGATTTTCTGTAACATATGGCATCCTGTTACTTGGAATGTTAGTAGGTGTCAATACATATATTAGTTATCTGTTGGAACATAACAAATTCCCTCAAAACTTAGCTGCTTAAAACAACAAGTATTAACTACCTCACAGTTTCTGCCAGTCAGGAATCTGGGTGTAACTCACGTGGGTCCTCTGATTCAGGGTCTCTCACAGGCTGCAGGCATCTCAAAGCATGCTTGGGGGAGGAATTACTTCCAGCCTGTTGGCAGGCCTCAGTTCCTCTGTTGACCAGAGGCTTCCACTGTTCTTTGTCATGTGAGCCACTCTGTAGAGAGTCCACAACACGGCAGGAGAGTGTGAGCAAGATGGAAGCTAGAGTCTTCTAGTAACCTGATTTTGGAAGTAGCATCGATTAATTTTGCTATCTCTGTTTGTTAGAAGCACTTTATTAGATCCAGCCTACTGACAGCGAGGGGATTAGACAAGAGCATGAATACCAGGAGGTAGGGCTTATTGGGAACCAACTCAGAAGACTGCCATTTTCATGAATGAGTAAATGAATGAAGGAAAAGAGAGAAACTTAGGAAAAATAGCTTGTACCAATAAGTCCTCCATAAATATAGGTTGCAAGAATGGAAAGTCAACCATAAATAAAAGAAAATTAATTTCCAGGTAAGATTTGTTTTAGCTAAAAATAGACCTATGTTGATCAATAAGTGTGCTATCCATATCATATCATATATGGACATGTAAGTTCATATCATAAAGGCTTGGAAAATATGAGTGATGTTTTCTACAGACTTTAAAATCAAATAACATCTTTTAATATTGCCAGTGTCTTTATTTAGAAAAAGAAGAGCATCTAGATTTGATGTTTTTAGTCATTGGTTTTCAACCTTTCCTACACGTTGGCATCACCTTGGAAACTGGAAAAATGAGCCAAAAAAGGATACCTGGGCTCTAACCCAGGCTAAATAAATCAGAGCCCCTAAAAGTCAGGCCCCTTGCTTTAAGAGCTCATCAGGAGATTACAATGTGTGGTCAGGGTTAAGAATCCTGCTGATTGTTTTAAAAAATTGTTTTTAATTGATAAATAGTTGACATTAGTGTCAGGTTTACAACATAGTGATTCAGCAATTATGTACATTAGGAAATGCTAACCACCCTAAGTGTAGTTACCACCTGTCACGTAGTTATTAGGATATTATTGACTATATTCCCTATGCTATGCTTTTCATCCCTGTGACTTACTTATTTTATAACTGGTAATTTAAGTGGTTCTTTTTTTTTTTTTTTAACATTTATTCATTTTTGAGAGAGAAAGAGACCATGAACGGGGGAGGAGCAGAGAGAGAGGGAGACACAGAATCCAAAGCAAGCCCTAGGCTCTGAGCTGTCAAACACAGAAGTCATGAAGCCATGACTTAGAAACCGTGAAGTCATGATCTAAGCTGAAGTCAGACACTTAACCAACCAAGCCACCCAGGAGCCCCTAAGTGGTTCTTAACAGGAGGGTTTGAGTATGTACCCTTTCTCTGGTTTCATATAAATTGAAAAGGAGATAATTTTATGAAGAAACTGTTCATTCAGCATGTGTTCAGTATGTCCATGGCACTTGTGGGGGCTAAAAAAATGTAAGTAGTTTAAAAATGGGAATAAATTATATTTCATTATATAGTTATATGTGTATTTAATATGATAATCTGACATAGTCTACATGTGCTATCGGGTTTCAGAGAGGGGAGAGATGTATATAGACCAGAGTAGTTAAGGCTGTTTGGAAAAGATGGGATCCAGGATGCATTAGGAAAGTACAATTCGAAATGTAGTAACTTGCTTTACTGGACAGATCCAAATTCTGGAGTCTGATTTGGAGAGATCTGACAACGTAGCCAGCCAGCACTTTGATCTTATTCTGTAGGCCAGTGACAGTATGACCAACTCAGAAGCTTTGAAAAATACCAGGTTTAACTCCTGAGGGTGTTAATTCCATTGGTCTAGGTGGGGCCCAAGTATTGTAATTTTTATTAGACTCCTTGTGATGCTAATGTATAGCCAGGCTTGTAAAAACTGCCTTAGGATCACTTAGGGTCCCTGGAAATTTTTTAGTAGGAGGGTTTAACATTCACCTATCCATTAAAAACACATTGGATTTTTTTTTTCTTTCTTTCTTTCTTTTTTTTTTTTTTTTTTTTTTTTTTTTTTTTTTTTTTTTTTTTAATTCTGCAGGCACAGGGCAAACAGCAGTGAACCAGATGAAACAGGAAAATGTCCCCGTTTATAATTATGGGGGTGATAGCGAGCTTATATTCCTTTCTGGTAGAGGAAGACAGGCAATAAGCTAATAATATATAACATGGTAAGTAGAAACAAGTGCTTTGAAGAAAAGAAAGCATACGGAGAGAGACAGAGTAATGGGCAGAGTGGGGAGCAGAGTTGGAGGGGAGAGTGTTATTTTATTTCAGGTTAGGAAAGACTTAACTGCCAGCTGGCATTTGAGCAGAGACCTGGAAGAAGTGAGGGAGTGAATAGGCAGAGGGGAATAATAAGTAGGGGAAATCCTCAGGCAGGAGTAGAAGGCCATTGAGGTTGGATATTATGGACTAAATTGTGTCCCCTCCCCCTAAATTTATATGTTGAAGTCTTAATCCCCAGTATGCTATATTTGGAGATAGGGCTTTTAGGAGGTAAATCAGGTTAAATGAGTTCATAAAGATTGGTGAACGGTGTGATAGAATTAGTGACTTTATAAGAAGAGGAAAAGGGTGATCTCTGTCTTTCTCTACTATGTGAGGATACAGTGAGAAAGAGGCTCTCTGCGAACCAGAAGGAAAGCACTCACCAGAAGCCATACCCTGCTGGACCTTGATTTTGGACTTTGTAGCCTCCAGAACTGTGAGAAAATAAATTTCTGTTGTTTAACCCACACGGTCTACAGTATTTGTTGTGGCACCCCAAGCCAACTGAGACACAGGAATAGAGGTTTCCGGAGGGGAGATTAAAGAAGATGAGGTGGAGGGAGAGACTGAATCATGTAGGGTTTCAGACTAGAGCAAGAATTTTGGATTTTATTTTCAATTGCCATATACTCTGGTTGCCAGAGTGTAACAAGGGGGGAAGGGGTTTAGATGGGGAAGAGGAACCCAATGAATGGTTTTAAGCAGAGGAGTGATATAATTTGAGTGATATAATTTGATTTATATCTGGAATGATCACCTGGCTGCTTTGTGAGAGAATAGTCTATAGCAAAGCAGTTGAAGAATCAGGGGCAAGTGGCAATACAAGGGTGGCATCAGTGGGGTTGGTGAGAAATCCAATTCTCTATCTATTTTGAAGGTAGAGTAGAAAGCATTTGCTGGTAAATTAGATGTGAGTGTGAGAGAAAGTGGAGAATGAAGACTGCTACCATGTGTTTGGTCTGAGCAACTGGAAAAATGCAGTTTATTTACCAAGATAGGAAGACTGTGAGAGACTGGAAGAGTGGAAGAAGGAACGAATTAGAAGTAGTTTTGAATAAGCTAAGTTATTTTGAGTTGCTACTAGACATTGAAGTGAAGATGTTAAATAGGCAGTTGGTTATGTAAGTCTAGGGTTTAGGGGAGACATTGGGGTTGGTGATACAAATTTTGGAGTTGTATAGATCAGTTCTCAACCTTGGATGCATTGATTTATCTCAGGATTGGGGCATTTTTTAATTTGATTACCAGTTAGGTTAAACATTTTTAAAAACCGCTTTTATTGAGGTATAACTGACATACAGTATACTGCACACAATTAAAGTGTACGATTTGATAAGTTTTGACATACGAATATACTTGTGAAACCATCATCACAGTTAAGATAGTGAACATATCCATCATCACCAGAAATTTCTTTGTACCCCTTTTTAATTCTTCCCTCCTGTGCCTACCTCTTTCCCATCCTCAGTTGCTAGGCAACTATTGATTTGCTTTCTCTATAGATTAGTTTGCATATTCTAGAATTTCATAGATGGAGTCACAACAGTGTATATAGTCTTCTATGGCCTCTTTAAGCATAATTGTTTTGATATTCAGCTGTGTTGTTGAGTGTGTCAGTTCATTCCTTTCTGTTGTTGAGCAGTATTTCATTATATGAATGTACCGTAATTTCTTTATTCATCTCTTGGTGGACATTTGGTTTGTTTTCAGTTTTTGGCCATTACAAATAAAGCTGCTGTGAACATTCATATAGAAGTCTTTGTATGGATATATATTTCCTTCTCTGGGTAAATATCTTAGGGTGGAATGAATCACAATTTTTTCATGTTTCAACATGAGGGGTTTTGTGTGTGTGTGCACGTGTGTGTGTGTGTGTGTGTGTGTGTGTGTGTGTGTGTGTCCCCTTGGGGAAAGCTCTTATGCCCAGAAAAGATTATTCAGGGACTACTTTGATTATTAAAATTAATGTTCAATGTAGTAGTTTCAGTTAAAAAAAATTTAGTTTTTTCTTAAGTTATCTGTTCATTTTTACAAATCTTATTCTACTTGTAAAATTTAACAATATTTAACTTCCCCCCCAGGCATAGTTATTTTTAAAAAGTATTGTAAATTAATTCTAATGTGGAGCCTGGGCTGAGAACTATTGTACAGATGATATTTAAGGCAAGGACTGAATGAGGTCACCCTGAATAGCACTTCTTGAGTTTTGTGTGCATAAAAAATATCTGTGGTTCTTGGGCAAGGTCTGCAAATCTGCATCTGTACTAGTCTCCTCAGTGCTAATACCTTGGTTTGGTTAGTGGACCACACCATGAGTAGCACTGTCGTTGAGGGTTAACGTAGATAGAAGAGATACCTGAAGACTGAGTCCTGATGCACTCCAAATTTTAGAAATTGTAAAAGAAGGAAAAGAACCAATAATTGAGACTGGGAAAGAGTAGCCAGTGATGCAGGAGAAAAATTGTGTGGCATTCTGGAGGCTTGTGAAGAAAGTTTTACCCGAAATAAAGGAGTGATAAACTCAGTCAAATGCTGCTTTTGAAAAGACTGAGCAAGGAATGAACTACAGTTGACCAGTGGATATGGTAAAGTGATTGTTGGTGATCTTGAAAGTAATGGTGTTAGTAAAATGGTAGGGACAAGAGCCTGATGGAGGTGAGCACGTTCAGAGGATGGAGGAAAGAGGTGTTGAAAGTGACTATAGACAAACCATTTGATGCTTATAGTAGAAAGGAGAACAGAGAAATGGGGCAGTAGCTAAAAAGGTATGTGGACTTAGGGGAAGAGTTGTTTTTCCTTTCCTTTTTTTAAGGTAAGAGCTACTGTTTTGTGTTTGTATGTTGACAGGGATAACCTATTTACAGAAGGAAGTATCACTGAAGCAGGAAAGAAAGGAGGTCAGTAGCAGGAATGATGTCCTGGAGAAGGGATAAGAGATAGAGGCATGACTATGATTGGTAATACGGATAGGGAAGTTAGAGGATATGGGCACAGATAGGAGATTGTGGAGATTTCATCAAATAGCTTCTATTCTCTCTGAAATAAGAATCAAGGTCACCCCATGATAACATGGCACACAGTAAAAGTAAATTCAGTGCTCAGAACAGTGATTTGAACAGTTTAATAAAAATTTGTTAAATAAATGAATGTAAGGAAGAGTAATCTTGGATTGGAGGGGAGAAGACAAAAGTCCATCAAGTAGATAATATAGAAGGCTGCGGTTGGGTTGGGTGAGAGTGGTAGTCATGAGAATGATAAGGGGAAGCCATTCCAATAATGCGAAAGAAAAATTGAAAAGACTTGATAGTTGTTTGCCTGAGGAGAAGGAAAAGTGAGGAGGACCTGTTTGAACTCTAGAGAGTGTCTTTAGTCTTTCAGATTAAGGGAACTGTGGTGGTGGTTATTGGTTTGAGGGGTTTGTCAGATTTAATTGCTTGAACACTCTAACCTAGTTTTTCTAAAAGCTGATGTAGTCATTTATTTTGTCTCTCCTTACCAAGACCTTCTTAGTAGCTGCCAAAGAATCAAGTCTCCCCTGCTGCTACTTCCCAGGAGTTTAGTAGGGAAAAATGTGTTCAGGGTTTTTGCAGAAGTGTTTGATGTTGAAAATTAAATATAGACCTTAAAGTAAAAACTCTTCAGAATACTCAGATTCTTGAAATGATGAAGACTATTGTTCCTTGCATTTTGTAAGCACACTGAGACAAGTGACAAGAAGAAAGAGTATGTAGTACCTGAGGTGTAAATTTAAGTGGTATAGTGTGAATACCTTGTACCAGTGGTTTTTGACTAGTATTTCTCACAGCCATACTTCAGGGATAACTGGGAAGTTGGAGGATGAGCACTGAGCAGATGTGGGTTCAGGAGTCTCCACAGCAATTTCAAATAGAAGTTAGGTTTTGTTTTTGTTTTAGTTTAATATATTGACATTCCTTGTAAAATTTTGTTAGCATAATGATTCTTCTGGAAAAACAATAACAAAGAGTTTGAATATCATTACTATCAGTAATATTTGAATTTTGCTGGTAAGTCAAATAGTGCTAGTATTAGAGTAGATTATTTCATATTTTGAAGGTGGAGAAAACCACTTTTTTTTTTATTTTTTGATTTAGTAATACATTTTTATAGAAAGCAGACATGTACATTAAACCCTTCATTCCATTTTCATGAAAAAGAAGTAAATTGCTCAGAAGATGACAACAGCAAATTTTTCAAGAAAGTGAATTCTCAAAAGTTGGCACCTCATCAAATCAGTGTCCATATGATTGTTTAATAGTTGTATTTATTATGCATCATGTTTAACTGGTATTTTTAATGATCATTAATATCGAGATACAAGATCTGTACTAGTGCTGGGGATACAAAAATAAGTGAGATTACTGATCTCTTCTCATGTAGGGATAAGAATCCAGTTGCTGGGGAGATAGAACACAGCCATGGAAGGATCAACAGCATTACAGAGGAGTGTAGAAGACCAGGATTCTGCAGAAGTGCTGCAGGGGCTCCACAAATACTTGATGCACATTTCTTTTAAAAATATTTTATCATTAAAAAAATCTAAAATAACATGTTACATAAATGGGTTCTGTGCAACAAATAGACCATGCATGGAAGGAAAACCACTAAAGCTAATTATTTTGCAGATTAGCTCATTCTTTTTTGTTTGTTTGTTTTTTTTACAATTGTAAAATAAAGTAGCAAATCCTTTATTTGTGTTTCTTGAAACTGTGAAAAGAGAGCCCTAGCAACATTTTTTTAGTTATCATTTTCCCTCTTCCACCTCTGTCCTCACATAATAGTTTTGCTCCCAACCTACAGTTCTCAAAACCTCTTCAACCCCCACAACCCAACAAAACAAAGCCTCTCTCATTAGTGTCTTTCTAATTTCCTTCTTATTCTCCATCACAAAATCTCAAAAACGGATTTATAAAAAAAAAAAAAAGAAAAAAAAAAGATCTACTTCAGAAAGCCTGGGAGAGAAAGAGTCTTTGAGCAGGCTGCAGAATGCTCCCCCAGACTACAGGAGAAATCTGAGAAATCCAGGGAGTTCACACTGAGTGATTTATATCCTTTTGTGCTTGTTAACCCTTTATAGGCTACATGGTGCTAGAGCTCTCTGATAAGTCTTCAAATGATAATATACTATATGAATTTTTCCACAAACCCAAGAAACAGTACAGAACGTTTTATTTTTAAGGACAAAAAGGAAACAGGGTTTCTCACGTGAGTAGTCATTCAACAGAAAGGATTTTATCGTGCAATATTTTGCAACAATGAACCTGAGCCATTTTGTTTTGCTGTAAAGACATGTGATTGTATTCTTTCATCTTCTCTGATCTTTGGCATCAAAATTTACGTGATATGATTCATAAGTAGATTCTGAAGGATAGGCACGTATACCTAGTCTAAAAATGAAAACATAATTTTGGAGCAAAGAAAATGGTTGTCCTCTCTTTAAAAAATTACGAGCCATCACAGTTTTCAAAGTAAAATGTTCTGATAATGCCAGTGCAAGAAGTGGAAGCAAAGATAAGCCAAAATCTAGTAGAGGTGTGTTTGAAATCATGAAATCAGTATTACAAGGTAAGTATAGTCCTAAGATTAGGCCTAGTAGCTGATGAGGAGTTAGTCAAATTAAAAAAAACTTCATCTATGGATATGAGGGAGATCTGGCTGTGACATCTGTCACCCCATTGATCGCTAGGGTTGATTTGGCTGATCTGGCTGACTAGGTGGGTGTCCCCTTCCTCCCTCACCGCCCCATATGTGTCCCTCCCGAAGCTGCGCACTTCTTTGAAGAGGAAGACCTTCCAGATAGAGGAGGACCATTTGGCCAAGCGTATACGAGTAGCTGCACTCCCCTGCTAGAACCTCCAAACAAGCTTTCAAGGTCCATTTGTAGGAGAACATAGGGTAGTCAAGCTTCCAAAACTCCAGAAACATCCAAATGAGGCACTGCACATGGCAGTCTGCTTTTCTTTAATTAATAAATAAATAAATAAATAAATAAATAAATAAATAAATCTTTACCTATTTCAGGTCTGTATACCTTTAAAACCACATTATTACAGAATAGAAATTTGGGTTTAGTATGTTTTTCAAGTCTTAGTAAAATTTTTAACATTGATTGAATTTTATTACTTCTGTACATTATTCATGAAATGACTTAAAGTATTTTTTATTTTTATTTTTTTAACTGTATTTATTTATTTTGAGAGAGAGACAGAGCAAGTGCTCATGAATGGGGCGAGGCAGAAAGGGAGGGAGTGGAGAGAGAATCCTAGCCAGGCTCCACACTGTCAGCCCAGAGCCAAGTGCGGGAATCGATCTCACGAACTGTAAGATCATGGCCTGAGCCAAAATCAAGAGTCAGACACTCGATCACCTTCAAGGTGCCCCTTAAAGGATGTTTTTTAAAAAGACCCATGTTGGGGCTCCTGGGTAGCTCAGTCAGTTAAAGCGTCCAACTTGGGTTCAGGTCATGGTCTCTTAATTCGTGAGTTTGAGCCTCGAGTAGGGAACTGTGCTGACAGCTCAGAGGACACTAAAGCAGCCTGGAGCTGCTTCAGATTCTGTGTCTCCCTCTTTCTCTGCCCCTTCCCCACTCGCGCACGCGCTCTCTCTCTCTCTCTCTCTCTCTCTCTCTCTCTCTCTCTGTCAAAAATAAATATTAAAAAAATTAGGGGTGCCTGGGTGGCTTAGTAGGTTAAGTGTCAGGGTCATGATCTCATGGTTTGTGAGTTCGAGCCCCACATGGAGCTCTGCACTGACAGGGCAGACTGCTTGGGATTCTCTCTCTTGCCTTCTCTCTGCCCCTCCTCCTTCCCTCCGTATCCCTCTCTCTCTCTCTCTCTCTCTGTCTCTCAAAAAATAAAATAAAAACTTAAAAAAAGAACATTAAAAAAAAAGGCCCATGCTGATGGCTCTTTTTCCTGGTGTACTGACAGTTTAAACATAAACTAAAGTTCTTTTCACCCTGTTTATAATAAATTCGCTTTCTGTTTTCTCTATTACAACACTTTTTTTTCTTCTTGGTACTTTTGACAAAACTTACCTTTTTTTTAGTTTACTTTTTTATATGGTTTCTATCTCATCTGCTAAGTAAACTCTGTGAGCGCACAGACTATGTTTGTCTTACCCATTGTGAACCCCCAGCATCTTACCTATACCTGACTCATGTAAGTGTGCAATACATTTTTTAAACAAAACAAGGTAGCTGCTTATAAAATCTACTTTGGTTAGTTTTTTTGGTTTTTGTTAGCAGTGTATTGACAGACTTACAAGTTTCAGCTGTTTTTACTCATTGAAATTGATTATATTGCTTCACTTTATCATATATTTTAGTGTCCTGAAGACTGTTTCTTTTGGATCTATGAGTTATGCTGCTTCTCTTAGAAAATAACCAGTAAATGTTTTATATCTTAATTTGTTTTGCTTGTCCAACTTGACAAAGTAAATTGTGATGAGGTTGATCAAACTTGAAACATTTTTTTCTTAAAGTATTTAGCACATAGAATTTTTGTTATGGGGTAGTGGGGATAGAAGGCAGACACATAGTTAGAAATGGCATATACCAAGCAACAGGTACTGGTCTTCTACACACATGAAAGATCAAGAAGCTCCTAAAAATATTTCATTCTCATGGTAGATTATTATTGTTGTTGAAATTTCACCTTTTTCTATGTTACAGGAAATCAACATACCTGTAAAATTTTACACAGTGTATTTGGGCTATTTATGAAGGATACGTAGAGACATGTGGAGATCCCCCAATTTTTGAATATCATATTTCACAAGTTACAGCATAGTCATGGCATTATGTAAATAAGATGACAATAGAATGCAGTTGAGATATGGTAATTTACTAACGAGGACTTTGTCCCCCTTTTTACAGAATCTTTGGCATTATAGGTGTATTGTCAAAGCCATGAATGAATGATAAATCCCTGTATATAAAAAGGCATATCTAAAAAATGTCACCCTGCTCCTTATTTTCTGAGTTACCAATCTGCTACCTCTAAAATTTCCTAGTATCCTCTAGATTTTTCTCATTAAGTAGAAAATGGATCATAGTTTAAACCTACTTATTTATTGAAAAATTTTTTAATGTTTATTTTGAGGGAGAGAGAGCAGAGGAGGGGCAGAGAGTGATGGAGACACAGAATCCAAAGCAGGCTCCAGGCTCCAAGCTGGCAGCACAGAACTTGACATGGGCCTCGAACTCACAAACTGAGAGATCATGACCTGAGCCGAAGTCAGATGCTTAACCAACTCAGCCACCCAGGTGTGGGCCCCCAGCTTTCTTAATATCCCTGGAGATATGAGGGCTTTCTTTTCAGTAGGGCATGGTGAGGGTGAACTTTATGATATGTTGAAAAGGTAAGCTGTGTTCCCCCTACCTTCAGTGAAAGATCTTTAAAGCACATTCAGCCTCTAGAGAGCAGCAGAGAATTTCATTTCAGTAATTAACCTATATGTATACTTGCGTATTTATATTTTGTGCTGCTTTTCTCCTGAAGTTGAACCAGATCAAATAACCCTAGAACAATGGAGTTTTAGGTAAATCATAATCTTTAAGTAACAATCAGCCATCATTAAAATAAGAATAAAGGAATGGAGCATTACACATTTAGGAAAGTCTAAGATGAAAAGAGAGAGAAACAGGTATAACTACTCAAGAACAGAAATAAATAACATTTTTCTTAAGGGAAAAGGGAACCACTATAGATTTGTTGGTGATTGAAAGATAACAAAATCAATAACAACATTAGTTACAGAGATTACATGGTGGTTTATTACACCACTAGTCTTGCATTCACACTTGCCCAAAGGACTGCCTTGCTTATATTTTATTAAATCTTTTATAAATTTTTATTTAAATTCTAGTTAGTTAACATAGAATACAATATTGGTTTCAGGAGTAGAATTCAATGATTCATCACTAACATATATTTTATTAAATCTATAAATCCAACATAATTAACACCAAGCATGTCAGTACCCCCTATTTAGAGTAGACCTGTTCTTGGCTTTCCTGCAACTGTCTTAGCCCATTTGAGCTGCTGTATCAAAATACCATAAATGAGGTGGCTTATGAGCAACGAACATTAATTTCTCATAGTTCTGGAGGCTGCAAGTTTAGGATCATGGCCCTGGCAGATTAGCTGCCTGATAAGGAGCCACTTCCTCATTGACAGCCATTTTCTTACATGGCAGAAGAGGCAAGGGATCTCTCTGGGGTCTCTTATAAGAGCACTAATCATGAGGGCTACACCCACATGACCCAGTCACCTCTCAAAGACCCCCCCCCCAACCTAATACTATCACCTTGGAGAGGTAGGATTTTAATAAATGAATTTTGCAAGGGACACGAACATTCAGTACACAGCACCGCCCTTGGAAATTCCCTCCCCCCATTTCTTTCAGTTTTATTCCTATTTGGGGGAGAGTTCTTTATCCCTCTTACTCAGGTATGCATCCGATTGGGTTATCCTTATGAAATGTCATCGGGTTCACTGCTTCAATGCCATTCTCCTTACTATCCACAGAATAGACCCTTACTACTATTACTTCACTTCCAGTTTGATGTGGTAGTCTTCTAGCTTGTTTTCTGGTCCAGCCCCTCACCTGACCAGTTTAATTGTTCTTTCTGTGTGCATTTATTAAGTAGTTTGTTCTTAACACTGAGAGTATAACACGAATTTTAAATTCATAACTCATTTAAAAATAAATTATAAATCAACTCAACCATGAGGTTATGAAGCAAATCATGCTCTAATATTTTCAGATTGATGGGCCATATAAAAAAGGGAAATGATTCTAGAAAGATTCTGGAGAGATAACACTTCTTAAATATGAAAAAGACTTGGCAACAGTTACAAGAGACCAGAGTTGGGAAATTAGGATTGTTCCTTTCTCACATAAAAGCAGGAGGGAGGGGGCGCCTGGGTGGCTCAGTTGGTTAACCGTCGGACTCTTGATTTTGGCTCAGGTCATGATCTCACAGTTTGTAAGATGAAGCCCCGAAAGAGGCTCTGCACAGCTCCAGACCCTGCTTGGGATACTCTCTCTCTCCCCCTCTCTGTCCCTTCCCCAATGGTGCATGTGCTGTCTCTCACACACACAGAAAATAAATAAACTTAAAAAAAATGGGAGTGAGATGTTGAGGAACAGTGTCACATAGTAGATGGATACTCACTTGGGAGACAAATGCTGGAGGTTTGAGGGAGTGATTGATCATGTCATAAAAATATTCTGTACTTAATCACAGCACAAGAATCATGTTCCTGAAAATCTTGATCAGAGAATCCATGATTGAGATACTCAGATCTTACGGGAAAACGGCATTGGGGTTCGCTCATTAACGAATACAGGAAAACCTAGAAAAATATGCTATTTTACTTATAGGCAGTACTAAATAAAGATAATATAAATAAAATTGTATATATCTTGTTAGTAATAATGGCCACTACTCAATAACTAACATCAGTTTATTGATAGAAATGTCAGGATTTCCCCTCTGGTTCAAAAAGCATGTAAATTTATTTCAGCGTTTGTAATTTTATTTTAGTTCAATTTAATCACTAAAATTTTTGTTAACTTATTTTGCACTAAATTTTAGGATGGAGGGAGTGACAGTACAATATATATACCATATAATAATATATACTATATACATGTAATAATATGTGTGTGTGTGTGTGTGTGTGTATATACAATATATAATGAAGGAAGTTGTTAAACCTTCATTTGTTATGGAAGGAAGAGATTCAGAGATCCATATTACCTTGGGAGACCAAATGATGACTATACCTCCATTGCATTTTATACCTTGGAATGACTCAATTTTAGGTGATTCACTATTCACTAGGTACTAGTTTAAACAAATACTTTCTCAAACCTGCCACACCTTTGAGCTTTTTTCTTTAAAAAATTTTTTTAATGTTTTGTTTATTTATTTATTTATTTATTTATTTATTTATTTTTAGGTTTTTGGTTTTTTTTTTTGACATTTATTTATTTTTGAGACAGAGAGAGACAGAGCATGAACGGGGGAGGGTCAGAGAGAGGGAGACACAGAATCTGAAACAGGCTCCAGGCTCTGAGCTGTCAGCACAGAGCCTGACGTGGGGCTCGAACCCACGGACCGTGAGATCATGACCTGAGCTGAAGTCGGCCGCTTAACCGACTGAGCCACCCAGGCGCCCCTGTTTTATTTATTTTTGAGACAGAGAGAGACAGAGCATGAGCAGGGGAGGGGCAGAGAGAGGGGGAGACACAGAATCCGAAGCAGGCTCCAGGCTCTGAGCTGTCAGCACAGAGCCCGATGCAGGGCTCAAACCCACGAACCGTGAGATCGTGACCTGAGCTGAAGTCGGATGCCCAACCCACTGAGCCACCCATGCACCCCTGAGCTTTTTTTTCTTTTTCCACTTTACAACATAATTAAAAGATAAATTATTTCTTCCTGCTCTTACTTTACTACTTGTTTATCTCTGTGTAGTGAGTGGTTGATCCTGTCTAGTGAGTAACCTTAGAGACAGTACTCTTTTTTCTTTTTAATTTAATTTGAGAGTATATGTATGTATGCAAGAGAGAGAGACCATGAATCCCAAGCACGCTCCACGCTCCACATGGAGCCCAATACAGGGCTTGATCCCATCACCCTGGAATCATGACCTGAGCCAAAATCAAGAGTCGGATGCTCAACTGAATGAGCCACCCAGGTGCCTGTACAGTACTCCTTTTCTTAAAAAACAAAAACCAAAAAACAAAAAAACATCTTTCTTCCTTGTTAAACTTGATTTTATCGTTCAACAACAAATACTAAGTATCTAGTATTTTTTCAGAACTGTGCTAGGTACTAAGTTATACAGTGGTGCATAAAGCTGATATCATCCCTTTCCTTGTGGAGATTTACATGCTAGAAAAGGAAACATAATAAAAAACTGCAACTCTTCCAATAATCTTTATGTTCCTCATTTTTTTCCCATAGCATTTAAATGAACGTTTAAGACTCTTTATTTTTTGATTCCACCCACATAATATTGGCTGCATGAGGACAAGGATTTCTGTGTTTTTCTAGAGGAATATTTGTTGGTTAAGAAAGGTATACATAATTAGTTACCATGTCTTTGATTCTACTTCTTCAGTCTGTCTTAAATAACCCCTCTGCTGCTTCCTTAGTTCAAGCCCTTTTTATTTTTGCCTAATCTATTAAAGTAGCTTTCCTAACAGTTTCCCTGCCACTCTGAGGTACCTTTCCCCTTTATACTGCTGCCAGTAATTTTTGTAAAATTAAATTCTGAATTTCTTCAGTGATCTCCCATCTTTTAAGGGTAAGTCAGACTCCTTAGCTTTTTACTATTGGATTCCTTCCTATCTGTTTAGCCTTGTTTTTTTTCTTCATTGCCTTGCCATTCCCTGCTCTCCATCTCAATCTTTATTCGGCACTAGTAACAATATATTACAGCTCTTCAAGCTTCTTTTTGGGCTAGATCAGAGGCATCAACTAACTCAAACCAGTTAGAAATGCAGATTATTAGGCCTACTGAATTGGAAACTCTGGGAGTAGGGCTAAGCAAGCCATAAACAGGCCTTCCTAGTGATCCTGATGTACCTTAAATTTAAGAACCATTGTGTGTGCTTTTAAATGTTTATTTTGAGAGAGAGTGTATGCGCAGGAGAGGGGCAGAGAGAGAGAGGGAGAGAGAATCCCAAGCAGGCCCCAAGCTGTCAGTGCAGAGCCTGATGCAGAGATGACCGGAGCTGCAAGCTTAACCAACTAAACCACCCAGGTGCTCCAAAAAACATTGTTTTAATCCATTTTTTAAAAATTTTACTTCCTTACAAGCTCAGCCATTAATCACCATGCTTTCAATATCACTTTCATTTGTATAACTCAATCTACATAATTAACCCTGATATCTGTGTCAACCCTACTTCTTAAATTGTGTTGTACATCTTTTCTGGATATGCTTTCTGTACTTCAGACTCTGTAGGCTCTGAACAAAATTCATTATCCATCTACTGATATCTGTTTACATACTGTGTTTCCTATTTACTCCTTAAAAGGATTCCTCCTTAAAGTTTTGAATTGTAGATAGTGCAGTATTTTCTCATTGGTTTCTATTTTGTCATGGCTTTAGAGGAACAACAGCAAAAGATTCTTTAATAACTCTACTGACCAAAATGGGTTCAGGATTTTCCATGCAATAAAATTACTGTTGTTTTGTAGACCAGCTGCTAAAATTTATGTTTATCTTATTCTCCCTTCCCTCACTTTTTCACTCCTCCCATTTTCACTCCCCTCCTCACTCTTCTGTCTCTCATTTTAAGAACTTAGAGATTGTTTACTTCGAATCTTGACCACAGTTGCCCAAGTTCTACCATAAAGCTGGAGGGATCCTTGACAAGTAGAATGACAGTTAGTACTGTCACTAAAGCGTGAAGTGAAGCAACATTTCAGATATCATGGTGCAATTTTTGCAATAGTTTCTCAATAAATGTTTTTTAAGTGAATAAATGAGTGAATAGGCAAGTCTCAAAGGACTAGACAAATTGCCAAGGTCAAAAAAGCACGCTGAGATCGTGGCTAGAGATAAAAGGAACCTTAAAGATTTTAGCAATAAAGAGTGAGAAAATTTGACACTCAAATACTTATTAAATTAAGTGAAAGATTTTAGAGGAAAGAACAAATAGCCATTGTCACAGATGGTTAGGTTAGCTATTTCCTTCTATGAAGGAGAAGGGATATATTTAAATGTTATTTCAGTATAAATTTTCAAGTTTAAATTTTTGAAATTCATGTTTATTTATTTATTTATTTATTTATTTTTTAATTTTTTTTTTCAACGTTTTTTAATTTATTTTTGGGACAGAGAGAGACAGAGCATGAACGGGGGAGGGGCAGAGAGAGAGGGAGACACAGAATCGGAAACAGGCTCCAGGCTCCGAGCCATCAGCCCAGAGCCTGACGCGGGGCTCGAACTCACGGACCGCAAGATCGTGACCTGGCTGAAGTCGGACGCTTAACCGACTGCGCCACCCAGGCGCTCCGAAATTCATGTTTATTTATATGTGTGCTTCCCTATGAGCATTCAGTTTGATATACTTTTTAAAATAATTTTCACATTGACTTATGTAACAGTTTTATTCTCATGGTTTGACCATATATCTTGGGCTATAACTTTTAACTGTTATTATAGTTTTGTTTTTGTTGGATAGGAAAGACAATAATTTGTTTGTGTGTGTGTATGTGTGTAAAATCTGTTAAATTGCACATTAAATTATCTCACATATAAGGATTTTTTGTACTTGAAAATAATGTCGTGTACCTGTATTCTTATAATCAGAGATAGTCTCATAAAGAATGTATTTTCTTAAGTTATAATAAAAAAAACTTTCTTTTTAACATGCACACAGGAAACCTCGACCTGTCTCCCAGTTGGTTGCACAGCAGGTTACCCAGCAGTTTGTGCCCCCTACACAGTCAAAGAAAGAGAAAAAAGATAAAGTAGAAAAAGAAAAGAGTGAAAAGGAAACAACTAGCAAAAAGAACAGTCATAAGAAAACCAGGTAAATTTGAAGAGTGTTTTATGGCACTTTTGAAATAATAAAACAAACCATTAATTTAATATTCTCTTTTGAAATTAATCTATTCATATACAGAGTAGAAGAGATTTTATCTCCTTTATTATAAAATATCATGAAAGTGTTTTTCTGAGTTTAAGAAGTATATTAGAAATTAAACACAGAAGCCACCATTATGAGCTTAAATGTAAGGTTTCCTTTCTCTTTCCTTTTCCCTTCCTCCCTTCCTTCCTTCTTTCCTTCCTTCCTTCCTTCCTTCCTTTTTTAGATTAAAAGACATTTGTGCTTGAGCTATTTCTTTTTTAGTCATAAAGCCAGGAGTGATATTTACAATACTGAACAGATACTTGCATGGGCTTTGACCAGTTAAAATCTTCTTGGGTACAGGCAGAATAGATAATCATGATGCCTTATTAGTGCACATCTGTGGAATAACAGCCTTACATATAACTGAGCGTTAATAGTTATCAGCTTACTCTGTGATACAACTATGTCATTACTGTCTTCAAACATTTATTTTAGTAAAACTTATAAGCTATCTGCAAAATTATGATAAAGCTATAAAAGCACAATTAAGAGACCATTGCTTCCAGAGTATCAGTTTGTCATGTTGAAGAAGATTCATCAATGATTGGTTTGATTAATGTTAATGATTTAAAACATTTAATTATACTTTTTTTTTGGCTAGTTAAACATGAATCTAGAGCCTTAAATATAGATGCATTCATTTTGTTATTTTTACCTGATTTATTCAGTATATGTTCAGAAAGTTGGTAGAAAGAGAAGCTAGTTTAAAATATAATCATTTTTTGTGTTTAGGCCAAGATTGAAAAACGTGGATCGGAGTAGTGCTCAGCATTTGGAAGTTACCGTTGGAGATCTGACAGTCATTATTACAGACTTTAAGGAGAAAACGAAGTCACCGCCTGCATCTAGTGCTGCTTCTGCAGATCAACACAGTCAGAGTGGGTCTAGCTCTGATAACACAGAGAGGGGAATGTCCAGGTCATCTTCACCCAGAGGAGAAGCCTCATCACTGAATGGAGAATCTCATTAAAGTTTATTTTCTCCAGTTTCTTAGTCACTTCTGTCATAACATGCAGATACACAGATTATGCCAAGAGGTACCACATTTTCATGACAAACATATTCATGCACAATCCATAATTTGCGTTTTACATAAGATAGAAATTTGTTAGAATTTATTGCAATCTATGCCTACCAAAAATTTCCAAACTTAACATTTTGGTCTCCACAGTTAAAGATGCCATGAAAATGTGGTTGAATTATTCATTATGCAGTGTTATTGGTAAGTCTATTTTCACTTTTAGTTTAGTGAATTCTAACACATAATTCTCTACTATTGGCATGTATGAATTTCAATTTTTATAACATAGTGCAAGCTGCCTAAATATGTATTATTTGAGAATTGTGAAACAAATAGTTATATGTATACAAGTCAAAGATCAACTTAATCAACTATTGCTGCAACAGGATTTTCTTAATGGTTATCCTCTTAAATACACCTGCTGGTACTTGGTGTGGTTAAATAGGAAAATTGTTATTAAATAAAGAATTTGTATGAACCGTTGCCAATGTTTTTGACACATTTTACTAAATTATTGTTCCTGAATTATGTTTCTGGTTTTATCTTTGTTTTTGTTTGTTTATCTTTTAAAACATTCATTATTGTAATGTTTTACTAGCAGAGTAGTAAACAATAAAACATTGATTATTTAGCTTTATAATTCAGGTTTAGTCCTCTTGTCATTGAACACTGGTATGTTTTCTGTATGAAATAAAACATTACAGTTCAAATAATTATAAACATTTGGCAAAAACAGAAAAGAAACCTGACATATTTTAAAAGCTGCAATTTTGGAAAAGCTTTAACTTAATAACAGTTTTATCACTGTTGTCTTGCCCCAAACTTGTGCAGGGTCATAGAAGTATGAATCTAATTAATACAGAATTGGGAACTGTTGCACAGACCTGGGAAATAACTAATCTTAAATCAGTTTAATTGGCCTCTTATTAAATACAATGATTTTTATGAAAATCATAGTATCCTATTTTCAGACACAACTGCCAGTTTATGCATTTATCAATATCCTGAAATTTAAAAAATATTTACAGCCCCACTTACTATTATGTAAAATTACCAATAAAATATTTTTATGACTACAGATTTTGCATTTTTGTTTACAAGAAATAATGTGTTTCATGTTGTATTTAAAAATCCAGCCTAGAAACCACACAGTACTTCTTAAATTCTCATAGGGTCTCCTGCTTCTTTTAGCCATTTGCTTAATATGTATCCACCTCTAGGAGACTTCTGGAATATAAATTAACTTAAAAACATAACCTGGATACAAAATACCACTTAAAAACACTATGATTGCATTTGAAGAACAGAAAAAAAAAAAAAAAAAAAAAAACCCGTAGACCCTGACAGTTGTGTATTTGGTGGTTTCTTGTGGTAATGTAATTTTCCGTTTAATTGCAGTACTTTTTCCAGGCACAATGGGACTGTCTTTTTTGTAAGATGCTAGTTGTGAAGTACAGTTAATTGCATACAGTAAAAGTCTGTGATTAAAACATTTATATACCTCATTCTTTAGTGTTGTTAAATGAAAAATTAAAATTTGTTTTTATTATAAGATACTTTCAATGGAGCCCCAGCTAACTGGTTATGTTCTTTTAAAACATGAAAATTTTTTGTCATGTATTATTGTTTTTCAACATGTTTCAAATGTTTCAAATTTTAGACACAGTAAAAATTACAAGTAATAATTGTAATAGGGAAAATCTTCTAATTTTTAAATCAAAACTATGCTCTGGAGGCACTGGGTCTTATGATGATCAAAAACTTTCAGGATGTATTTTAAATGGACTGTAAGAAAAATCTGACAGAAATGGGATTTTACCAGAATGGAGTATAGGCATCTTTTTATATAAGTGGAGAGTATATAGTATGGAAATTTAGAGTGCTAACTGGTGTCTGATGCTTTGAATATCTGTTCTAGAGCCTAAGTGAGCTTGAGTAAATTACTCAGGGTCTCTTCCCATCTATTAAACAGGGATAATGGTAATCAATTCTAACTCATCAAGTGGTTGTGACGATTAAATATCAATCCACATAAAATTCTTATTAATTACATGACACACACTGGTTGCTCAGTAAATGAGCCTTTACTATCTTTATAGGTAAAATCCCATTACGAAAATGCAAAAATACTCTTTGTAACAAAAATTATTTGCACACCCTCTTGGGTGACCAAAAGGATTGTGTTCTGTGGGTTACACTGAATTTTCCACATCAGATGTTTGCTCTGATCCCAGATCAGCCAACTTTCTGTTGGTATGCACTTGGAGCTAGGACAAATGAACTGAGTTGGCTAGTTTGAAATTTTGTTTTCCTCTCATTAATCACAATTATCTTCACTTGCTTTAATTTCACCCTACCTCAAATACACTTCCAAACCAGGAAACAGACCCAAATTCCACAAATATACCTAATGTTAAAATATGCAAAAAGATTCAGAGCCTGGGCTTAGTGTACATTTTAAACTCTTTTATTGATTTACCCTGTAGTTTTAGCAGTGGGTTCTTTTAACCAAATTCCATACAAAAAGAATTTGAATGTTTTTCAGAGTTTATTACCTTATTTTGATATAATTAAGAGTGAAGATATAATTTGAGGCATACCAGAAATACATATTCTTAAAACCTTTTGTATTACACAGTAGAAATAGTTGACTTAAAGGTTTTATTTTTGTTAAATGCTTTCCTAAAATTATAGTGATAGTAGACAAAGTGAAAACATTAAAAAGGAAGAGAACTTCAGCTTGTCTAAGTTGATAGCATATTTATTATCTTTCTTTTAGGCAAAAATCCTTATTGCCTAAAAATGTAGTTTCTGCATGTTCTATGCATTGATGCTAAATGGTCTAGAAGTTTTCGTTTCCACTGAGGCACTTATTTTACTTAGTTTGCTTGGTCTGCAAATTACCTCTTCTGGAATCTTTTAAAGACCTGATACAGGAATTGGCAATTGATAGGAACATCTGTACTGTACTTTGAAAATTAACTGAAAACAGAAAAGTGAATGTATAAGGAAAAGGATAAACATAAAATGATACTTTGACTTATTGGCACTGCCCTCCCCTGCCTTCAACCACAGGCACCTTCCGTTGTCTGGAACAATGAATGTAGAAAAAATTGAAGTGCAGAAAAGTCATCAGTGACAAAAATAGCTGAGCAGAATCAAAAGACACTGAAGGTTACAAAATACAGGATGTGACTGATCATTTTGTGAAAGCAGAAGGAGAAGAATGCCCTCACTGGCTGTTGAGGGTAATAGAAAATACGCCTCAGCAATATCAAAGGCAAGGAAGGATAGGAACGGGAAAAAAATGAGGGAAGGGGTAGGAGAAAAACAAACACAGCAAAAATAGGAATTAGGCCATGGGGTGCTGGGATACAATCTGGGTGGTCATAGAGAAGAATCTCTAGGAAGGCAGAACAAATAGTAGCATGTCTGTCTCTGAGAACGTTTAAAAAACATGCTGTGATCTTCATAATGAGTCTAAAGTTTCAGCTATATTTACTAGGGTAGCAATATATGTGTAGTAACTTTAAAACCATTTTCTTCAAAACCAGTTGATTTTAAGAAGCTGTCATAGAGAAGTTTTACCTTGAATTATATGAACACTTTACTTTCCTGAGTGTACATTCCCACTAGCCCAGATAATTTAAAGGTTTTTAATGTGGCCTTTATATTTATCCAGTGCAGATATTCCTGTCTTTATGGAATGGGCCCGTTCTGAAGCGCATGAAATGCCCTTAAAAGACCAGGTACTTTTATGGAAAAGTCAAGCAGAGCTCCGATAGGTTTCAGTGCTCTGGGACATGTTTCATGTTCTGAATCATTTTTCATTTTTTTTTTTTTCTTTTCTTCCACAATAGTTGTTGTGGAGTGTAGCAACTATTTTACTATTGTAATACTTTCAGTACTTTCCTGATCTAGGTTGTCTTTATATCCGTATTCAGTGAACATTTATAGGGTATATTTTGTGTGCCCAGCACTGGGCCAGGGGTTGGTTATGAAGAGGACACAGATGTGGAGCTCACATCTTAGGATCTGTAAATAAGTAATTACAAAGCCATTACTGCAACAATAAAAATATGTAAGATACAGAAGTAGCAGAGGGAGTGCTTGCCAGTTTTTTGGTTTTTGTTTGTTTGTTTTTTGTTTTTTTTTCCCCTGGAAACTCAGTTTGGTCTAAGTATCCACTGCGAGTCCACACTAAGATGTTTGGATCTCCTCTTGACAGTTGCAGCTGATAATGTTGGGTGTCAATAGTAGTTTTCTAGCTCCCATTTCATTACTCCAACTTGGATTTTCAAAGTTTAAGACTTTAAGCCGTGTAAGATTATCATTTTTTTCTATACTCCTTTTTAAAAATCAATAATCAGCTGAATGAGGTCTGCTGTTCCTTTTTGTGAAGATGATGAGGAAACATTACCCAGAATCTGAATGAAAAATTTTATTCGGACCTATTTCGGGAAAAGCTTTAATTTACGTGAGGAAATTTGCCTTTTTCTTATGGATAATGCAGATAATTTATTGATTGCCTTCCATTTCTGAGAAAAATCTCAAATTAGGCTTACTTTTAATCGAATGTAGGACTAATCGCCTGCCATGTCACTCTTGATCCAGATTTTCTAGATTCTGACACTAGTGTTTTTCCTTGTATTCGTATAAAGTTCCTCAAATCTCGTCTGTATATAAGGCTAAACAGTAATACTTTTTTTTTAAAGTTAAAGAATTGCTTCATTTCAATATGTGAAGCTAAGCCCCAATGAGAACTTTTTGCGGTGAGGTCCCAGTGAAATGGATGCTTCTGCGATTGGAATTCCTGAGGAGTGGCAGGTCTTGAGCTTACATCTGGGATTAGGTCTGCTGGTCTACCTGGAAGTAGGGAGTTTGAGTGAAAGCCACCATCTCACCCTCATGTTTCCATAACTCTTTTAGCAAGAGAATTCAGAAACTAAGGTGAGTTCCAAGATTTACTAACTTAGATTTTTTAATGTATGTTGTTTTCCCTATCCTCTTAATTTATAATAATAACAACAATGAAATGAGACTGTGTTTACTTTTGGAGTCAGCAAGATTGAGAAGAGTTGGGATACTGTGTAAAACCAATTTGGGAGAAGACTCCTACAGGACAAAATGGCAATGAAAGCATTTTTTTAAAAAAAAGGAAAGTAGGCTGAGTTCTCAGAAGAGCAAAATGATCTTGCCTTAGGACCAAGAGAATACATAAAAGTAAAAAAGAAACCAAATATAACATAGGGCTGTCTAGTGATGCAATTACTTTATAGAAAGGAATATGGGTAACACGAATTCTGATTTTATTTTTCAACTAAGAACTGGACTTCTGAATTGTGATGGTATCAGAATTCTTAATTATTTTCAGCCTTCAACTTTTGATGACCTGGGTCAGGAAAAAGATGTTGCTATTGTTGTAATTATGACCTTGATTGATGGCAGCTTCTCAGTGAACTTGTGCATGCGTGTTTTAATTCCAATTTTCCTCATGACTAAATTTCCCTACATATCTAGCTTTTAATTTTGCTGATACCATTTTAAAAAGTAGTAGATTATAATCTATTGTATTAATGGGAATGGAAGGTTCCTGAAGACTGAATGAGGGAGAATTACAGGGATGTTCCATAGCATATTCCTTACTCCCCTCCCTACTCTAGCCCCTCCATACTCTCCCTTCCTTGTGGATGGAAATGCCAGCCAATTCAGGGATCATATAGGAGCTAAGGTGTCCCCATTTATTGGTCTTCCACTGCCATGTTTTTGAATCATGTGGCCTATGAGTTTTTTGAGAATGAAGAGAAATGCTTGACACTTGCATCCTACTCAGTTCTACCTTTTCCTTACATTTACTGGTCTGAATGGATACCTAAACTGAAATACTTTCTGTTCAAACTGACAGTACTGTTTTCCAACTTCTTCCTCCAGTCCAACAAGGTTTCTAGGAAATGGACTGTGGAAAATGAGATTTCATTAGGGGCCTACTGGAAGAGAGAGTAGTTTTCACTTTTAGTCTGAGTTTCTGATTCTTTGTGCTCTGCACCTAATCTGACTTGAGTTTCACGGATTGTAAATTTTGTTTTAATCTCAATGAAGACCAGTCTAAGGGGTTTTCATATAACATGGATTTTTTCTTTTTCCTTTTACTTCTAATTTGCATCACTCAGATTAGCATTTATTTGTTCATAGTGAGACAGCATGATATAATGGAAAAAACAAACGTGTGTTGGATCCTTTAAGATTTCCATTTGAATTATGGATCTTCATTATTAGTGATGGGGTTAACAAACTTCTCTAAGTTTCAGGTTCCTTGTTTCTTAAAAGAAAATAACATCTAATTCATATAAGTGTTATAAGGATTAAATCAGATTTTGCATAGATCATTATAAACTAAAGTTATATAGAAAAGTTTTTGAAGTTTACTCTGAAAGGATATAGAGTTTACCTTTTCCCCAGGAAAATGATTTTTAAAAAAATACTAAAAGGTAGACAGAAATGGGACGGGAATGCTGAACAGAACCCTACATTTGCTATAGAGTGACTTTGAGAATATTTATGAAAAAAATAAAAACATTAAATATCAGTTATGTATTCAAAATGTACTAGGAGCTGTAGGAATAATCAAGATTGATCTTTTGAATATAAAATTCTTGAAATTTGTATTATCCTGTATCTGAGAGTTTTCTAGATCATGGAAGAGGTCTCTATTTAAACAACAAACATTGCTACTTTTAAATTTCTTTTTGTCCACCTAAATTAACTTTTTGACAGGATGAAGGGAAGATGAATATTGATTAAAAATTTGTATATAGTCAGCCTTTCACTAGAGAATTAAGAGTGTGGTCTAGAGATGAAAAAGTAGACTCAGGAGTACATACATACAGTGAATGAAAGAAATACGTAACTGATATGACCTCAAAAATATTTAAGTCATTTTCTATATTTAAAATTAATTTAAGAATATAAAAATATGCAGGTGTGCCTGGGTGGCTCAGTCGGTTAAGTGTCTGCCTTCCTTTGGCTCAAGTCATGATCTCTTGGTTTGTTGAGTTCGAGCCCCGCATCTGTGCTGACAGCTCAGAGCCTGGAGCCTGCTTCAGATTCTTTGTCTCCCTCTCTGTCTCTGCCCCTCCCCTGCTTACATTCTGTCTGTCTCTCTTTCTTAAAAATAAACAGACATTTAAAAATATATACAAAAATGTGTGAATCCTGGAAATGATCAGAAGGGCATGCACACAGCTCCTTATACTCCAAGACAGCCAGTTAAGACTGTGGGTAATACAAAAATATTTACTAATTTTGGAATGCCTTATATATTTTTTCAACAGAATTTCCTTTTTAGTTACAGAATTAAAAACCTAAGGGGTGTGATATGGTCCAGAACCCTGATGTCAAGTAAACGGATGATTATTCTTCCAGATATGCTCTTCCCATAAATTGTTGAAGAATGAAAATTGCCATTTCAGTATTTTAACAATCTGTGGGTCATTAAATTATTCTTTATTTTTACTACATTTAGTTTCTTTGTTGAAATAGAGAACAATTGTGGTAGGCATCTCTTTAAACATCCTTGATCTATTTGAGTACTAGCTCTTACTCTAGTTTCTTGGTAATATAACCTTTAGTTTTCTCTCTCAAAATCTATTTTCCATTCTTACAACTGCTTTTGCGATCCATCTTTGTACTTCGTTGAGTTTATCTTTATTTCTCTAAGAATTGTAAGGTGTAGTAGAAGGATTAATTTATTATTGTCATCATTCTTACTTGCCTGTCATCCCTTTGAGGGCAGTACATTTTAGCCCCTTGTCTGGCATGTAGAATATATTCAATAAATGTTTACTGAATGAATAAGTGTATGTTTTAATTCTACTTACACATCTTGATAGCATGCTAGTTTTCATTTTTTTTTGTCAGGTAAGGCAAGAAATTTCATCTTTATAGAGGAAACTGAGGCTTAAATTTCTTTAGTGCCTTTCCATGGTCACGAGCCAGCAGTGTTTTGTGTAGGGATTCCAAATGGAGAACTAGTGTTAAATTACATAGCATTTCCCCACTTTGATTCTCATGGCCAAACTCTTCAAAGCTCCAAATGCAATTTGAACAGTTTAACAGCATGATTTTTCTCCACGAGGTGTGTAAGTGTATGTGTGTGTGTGTGTGTGTGTGTGTGTGTGTGTGTGTGTGTGTGTGTGTTTAAAGCCAGCTTCCTTTCCCTCACTTTTTGGCACTGCTTTCTGGCTCCAATCTCAATTTCTGTCCCAGCCTCCACACTGAGGCCAGAAACTGCTCTCTAAAAGGCAAATGTGATCATGTTACTTACTAATTTAAAAACCCTTCAGTGGTTCACCCACTCTGCTAGATTACGTTCAAACTTCTTGGCATACTAAACAAGGCACTCAAATATCCGGCCCCTTCAACAGTCTTATCACTCATCATACCCTCCTTTGCATTCACTTAGCTGGTGGTATCGAACTTCTCAGCTTCCCAGACACAAGAACCTGTTTCATTGATACCTCAGCCTGCAATTCCTTCCCTTACCCCACCCAAGACTCTGGGTCCATTTTTACTATGAAGTGTCTTTTGAGCATGCCCTCAGTAGAACTGATGGCTCCTTTCTGTGTTTGCCCACACCTTTACAGGCTTATATCCTAATGTCTGTATTCTAGTAGTACACATATTTATAAGTCCCACATATTTACTCATTGTCCCTTATTGACACTTATTTATAAGTCCCACTTAACTTACGAATTTATTTACTGTCCCACCCTATGCCCAGCTAGGTGTCTTTATACCTTTATACCCCAAGGCATAGCGCTTGGCACAGTGATGCTTTATAAACGTTCAACAAATGAATGGAGTGTTTATATGGCTGAAGAAGAGGGAGAAGAAATGGAAAGCTAAAGAGAAAGCCCTTTAGGGAGAATATTAATTGCTACGGACATGCAAATGATGAGTTGTAAAGAAGGTGAAAAAAAGATGCAATAGAGAGCACCTTAGCCGAACATGCCCGTAACAAGTTCACTGGGAGGCAGGATATGCATACTCAACAGCATTACGACGTAATTAAATATCTGGATGAAAATGGCTCGTAGAGTATTAAAGAAACTTAGAGGCTGGGGAAGTCCCTGCTGAGGAAGATGGAACTGAAAAATGGCTTAATCAAATAAATGCCTTCCAAGTGCAAGGCGTTTTTCGTGCGTTAAGCAGTTTAATCTTTGCCACCACCCTATCATGAGGATATGATCTCCGTTTTAGAGATGAAGAAACATGCTCAAGAGAATTTAAGTTGCTCAACGTCACAAACTACTATGTGTTAGAACCATAATCTGAATTTGGGTCAGCTGTCTCCAGCGTCTCGTTTATTTTGCCACACTTCTCCTCTTCGGTTTGGAGCCACCAGGGTCAGGATTTACCTGCTCCGCATTTCTTCGGTGTTCGCCTCGGACTCCAGTGCGCCAAGGTCTCGCCCACTCATTGCGCCTGCGCGTCCCGCAGCTACCAGCTCCCCACCACCCCCTGGGAGGGGCCCACGGCGGCGGAGGCGGGGTCAGGCTAGCGGCGGGTTGTCAGCCCGCCGACGAAGGTGGTTGGGCGGGGCGAGAGGGGGGAAAAGAAGGAAGGAGGGGCGGGCGCGAGGCCGCGGCGGAGGAGGAACTTGTGGCTGCGGCTGCGCCGTGCTGTTCCCTTCGCTCCAGTTCGCCGGGCGGGCGCGGTGCGGCGCGGCGGCTGCGGCGGCTGAGGCGGCTGAGGCGCGGGTCCGGGGCGATGCGGCGCTACCTGCGCATCGTGGTGCTGTGCCTGGCCTGCGGCTTCTGCTCGCTCCTCTACGCCTTCAGCCAGCTCGCCGTGTCCCTGGAGGAAGGAGCGGGCGGCGGTGGCGGGAAGCCGCAGGCCGCAGCGGCTTCCTGGCTCGCGGGCGGCGGACGCGGCGGCGCGAGAGGGGTGGGCAGCGCGGGCCCCGCAGCGCATCCCGGCCGGTCAGACAGGTACGGTCTGTTCCCGGTCTGGGGGCCGAGGCCGGGAAGGGAGGAGCGGCGGGCGCGGGGACGCGGGGCTTGGCCTGGCCCGGACAGCTCCCCGGTCAGTGCCGCGCCACCCGTCCCCGCGCCTCCCGCTTTGCCGCCGTCCGTGACCCCGTCTCTCATTTCCCTCCTTCCCCTCCATCCGGGGGTAGCTCCGCCGGAGAGCACCCCATGCTCTTTGTGTTTGCCCTCTGACCCATTCCTTATGCGCCTTTAAAGCAGATAGAAATTAATTTTCAACTTTTAATTGACAGTTGCTTTTTTTTTTTTTTTCCTTAAAGAATTCTTTGAAAGTAAAAGGTGCCCCACAAAAGCCTTCTTGCTGTTTGGCTAGTGGGAATTCCCTCTTGTTTCCATGGAGTTCAAGTTGAGATATTTAAACATCAGGCTGGCGCCCTAGTTCAATTTTTTCCCCTTCTCTTGAATGGGGCGTCCAATTTTTGTGTGTTAACGCCTACATTTTCATTATTAGTTAGTGAAATCTGGACAGAGCTTTTATGCGTAGTTTGAATTTTTCTTTAGGAAGCAATCGGTCTGTTCTGAAACTTACAGCCAGTTAAGAAAAATCAGCGATGCTTAACATGCTCACGTGTTTTGTGGGATGGGATGTCTTTCTCTAAAAATCGGTGTTTGAAAAGAAGCATAGTGACTTACGTGGATTTGCACAAATCACTGCCAGAGTTGGAATCACCGTGAGATTTAAAGGAAAAAAGAATGCGACGCACTATGAATGCTTAACAAAACCTGAGCGTTTGCACTTCCTTGAAAAATAGGCTTCTTTATTTGTGAGCACCTCTCTGGGAATCTGGGAAGGACTCAGTGCTCCCTTAGTAAGAGGCAAAGGCTGCTTTGATACGGGAAAGCATAGGGTTGGTGAGACGAAGGAGTGCAGGTCTGCTGCAGGCTGTTTAACATTCTTCTGAGAGTTGATGGCCCCTTTCAAAATGAAAGGACGTTTGGGCAGAGGAGCAGCATGGGAAAGCAGGATTGTCATGTTTTGTACCCAATGATTTGATTGCAGTCTGGCTAATTCCTGACTATTCATAAAAGCAGAACTGCTTCCAGTCAGGTGTGGGAGAGGCAGTGAGTGACGACCTGAGTGAGCTCATGAAAAATGAGGCTCATGAAAAGCTGCTCATGGTCTATTATGTGATTGTGAAGCGCTTAAAATTATTTCTGTATTGGGTAGAATTGTAAGGAAGCAACATTTTAATCAAAACACTGTATGAAATTGGACAGTCTCTACACCCAACGTGAGGCTGGAGAATTCTTAGATCTGGGTTCTTCATTTTAGATATTATCTAAAAAAAATTTTTTTAATGTTTATTTTTGAGAGAGACACTGCACAGAGCACAAGTGGGGGAGGGGCAGAGAGAGAGAGGGAGACACAGAATCGGAAGCAGGCTCCAGGTTCTGAGCTGTTGGCACAGAGCCGGATGCGGGGCTTGAACCCATGAACCACGAGATCAGGACCTGAGCCACCCAGGCACTCCTACATTTTTAAAGATTTCTCATAGAGTTTGGCCAGCTTTTTGACTACCACAGGATAAAGAGTAAGTGTCCATCTTTAACCTCTCTTCTTGTGTATAAATCATTTGACCAAGGTCCAGAAGGCATCAGTAATTGGACCAGAATTGTATTCTTTGATCCTTCAGTGCTCTTTCTGTAAAGTTTCTGTGTGTGATAAGAATCTAGTCTGAGTAATCTTTCATCAGCGGAAAATGGGGTGTGAGGCAAGCAACATTTTTATTTGGTAGGACTCGATTGCCATTGCAGTCTTACTGTTTTGAAGCAGTCTTACCTGCAAGACTGAAACTATTAATTTCCTTCATTCATTTAAAATACGGGATTTAGGGGCGCCTGGATGGCTTAGTAGGTTGAGCGTCTGACTTAGGCTCAGGTCCTGATCTCATGGTTCGTGAGTTCCAGCCCTGAATCGTGCTCTCTGCTGTCAGTACACAGCCTGCTTTGGATCCTCTGTCCCCCTCTCTCTCTGCCCCTCCACTGCTTGCGTTCTCTTCCAAAAATAAACAAACATTAAAACAACAAACATGGGGTCTAGGTTATATCCAGTAGGTTTTACTGCTCAGATCTTATGGAAAGTATTCATTGCACAAATTCCATGACAATAAAGTACTTGGAAGGGTCCTTCCAAGTTCTCCAAGTAAAATTTCTGAAATGATCTGTTAATTAATGTATCTGGTTTGAATCCATTATTTTGATATTTAGAAAATGTGCAGGTCTTAGAGTCAGACAAACCTGTGTTCATACTCTCTGCTGTGAAACCTTGACCACCTCTCTATTTCAGTTTTCTCACCTGTAAAATGTAGGTAATAACTTACCTTAATTTATAATAGAATCCTTAGTTGTCAGTGATTAAAATCCAGTACAACCAACTTAAGCAAAACAGTTATTTATTGGCTTACGTGGGTTGCTGGCAGGAGGAAAAATGAAAGGAAATGCCCGGGCAGCTCCAGGGACCTTAAGGACTAGGACTCTTATTTTCTTCACTGTAGAAAGGCTTTATTCATGAGCTCTTTCTTTGGGGTGTTTCTTCTCAAATCTCAAAAATTTCTAGGAAAAGGCTCCGGATTTTCTGGGAAATTTCAAAATTCTAGGAATTTCAAAAATTTCCAGGAAGAGGCTTTAGATTTTCTGGCAATTTCTAGGAAAAGGCTCTGGATTTGTTTATATCACATGTCCATCCAGGGACAAGTCGGTGTTGTCTAGCATGGGGATCTCTGATTCTCAGGGTCTGTGTCATTTGCACATCCTTGTGGTAGACAGGATAACGTGAGTGGTGTTGGAGATGAGTGGTGTCTTACGAGAGGGGAATGCTGGCTAGGCAGAGGCTCTGCCACATAGAGAAACTCTCTCAAGCTGTTTGATACTGACGGACTCTTGGCTAAGGTATTCAATGTAAAGCAGTTATTATTATCAGACATCAGGACTTCCGTAGAGGGGATTAGTCTATTTTGTGACTTTACTCAGAGTGATTAAATTCTCACATTTCACTGATAAGTCTTGAGGGTGATCATCAAGATCTCATCTTATTGTGGCTGTGTGGTGGTGTGAAGGGGGGGGGGGAATCAAAAAACTAGTAAACATTTGAGTGAGAACCATTTCTGGACCCATCATTCTGTTGGTATATAGTCCCCTCACTCTTTCAGATCTGGTTAGGCCATCGAGTTCTCATTTTTGCTGGGTCTTGTGAATACTAGTAGGATATACTAAGCATCTTTAGGGCTTTGGAGCCAGACTCCAGCGTTGCCATATGCTTGGCTGTATGAACCTTGAATACATTTCCTCATCAGTTAGATTAGAGATAAGAGAATCTGTGATACTGGATTGTTTGTGAGAATTGAAATGAAGTAGTTGGAATAGGTTACTGAGTATGGTACCTGGCACAGTAAAACCGTACCTAATATGCTGATGGTTTCAGTCATTTAAAATTTTTTTTAAGAATAGAATCCATTTTCCTTTTTAATGTTTATTAATTTATTTTGAGAGAGAACGAGAGTGTGAGAGCAGGGGAGGGACAGAGAGAGGAAGAGAGAGAATCCAGGCAAGCTCCATGCTCAGCTCAGAGCCTGACACAGGGCTCTATTGCAGCGAGATCATGACCTGAGCCAAAACCAAGTCAGATGCTTAACTGACTGAGCCACCCAGGTGCCCCTCAATCATTTAAATTTTAATCATTAAAAAAATGTTTTTTCTGACTTCTGGGAAAAATCCTGTCCTCAGGCCCCAGTCCAGACCTGTTTAAACCAGAATACCCGTTAGTGGGGTCTGGGAATCTATATTTTAGATATGTGCCCCAGGTTATTGTTACAAAACCAAATATTAAGAACCACTAATTTAGCTGACAATGGTTTGACCCTCTATTTTTAGTACAGAATTTTTTTTCCTTCTTCTCTGCAGTCATTTTTGAAGAGAGGAGTTCAGACAGTGAATAGTGAAACAAATTACTTACTAAAGCCACCTTCATCTTCTATAAAAGCAGTACGTTGCACTTGTGTTTTAGTTCATTGGCGATCGTACTTCACGTGGCTGTGAAGTGCTTAGCACAAACCTGACTAGTAATTAATTAAAATAATGGTCTGTGCTTTTGGAGGGGAAACTGATTAGGCTAACAACAAAAAATGTGAACTTTTTGATTTAGGAATCCTGTTTTAACACATTAAGGTTATTATCTGTGTTGTTCCTGTTGGAAATACTTCCCCCCACATATTGACTTAACCTGTTTTTCAGTGTATTGGCATTTCTGTGTATTCAAATTGGCAGTTCTTTATCATTTTCATTTTTGTCATGCATAGAAGAACTTTCTACTGGGGAGTTTCCCCCCCTTTTTTTAACATTTAAATTTGTTAAAATGTTTATTTTTGAGAGAGAGGGAGGGAGCATGAACAGGGGAGGGGCAGAGAAAGAAGGAGAGGGAGAATCCAAAGCAGGCTCTGTGCTGTAAGTGCAAAGCCAGACATGGGTCTCGAACCCATGAACTGTGAGATCATGACCTCAGCTGAAGTCTGATGCTCAACCGACTAAGCCACCCAGTGCCCTATAACAATTAAATCTTTTAATCCAGGGGTGGATTAAAACGCTCAGTTGATCGTCTAACTCTTGATTTCAGTTTAGATCATGATCCCAGCACTGTGGGACTGAGCCCTGCGTGGGGCTCCACACTAAGCGTGGAGCCTGTTTAAAATTCTCTTTCCCTCTCTCTCTCTCTCTCTCTCTCTCTCTCTCTCTCTCTCTCTCTCTCTCTCTCTTCCCCCCACCCCTCTGAGAGCTCATGTGCTCGCGCGCACTCTCTCTCTGTCTCAAATAAATTAAAAAAAATTTTAAATCCTTAACCCAGTCCCCCCCCCCCCCACCAGGAGAGGGTTGGGTACAATGGGAAGCTAACCTACTTTTGAAATGGATAAGTAATTGTTCATTGCCATATGTATATAAGCAGTCCTTTCACATTGAGTATTCATGAAATTAGAGATTTGAGAGAAAGACCTGACGTAGCTAGACATTGTTGTCTGGAGGCAATTTTTAGTTGAAAATGAGTGACCCAGGCACTGATCTTCAAGTAATGCTGATTTGTCAGTATCATGGGAATGGTCTCCTCTAATGTGGTCACGAGCATCTCTGTTTCTCTTGCCACAGTCCCAGAGCAGGTATCTGTGCCTTGAAATTGCATGGGTGGCTCACAGCATTTCGTTCAGACTTCCACATTCTTTTGCTGGATATGCCCAAACTTATCCCTGACTGTAAGGTGTACATGGTTTTCACTAAAGCCTCAAGACTATCATGGACATTTTGAAATGAAAAATACCCTTTCCAGTTTAAAATTATAGAAGACCTTCTCTTACTAGATTTAAGGAAACTTCAAGTTTGAGAACTGTTACTGTGGAGAGTATTATATAATTAATTAAATGCTCGGCTTAATCCCAAGCATGAAATGTCTCAGCTCTTCAAGTACTGAAATTTTGGGGAATTTTGTTTTTGATCTTTTTTATTTAAAAAAAATTTTTTTAAATGTTTTTATTTATTTTTGAAGGAGAGAGAGAGACAGAGCATGAGCAGGGGAGGAGCAGAGAGAGAGAGACACAGAATTTGAAGCAGGCTTCAGGCTCTAAGCTGTCAGCACAGAGCCCGATGCGGGGCTTGAACCCACAAATTGTGAGATCATGACCTGAGCTGAAGCCAGACACTCAACCAACTGACCCACCCAGGCGCCTCTATTTTTTAACTTTTAAAATAAATATTATTTCACAGGAAATTGCAGAGATAACCTTGTATCAGTCACTCCATTTCCCCTAATAGTGGGATCTTAATCTCTGTGAGCATAGTACAATACTAATACAACTGGAATATATGTGTTTCAATATAGTACAATATTGTAACCCCAGAAATTGACATTGTACAGCCCATAGACTATATTCAGATATCACCAGTTTTACATGTGTTCGTGTATGTATGTGTAGTTTCATGCAGTTTTATCACATATGTAAATTCGTGTAACCACCCACACAGTCAGGATACTGGACTGTGTTATTACCACAAAGATCCCTTGTGCTACCCTTTCATCATCACTTTGGAGACAAGCCACCTGGAACTAGAAACATTACACTATATGAAATTTGAGGAGGAGTCATAGTAAAGTTTATTTCAACTTCCTCTACAATGAAGATTTGCTTTTATGGACTTCATTGATTTTTGGATGTCACTGTTTACTGAAGACATACCCACTTAACTCAACTTACAGTTTTGCCCCATTAAAATTAATCAGTTGAATTACCTCTTTGAAAATTGAACTGTATTTCTGATATTTCGTTTTCAATAATTTTAAGGAATAAAAGCAAAAGCAGCTAATAATTAGAACATGGATAACTACCTTTTCTTTCCCAGTATTTTTTAATATTATTTTTTTGTGGCCTAAAGTACAGTTGCTATCTGTCTCCATATTAGTTGTTTTTTTCTAATTTTTGCTTGTAATAACAGTTGCTGGTACGTAATGAGTTTCTACTCTCTATTTTAATCTTTGACTATTTTTTCATAAGTGAGAGAATGTAAGTTTGAGAAATAAGAAACATTAAATTATGGTACCTCTTGCCAGTAGCACATTAGTGTTTTATGATTTTTTTTAAATAGTAAGAGGCATGTATACTCCCTAGTGCATATTTTTATATTTCCATTAAAGAAAGACAGGAAGATATCCCTAAACTGTGTTTTCAGACATTGAGTTATGGTCAAGAAACTTACCTAAAACTTGATTTTTTTTTTCCCTGCAGTTTCATCTGCATTAATTACTTTAGAGTGATTACATGATCTAGCAATTCCCCTTGTAGGTATATATGCAAGAGAATTGAAAACATATGTTCAGAGAAAAATTGTAAATGAATGTTTATAGCAGCATTATTTGTAATAGCCAAAAGATGGAAAACAACCCAAATGTCTATAAACTGATGAATGACTAAACAAAATGTGGCATATCCATCCATTATTAGGGCATAAAAAGTATTGAAGTGTACTGATAAATGCTATAGTAGATGAGCCTTGAAAATAATTCGAGTCAGACTGAAAGAAGTCAAACTTGAGAGACCACATATTGTATGATTTCATGTACATGAAATATTCACAACAGGCAAATCTATAGAGACCAAAGATAGATATTGTGGTTGCCTAGGTCTCAGAGGTTGAAGAGTGCAACTGGAGGCAGAAAATGGTATTATTACATAATTTCAGTGGATAATTTTTATGGAAGAATTTAATTGGGGAGTTATTTTTCTTGAGACTTAATTTTCCATTTCCATTTTTCATTTCCATTTTCTACTCTTGTAAGGTTTAACAGGAGGACATGGAATAGCCAGATTAGTTATGGCCTTCCTGAAACAAAGGTGCACTGTAGGTGTTGAGTCTGAGTAAATTGTGGATTTGTTTAAAGAAAGCAGTGATAATGCCTGTATCTGAAAGATGGAGATACATGTTTGAACAAGTTTGTTGTGAGGCTTAAGTGGATGTGAAAGCACTTGACTCTGAAAAGAACTCTGTTGTTAACACCACCACTGAGCCTGTGTCTCATATGGAAAGGCAAGACTTAAAAAATACATAACTGTTCCTGGGAGGGGACAGATGTTCGTGGGTTTTACTGGTCTGCATATATTTTCTTTTTTCTTTTATTTCCTGCTTTTGCAGCCTTTTAAATTAAGATATGTTGGGCTTGAAAATGGTGTCTCTGTAAAGGTAAACCAAATTACAATGTAATTTTTTTCCATTGATTTTAAAATTCCAACTGGAGGTTTTTATGCAGGAGTATACAGAATTATTGAGGCGGCATTTTAAAAACTATCTGTGCCCCACCCTGTTCTCAGATATTCTGATTTAATGGGTCTGGTATGGGGCTCTCTGGGTGGTTTCCCTGTGCAGCCTGGGTTCGAGATCCCCTGCCCTAGACTGTTGGCATTTGTGAGAGGTGTGATCAGAGATCTTTGCAAACTGAAATTTCATCTTTTGCTGTAAAGACAGTAACCTATAATTGAATTTATAGCGACAGAAAACAAAGTTACATGGTGAGGCGGCATGAAATGACCTGGTTTAGAGACTCACTCTGATTTCATACTTGCTTTAGTACGCAGGCCTCACATTGCAGTGAATTTCAAATGAAACTATTGTTTTGGAAAAGAGTAACAATAAAAAAAACCAAAAACATACTTTTTGTAATGTGAGGTGTTGTAGCTGTTGTTGTTTAGCTCTGACCTGCAGTCTAAGCAGAAAGACTGTACTTATAACTTCAGTTTAGCTTGTGTAATATAGCAGAACGAAGATGATATAGATAATGAAACTGAGCCATGGATGTCAGCTTGATTTTTTTTTTTAATGTTTGTTTATTTATTTTGAGAGGGAGAGAGGGGGAGGGGCAGAGAGAGAAGGAGAGACAGAATCCCTAGCAGGCTCCGTGCTGTCAGTGCAGAGCCTGATGCAGGGCTCGATTCCATGAATCATGACATCATGACCTGAACTGAAATCAAGAGTCGGACGATTAACCCACTGAGCCACCCAGGTGCCACTTCCAGCATGATTTCTTACTTTTTCAGTTTAAAACACCATATAACTAACTTGAATTGAAGATTAATTTAAAAGCCTTCAAAGATCCTCTCTTCCCTTTTTGTCTCTGTGGCATTTTAATTGCTTCAGGATAAGCAAATATTTTGTTTAGCTGAAAAGGATTTTATTCTAGGGGGGATCTTGTGTAGTACACAAATGAAAATTTTAGGAGTATTCCCATATTTTCTGTTATCTGAGGAGGGGATTTTAATATGTTAGGAGTGTTCCTGATAAGGAATGGTTTTTCAGTCTGCAATATATTCTACCTAAAAGTTTTAAAGTCCTTCTTAAAATAATGGTACCTGAGTAAGGGAGAAATTTCCAAACTCCTCAAGTTACTTTAGCCATAATGAATTGGCAAAATTGGATTTGCAGTTTTGTTGCTGTAAAATAGAACAGTAAGTTATTGTGTTTTTAAGTAAATTCCTTGTTAGTTTTAAATCGAAATACTCACATAGGACTTTATTTCTGTCTTACTCTGTTAGGTGTAAAGATTTCTCTCTGTGTTACTGGAATCCCTATTGGATGCTGCCCTCTGATGTTTGTGGAATGAACTGCTTTTGGGAAGCGGCTTTTAGGTAGGCATCTAATATTTAATTGGTAGATCAGTGTAGGTAAGATTAGATAGTACATAGTAAATTTTTTACTGTAATAGGACATAAAAATGTTTCTTTTCCTGTAATCTAATATTGTCATATAAGCAAATAATTCATATTCTGTTTGGGTTTTCTATTTTTCCTACTTTGTAGTTGTTATCACTCATTTTTAGTACATACTGTGTATAAAATGCTCTAACTTTTTTTTAGGTGTTCTTAGGAGCACTTGTGATCTAATTTTAGGTAACTGGGTGACAAAAGTATTAAACAGGTGATAAAGATAGACTTCCATTGACATTTACAGCCATATATATGACATTTTTCTACTTTAAAGATGGTATGCTGAAAAAACCTTTTGTAGGTGGATGGGGACAACTAGGGAAGGATTACATTGGTTATTAGCAAAGATATTGAATATTGACGAATGAGAGGATAAAAATAAATGTTTAATGAAGGAGTAAGTTTTGATATGACATGGTTTATTGACCTTGCATGTTTGTCAATGTAGTTTGTCAGAGTAGTTTGGCTTTGTGCATGTCTCTGGATGATGAAGGCCTTAGATTCTGCTCTGTTAGTGAAAGAAGTGTTGACAGGAATGGTCTGTCTCCCCAGGAGACACTGAGGCAGGAGCCTGAGATGCCCTTACTAACAGTAAAATTTCTTTGTGATCCACCTGTTTTTATTGTCTTTATGATTCATTTAAATTTTAATTCTACTCATACTATTTGCTAGGCACGGTGCCAGGTAGTAAGAACCAGACTCTGAATTTAATTAATGTGGCTCCATCCTCCTGGAGCTTGCATTCTGACAGGAGCTTCACGCTAGTAAACCTGAGATTAAGATAAAGGGTTGACATGTTATAGCTGTGATAATGGGAGAAATGGGTGACTCATCAGGTGGGATCATCTTAATGCATCAGGGAAAGCTTCCTGTTGGGAGCCATTGCATGAGGAACATGGAAGTTAGCCAGGCTCAGGACAGGAGGTAAAGTATTCTAGGTGGGAAGAACTGCATTCTTAGTATATATTAGTAATATATATTTTTATATTCTTGTATTCCTAATACTTTATACATTCCATGAACAACCAGGAAGGAATCACTGAAATCCATTATTTTAATTACATCTCCTTGCTATGGAAAAGAGTGGGTGATTGAAATTCTAATATGAGTCAGTCAAATCAGATTATTAAAACTTTTAAAAACTAACTTTTGAAAGATGATATTGGAGTGCCTGGGTGGTTCAGTTGGTTAAGCATCTGACTCTTGCTTTTGGCTCAGGTCATGACCTCACCATCGTGAGTTCAAGCCCCGCATCAGGCTCTGTGCCTGCTTCGGATTTTCTGTCTCCCTCTCTCTCTGCCTCTCTCTCTCGAAAATAAATAAATAAACATTAACAAACTAAAGATAATATCACCCTTCACCTTGTTCATAATTTTGGAGAATTAGAGCTCCATATTTTTCAATCTTACAAAAATTTGCTAATGAATGGAGTACTGACAGCCACGACTTTGCTATCTTGACTTATGACATAAATCTGCTCACTCTGGAAGCTGGGTGAGCTAGAAAACTTCTGTATACCCTGATTTACACAACCCAGGTCCTTTTGTAAGTTACAACATGAGTAATAATCTTCCCTCCTCCTCCACTGACAGCAAGAGTACACCAGGGAAGTTGATCTAGTCTGAATCCTGGAGCCTTATTACTCCTCTTTTGGCTTCTTCAACTCATTTTCCTAATGTTCTTATATCTTTACCCATTTTATTTTATATATCAAATCACTGGGTAAAATTTCTCAAACTTAGTTTCTTTTTAAAAAAATTTTATTTGAGAGGGAAAGAGAGTGCATGGGGTGGGAAGGGGCAGACAGAGACGGAGAATCGCAAGCAGGCTTCATGCTCTGCATAGAGCCTGATGCAGGGCTCAATTCCACGACCCTGCCTGGGATTATGACCTGAGCTTTACTTTTTTTTTTTTTTTTTTTAATGTTTATTCCTCTTTGAGAGACACAGCAGGAGCGGGTAGGGGCAGAGAAAGGGGGACACAGAATCCGAAGCAGGCTCCAGGCTCTTAGCTATCAGCACAGAGCCCGACGCGGGGCTTGAACTCACGAACTGTGAGATCATGACCTGAGCCGAAGTCGGACGCTCAACCGACTGAGCCACGCAGGTGCCCCATGACCTGAGCTTTAATCAAGAGTCTGACACTCAGCCGACTGAGCCACCCAGGCACCCCTGAAATTTAGTTTCTTATTTAGAACTTAGGATCCCTCACATTTACTCTATTTGAACATGCAGGACAAGCCAAGCTGCCATATAATTTCCATATTGTTCTCACCGTACATTTCAGTATTTAAGTAACACTTTGTTTTTGCCTGACTCTCAGAGTTTGTCTGCCCATTTGGTAAAACTTCTTTGAAATTCCCCATTACTACCAACCTTAGGTCCACATGTAAATTTACCAGGCACCAGTGGGCCCTTAGCTGACACTGTTTTCTTCACAGGCCTGTCCCAACTTTCCCCTTTGGAATTCTTTATATTTTTATTTTGGTCAAAGCTTATCTGGGGGATTATTTCCTCCCAATTCATTTACACAGTGAACATAAAATAACATAAAAAAGAAAAATCGCTTTTGATGTGCACTGGCTTTTAGTAATTCATATCTACTAAGTTATTTCCTGACCAACTGAATGTGACACAGCAGCTCGTCAGCATGCTCATGCCTCTCCTGTCTCTTCTGTTCTTGAAACAAAACCAAACACAACATTTCTGCAACAGCTTGCGCTCAGTCCTTTTTTCCTCAAAGCATTCTTTGTTTACTCTGTTTCTCTTCACCAGCAAGACTTCTTCGAAGAGTATGTAGTGACTTTATGTCCTTAAACAACAACATAAAAACTTCACCCCTCAATCTGCCTGAGCAGCACTGGCTACCTGATGATCCCCCCAACACTGACCATGAAGTCTCCCTGACATCTGAATTGTTCTTCTGGGGCCCAGTCTTACATTTTTTTGTCCCTTGGATACTGGTTACCACTTCCTGTTGCTTTCAACTCTCAGTCTCTGTCAAGACCAGGGTCTCTGCTTCTGGACTCCTCTCCCTGTCCTGACTCCTCCACATTGATGTTCCTTAAGGTTCTCTTCTTTTCCTTCCTCACTCCATGGATAGTCACAGGATAATCTTTTCTGAGCACCAGAATTGTTTCCAGCTGCAGTTTGGTCATTTTTGCCTTGCTGATTTGGATGCCTCAGACTCTCTTGTTCAAACCTGAGTTCATGATCTGGCTTCTCACACCTTCCCTCATCTGTGTCTTGTATCCTGGTTTATGCCTGACTTTCTTCATGTCAGTCCACACAGTCCACAGACTCTTCTACAGGTCTCCTTTCACCCTGTTGCTCCTGACAGCCTCTTGCTTCCTATTCCCTTAATTATCGTGCTCATCACTTCTTATACGACAGTTTCCCTTCCCACCTACTGCTTCTCCCTTCTCGGTATCCTCTTTGTTACTGTACTTTCGCATCTGTTGTGGTTGTGAATCTTCACTTCCAGACTGTTGACTCTGCAGATAGATACCACATGGTGTTGTTCATCATTTAAGCCCCAACTGAGCAAGGTGCTTGGCAACCAGTAAATAACTGGTGATTTTCCCTAGCACTTCCACACTAACTTTGATGTTGGTATAGTGAGCTTCCTTAGCAATCTCGATTTTTTTTTTTTCTATTTAAACAGTTACCATGCTTTCTGATTAACTCTTTTAAAGTTCTCATTTTGCAATAGGCTATAAATTGTGTGAGGGCAGGACTGTGGCTTTCTTGCTTATCCCCAGTATCTAGCACATGAAAGAAGTTCAAATATTCATTAAAGAGAATGAATTATATTACTGAATTGTGTTCTAGAAATTATGGATTTAAGCCTGCACCAGCATTTTGTGAATATACTGGTGTCACCATGACACTATTGGGAGTTATAAGTTTACTATTTTTTAAAAATGTTTATTTATTTTTGAGGGAGAGAGAGTGCATGCACAGGAGGGGCAGAAGGAGAGGGGAGAACAGAGGATCCAAAGCGGGTTCTGTGCTGACAGCAGAGATCCTGATGCAGGGCTCGAACTCCCAAACCATGAGATCATGACCTGAGCTCAAGATGGAAGCTTAACCAACTGAGCCACCCAGGCGCCCCATAATTTTACCATTTATTAGAGTAAAATGATAGATTGTTACTGATTTATGTTTTGTTATTTGTTGAACATATTTCCTTATTTGTTTAGCTTTCTAATCTTTTGTTGTATATACTTCCTGTATTGATATTTACCTCTTACATTTTTAACGCTTATTTTATGATCTCTTAGGCTGATTTTGCCACTGATTACAAATATATTCCTAGTTTCATTTTTTATTTTGGTTATTTCCTTAAGTGATCTCCCCCTCCCCCTTTTTTTTAAAATACCTCTAGGCCGAACGTGGGTCTTGAACTCACAACCCCAAGATCAAGAGTTGCATGTTCTACCTACTGAGCCAGCCAGACATCCCTAAGCAATCTCTTAATTTTAGTATTATTAAAGAATCTGTTTTATTGTACTAATTTTTTTTGTGTCTTGAGCTTTTAAAATACTTAATTTTTATGGTGGAAATTGATTTTCAACTTATGGAATCCATGGTTACAAATGAATTTTGTTATGTGTATTACTTTGAGTGGGCCATGCTAGTTTTAGGAGCCATATTTGTACAGATTATTTAAAATTATATTTTAGCAATTAATACTTAAATTTCATGTTAAATTTTTAGATTTTCTTTTTTATGCTATATGTAAAACCCTGAAGATTTTTTTGAAGTATTATATTTTGTTTCAAAAGTGATTATATATAATTCTTTAAAGTAGTTATTTATTGGGGCACCTGGGTGGCTCAGTTGGTTAAGCATCGGACTTCGGCCTAGGTCATGATCTCATGGTTCATGAGCCATGGTTCATGATCTCATGGTTCAGGCCTGCATCGGGCTCTGTGCTGACAGCTCAGAGCCTGGAGCCTGCTTCAGATTGTGTCTCCCTCTCTCTGCCCCTCCCCTGCTCATACTCTGTCTCTCTCTCTCTGTCTCTCAAAATTAAACATTAAAAAAAAAAGTTACTTACTACTAGTATGATAATTCAACACGTTTTTTTAATAGAAGAGAAACTTTTAAGCTATACATTAAGGAAATTGACATTAGTGTTTCTAAACAGTTTTCCATTTTGTTCAACTGCAAGTTTTTGTTTTTGTTTTTAATATTATTTTGAGAGAGAGAGAGGGAGAGCAGAGGAGGGGGAGAGAGAGAATCCCATGCAGGCTCCATGCTGTCAGTGTGGAGCCTGATGCGGGGCTTGATCTCAACGAACCGGGAGATCATGTCCTGAACTGAAATCAAGAGTTGGACGCTTAACTGACTGAGCCACCCAGGCACCCCTCAAGAGCAAGTTTTTAAAGATGCTTCATAGCAGTTACTTTTTACTTTGAGGAAATAGTTATCAGAAACTTAATTTATTTGACTTTACATACTTCATTGTAATGTTAATTCTTGGTATAAATATTATTATACATTGTTCCCTTTATAGGTTGGAAGAATAACCTTGAAAGCTTTTTGTGCTGTCCAAATTTAAAAAAAGAAAAAAATTATTATGGTTCTTTTCATAGCAGAAATGTTACTTAAAATAAGTCTACTCCCACGGTTTAGAAATCTGTTAACAATGTTTGTATTAGAATTTATCATCTAAGATAGTGGTTTTTTTAAAATGTTTATTTATTTTTGAGAGAACGAGTTGAAGAGGGGCAGAGAGAGAGAAGGGGATGGAGGATTCTAAGTGGGCTCTATGCTGACAGCCTAATGCAGAATTCGAACTCACAAACCATGAGATCATGACCTCTGCTGAGGTCTGATGCTCAACCTACTGAGCCACCCAGATGCTCCACATGTTCTTTAAGTATTAACTTTTTTTTTCTGATTTCCCCTCTGAACTTTTTACTTCGATTAGTTTCAGTTTTTTTTAATGTTTATTCATTTTTTGATAGAGACAGAGTGAGATCATGAGTGAGATAGAGACAGAGTGATGGGACCCTGAGATCATGACCTGAGCTGAAGTCAGATGCCCAACCCACTGAGCCACTGAGCCACCCAGGTGCCCCGTACTTTGATTAGTTTCAAATCTACAGAGGTTACAAGAATAGTATAGTGAGCACACATATACTATTCACTAGGTATTTATCTATTAGTGACATTTTGCCACTTTCTTTTTTTGGCTGAATCATCTGAAAGATAGGTATAGTCATTAGGGTATACACCTAAATATTCAGCATGTATCACCTCATGATAGAGACATTCTCCAATATAACCATAATAAAACTATCACTACCAGTTATTTAACTCTGGCAGAATATATATTCATTCATATTCATATTGCCTTATTTTTCTATCAGTGAACTTTATATCTCCCCCACTCCTAATTCAGGACCTAGTCAAGGATCATACACTACATTCAGCTGTGAGATCTGTTTAGTCTCCTTCCCTGTAGAAAAGTTCCCCAAGCTTTTTTTAGGGACCAGTAGGGGGGATGGTCGTGGTATCTTTGATGACATAATATTCTTTGGTTTTGCAAAATGTTCCTTTATTTGGATTTGCCTCTCTTCCCATTATTAGATTCAGGATTTGGGTCAGGAATGCTGCATAGGAGATACTGTGTTTTTCTTTGGGCATGCTCTCAGAAAGCATCTGTAGTAAGTTTAATATTGGTTCAGTTTGATTAATTGGTTAAGGTGGTGGTGTCAGACTTCTACATGTATCTTTATCCCCTTTATAATGTTTGGGGATAATACCTTGATACTTTGTGGTTGTAGCATTCATTAATTCTTGTTCAAATCATCTCTTACAGTGGTGATTGTAAAATAGTGATTTATGTAATTCTGTTTTTCCTTCTACATTTATTGGCTAGTATTTTTTAATAATTTTTTAAATGTTTATTTTGGGGGGGGGGGATTGGAAGGGGCAGAGAGAGAGGTAAACACAGAATCCAAAGCAGGCTCCAGGGTCTGAGCTGTCAGCACAGAGTCTGACATGGGGCTGGAACTCACCTACTACAAGATCATGACCTGAGCCAAAGTTGGACCCTTAACTGACTGAGCCACCCACGCGCCCCTTAAAAATAATTTTTTATGTTTATTTTGGCTAGTATTTGTTTTTAAAGAAAGGTTTCCCCCTCCCCCCCTGACCCTTTTATTTAGTATCTTTTAAGACTCAGATTTATTTTTTAATGTGTTATTATTCGCTATTATAATTCCTCTTGATGCTCAGGTTATGCCAGAGTTGGCCTTGAGAGCACTCAGATACTATCTTTGAATTATCTGTAGAATTTCTTCTAATTATATATCTGTAGAAAAATAGGTTTGACTTAAAAATGACCTTTTGGATAATACTTCTTTAAATCCACAGGGACTTTTCTCTTATTCACGGTGTGATTAAAATGTAGCATATTTTTACAGACAGGATTATATCAATTCAAGAAACAAGTCATTTTGGGATTCAGATTATTTGAATGGCAGTTTCCCTATAACCTATTAGAAGGTTTTAGTTTTAGTTATCCCTTCCTCTAGTGTGGAAGCTTACTTTAGATTTTTTTGAGTTGCAATTATTTCCTGTTCTTAGGGTCTAGGGACAGGGCGGTAGACAATGACATCTTTAAAGTATGCTCTGTTTTGTTATTTTAGGTGTTAGAGTCTGTACTATATATAATGCTTTTGCTAAAAAGGGACACGTAAGAAAAAGTAAATGCAATGTAATGGACAATACTTCTTCCATAGAAATTGATGGAAGAAGTGCTGGCAGTATGTCTGAAATAAGCTTTGCTAAAATGCCTGGGAGGAGTCATCCCTGGTACTGATTTTAGAGGTGTTTTTTTTTTTTATCTTGAAGAACATTTGACTTATTTTTCTTAAGAAGGTTTTATTATAGGGGCACCTGGGTGGCTCAGTCGGTTGAGTGTCTGACTTGATTTCAGCTCAGGTCATGATCTCACAGTTCAGGAGTTCGAGCCCTGCATCGGGCTCTGTGCTGACAGTGGGAAGCCTGCTTAGGATTCTCTGTCTCCCCTCTCTATCTGCCCCCACTCTGCTCACTGTCTCTCTCCCTCTCAAAATAAATAAATAAAGTTAAAAAAAATTAAAAAAAAAAAAAGGTTTTATTATACTTGTCTTTGTGTGTAGAGAATTCTCTACAAAGCAACACGTGAATATTATGGCTTACTTTTAAAAATCTCTTGCCTTTTAGCTTTGAGGCAGGATCTGGTTATGACCAGTTAAGCAATCCAAGCCTGTTGGCAATTCTAAAATCTTGGGGGCGCCTGGGTGGCGCAGTCGGTTAAGCGTCCGACTTCAGCCAGGTCACGATCTCGCGGTCTGTGAGTTCGAGCCCCGCGTCAGGCTCTGGGCTGATGGCTCAGAGCCTGGAGCCTGTTTCCGATTCTGTGTCTCCCTCTCTCTCTGTCCCTCCCCCGTTCATGCTCTGTCTCTCTCTGTCCCAAAAATAAATAAACGTTGAAAAAAAAAAAAATTTAAAATCTTGGTGTGGAGGCATTTATCTGGAAGATGAGATAATTTAGAGCTCTGTGAAATTGTTTTGTGTCTGTCTTGATTGCCTTGTCATTTACTTTTGTCCTTGTGGCTTCGACTGCTTTGAGATGAATGGGGTGCACATCACCTTTGCTATAGATAGACAAGGCATAGGGTTTCAGGGTTAATAAACTGAGGGGCTCAACAGAGAAGAGGGAAACAGACACAGGCTGCTGCCAAGGGAGGAGGTACTACTTCTTTCCAATTGCTGTCAACGGAAAAGAACAGAGCTTTAAAAAGACTCAAGCTATTGCTAACACCATATATGTGAAGGAAGTGGCATAGCACGTGGGTGGGGAAAGGATAAATTGTGGAAACTCTGCAACAAATGATGTTTGCACAGTTGGAGAGCCATGTGCAAAATTATGCAATTGTTCCCTACTTTAAACTGTTCATAAAACTTAATTCCTGGTAGGTTAATACAAATTTTAAAGACAAAGTATGTACCTAATATTATATCTTAATTTAATGATAATGTTAACCTTGATGAAGAATGAAATATCACCATTGTTTCTGGTATAGTAAATAATGCTTCTTATGTGACTTCTTCATTTAATACCATTAACAAAGTGGTGTAAAAATATTTAACTTTATGAGTTTTCTGGGGGAGGTTTCTTTTTATTAAAAACAGTTTTTTTAGGGGTGCAGGTGGCTCAGTCAGTCGAGTATCCAACTCTTGATTTCGGCTCAGGTGTTCTCGTGGTTTGTGGGTTCAAGCCGTGCACCTCCACACTAACTGCGCAGGGCCTGCTTGGGATTGTCTCTCTCCCTTTCTTTCTGCCCCTTCCCTGCTCACGTGTGCACATACCCACATGCTCTCTCTCTCAAATAAGAAAACCACCAAAACACAGTTATATTTATTTTAATTTATTATTGTCTTTATTAAAGATTTTATTTTTAAATAATCTCTACACCAATGTGGGGCTTGAACTCACAACCCTTGAGATCAAGAGTTGTATGCTCTACCTACTAAACCAGCCAGGTGGCCCAACAGTTTGTTTTAAAGAATCTCGTTTATGGAATCATTGGCCCATTAGCTTGAACAAAGGGTGAATTACTAAGGTATTGAGGAGTTTATGTTTGAACCTTCCAGTAAAGGGATCAGGGAAGGAAATGATCCCTGTGTTTTCTAGAAGATATTTGGGCTCAAAAGCTTTTCAGCTCCTCTGCTGAAGGCTGCAAGTTGCCAGTTCTGACATATGTGAGAAATGTCCCATACAAGAGAAATGAATCCATTTTCAGGCCTTGGGAATCTGGTCAGTCCAGAAAAACATCATTTTCAACTGCTATCTTAATTATTTCCAGGCTCTTAGCAAACAGCCTTGTTAATAAGAAGGGGTAGATCCACAATAAAAGCAGGAGTACATTATATATATTCAGACTTAATTTTTTATCCTATTAATATAAAATAATTCCAAATGTTTAATGTTAAAACATTAAGATGTATGAATTTGATCTTGCCGTTTGTCATTTCGAGCCCCACATCAGACTCTGTGCTGACAGCTCAGAGCCTGGAGCCTGCTTCAGATTCTGTGTCTCCCTCTCTCTCTGCTCATGCTCTGTCTCTCAAAAATAAGTAAATGTTAAAAAAAAAATTTAAAAAAAGATGTATGAATTTGACACTCAGATATGTTTTACATAGTCATTTGTTTGCATTTCATGTTATTCCTTAGTATGATTTTCTGATTTCTGATATCCCACTCAGTTGGAAGATTACCATGAGCAAGAACAAGATTTTCCTCAGAAAACACTTCTGTTTCACTTTTAGCACATGGACATGTGAACACTCAAGATTCCAAAGTCCTATGTTAAGGAATATCACTACAATTAATTTTGCTTGCAAATTTAAGAAAAATGATTAGTCACTCATTCTTGCTACTGCAGATCTCAGTAATGTATACATACAACTATTAACATTAAACAATATAATTGCTAATCCTTATACCTTTTACAGAAAGGATCTCAGCAAGCACTGAATTAAAGCCAGTTTTATGTTTTTAGTTCTAAATGTTTGCACTTTATGTTCCTTAATGTGTTATTAGTTTTGTTTTATGCTGTCTTTCATTCTTCCTTTAACTATCAGTTCCAAAGTTATTATTTCATGCCATTATTACAGATGAGATCTGTATTTAATATTATATAAATAGGTTATTTATTTAATGACAGCGCAGCCACACATAACTAATTCTGTCCGTTATATGCTCGTGGATTAATATCAGTTCATTGTTTAGGTGCAAGAGTTTTGAAAGTTTCCTTAGGCCCAGTGTGGTTCAGTGCTGCTCTGTATTTGAAGTAGGGTCTGACACAGCCTAGGCCAATAACTTAGGTTTAGGGAATCTTTCCTTTCAAAATCACATACTGATGTTTGGCTAGTATGTTTTAGGCCATCTCAGAAATTTTTACCTGGTGCTGAGTATTTGGAGAATGGGACTGAATGCCTATCAGTGAAAAAAGTTATATGAAGGAAATGTAATTAGCATGGTTGAAGATTGAATATAATAGTTAAATATATATGGATGAATTTATGTTTGGGTTTGCTTCAAAATGTTCTGTTGGTTAGTGGAAGGGGATGTGGGGGGTATTTTAGATGACATAATAACATTTGAATGGGTAATTGTTGGAGTTAGGAGATGGTTGCATGAGGATTTATTCTTTCTATTGCAGTATGTTTTTGAGATTTTTTTTAAGTTTTTTTTTTTTTTTTTTTAATTTTAGAGAGAGAATGCAAGTTGGGGAGAGGGGTAAAGGTGGGGAAGGAGAGAATCCCAAGCAGGCTCCACACTCAGCACGGTGTGGAATGTCGGGCTTGATCCCACGACCCTGAGATCATGACCTGAGCTGAAATTAACAGTCTGATGCTTTAACTGACTGAGCCAGCCAGGTGTCCTGAGATTTTTTTTTAATTAAAAAGCTAAAAAATAATTGAATGGAAGACCTTCAATCAATGGTGCTCCTTTTGTCAATTGGCAGGTTCCTTGAGAGAATTAAGCCCTTAATGCAGCCAGTCTCAGTAATGAATTAACTTCTCTCCTGTGTATTTAGAATGGGGCTAGTTATGTACCAATCTTGGGAGAATTGAAAAGAGTGGTAATTTTTTTGTGTTTTGTGGTTCCTAGTGAGGAATATTTGCTGAGAAAGCCTGGTTGAGGATATAGAAATACATAATTGATTCAACATTGTACTGTTTTGCAATTTGACATTTCTTTGCTATTCAGTTATTTTTGTTTGTATTTGTTTTTAAAGATTTTATTTTTAAGTAATATCTACACCCAATGTGGGGCCTGAACTCACAACCTTGAGATCAAGAGTCGCATGCTCTTCCGACTGAGCCAGCCAAGCACCCCATTTCTTTGCTTTTTAAATAGAAATTTTAAACTTCAGTTTTTGAACATGGTCAGAATACCATGTTGTTACCATGTTACCCAGTACTAAAACAGTTGGAAAATGTGGTTTTCTTTTCTATTAGGTATAGTCTAAAAGTGCAGCCTGCTCAAAGAATGCACCTCGCTGTGGTTGCCTGTGGTGAAAGACTGGAAGAAACTATAACCATGTTGAAGTCAGCTATCATTTTCAGCATCAGACCGCTGCAGTTCCATATTTTTGCTGAAGATCAACTACATGATAGTTTTAAAGGCATAGTAAGTATTTGAGACTTTGTCAAGACTGTAGAGGTGAATATTCAATGTCACATTATAATAGAATGTTGTTGCATTCCTTCATTGAACAAAAATATTTATTCAGTAACTAACTGCCCTCCTAGAGTGGGGCGGCCACTCCATCTAAGAATCCAGATGTAGGTGTAAGAGGAAGGTTTGTTTTTGAAAAGGAGGTTACTTCAAGTCCTTTGCAAAGCATGGAGGTTTTATTTCACCGGCTTTAGCTCCAAGATGATTTGACTGAAAAGTTCTGTGATTTAATTGTATTCCCATGTTTGGCTTGGGAGTATCTCAAACAGTGTGCACAGGATTTTATTTCTGTTTTGAAGGGAGGGAGCTCTTGATTGACAATATAGAGGGAAGCGGCTTTTTGTTCTGATAAGAAAGTTCTTTACTTTGGTTTTATATTAGTTACAATCAGTGGCTATATTGGCAGAAAACTTTAACAGTGGCTTAAACAAGACAGAAGTTTTTTTTCTTTCTCACATATAAGTCGACAGTCTGTGGTATATGGTAACTCCATGTCTTCCGGGACTCGCTTCTGTCTTGTGGCTGAGCCATTTTGACATAAGGCTTCTACCTTATGGTCCCAGATGGCTACTCCAGCTTTGGCCCTCACACTCATATTTTAACCAACACAAGGGAGAAAGGAGTGAAGAAGGCCAATCCCTTCGTACCCTCTTAGAATACTTTTCAGAAGTTGCATATGACATTCTTGCCAGTGTCTCATTGGTCTGAACTTAGTCGTGTAACTATATTGTTAAAGTTGTTTGTGAGGGTTAAAAGTATACTCTTTAGTCAGGGCAACCATATAACCTTAACAACAAAAAAATTATAACTGTACAAGAAAAGTAGAACAGATAGATATGGGTAAAGAACATATAAGAGAAAGAAAAGTCACCTGAAATGTCACCACCTTGTGTTCTGAGACAGTGGTAAAGATGATGATAATCATCTGAACCACCGAGGCACCTCGGACAGATATTTTCTAACCAGTTCATATTGGTCTGACTTTGAGTGTAAATATTTCCTATTATACATACTTGGGTGTAAAATTAGTGCTTAATTTTTTTGAGTTTAATTTGTTTCGTGATTGATGGGATTTATATGTCAGATGAGGTAGATGAACAACTTGCAAGGCTTTCAGCTTTCTGATTTTGTGGTTGTTATAACTTTCATTGTGCCTCTGATCTAGAATGTTACTAGGATTTTAATACTGTGAATAAAACAAATGGTGGAAAAGAAGAATCTGATTTTCTCTGAACTGTGTACAGGATTAACATATAATACCTTAATTTTTAGCTTTTCAGAATAATCTGTTGGTTTATGATTTTGCAGAGAAAATTGAAAGTGAAACAATCTAACCTGAGTTCTTATTTTTTTATATATTTCTTAGCTTGAGAGCTGGTCATTTCTGCAGACATTTAATTATTCATTATACCCAATAACTTTTCCAAGTGAGAATGCAGCGGAATGGAAAAAGCTGTTTAAACCGTGTGCTTCCCAGAGATTGTTCTTGCCAGTAAGTTTTTTCTCCGGTGTTTTGTTTTTCCTTCTAATTTTGCCTTTACAAACGTGAGTTAATGAAGAGTTACATAGAAGTCAGTTAAAAAAACACAAACACATGTAGATTTTCCCTTTTTACATTAGGAAAAAAACTTCCTGTAGAACAAATAAAAGCTACAAAGAAAACATCTGTTAAAAATGAAAAATGTAAGTAATTTCTGTTGAAATACTGTTTCTTACATTTTAATTTATTCAGGGGCTGTAGACTGTTTTTTTTTAAGAAGGAAGGGAGGTCATCAGATCTTAATGGAGCCAGGCCTGTTGCAGACATGCACGGACAGTCTCCCCTTCTAGTTGCCCACTGCATTTATAATTTGGGAAGTGAAGTAGATTGCATCATTAAATAGCCATTTCTTTCTTATACCAAGCCACATTACTCTTTCCTGATTATATTTTAATGCAGTTGGCAAGGTGTGTGTTTTTTTTTTAATTATTTACAGTTTCTTTATTTTGAGAGAGAGCAAGTGTGCACGAGGGAGAGTGGGGAAGGGGCAGAGAGAGGATCCCAAGCAGGCTGCATTGACAGTGTGGGTGGAACCCATCAACCATGAGATCATGACCTGAGCCAATACCAAGAGTCAGACGCTTAACCAGCTGAGCTACCCAGGCACCCCGACACAGACACAAATTTAAGGCATGTAAACTCAAGGGAAATGGGAACCATTTATTCAGTGGAGCAATTCTTTGGTGTTATTCTCTGGTGATAAACCCTGATCATTTTTTTAAATGTAAAAATATTCAGAAGCAAGATTACCTCTTTCTTTTGAGTTGATTTCATCCACAGTTTTAAAATTCACAGTAGTTGTTAGGACCATTATAATGTTTAAAATACTTATGGTAGTAGAATATTGAACTTAAGAAGCTGACAAGATCCTGGAAAGTGATTGAATTATGGGGGAGGAAAGTTTAGTTATTTGTTATTCTTAAGTGGAGTAAGGCAATTCTTAGTATACTAGGAATATAATTTACCAAATCCAAGTCATCAGTAAGATTTAAAGTTATAATTTTGAGCAGAGTCTGCCTAACCAGTAACTTTGTTGCTGTGCATAAAAAATTCAGATCCTAGGATCTTCCTCAGTCTCTGCTTCCATTATAAGAAGCACACAAATAAGGGATTAGATAGGGAAAAAGCCCGAGAAGTTTTAGATATTTCTTGTAGATTTTAGAAGTTTATGGGGTACCTGGGTGATACAGTCAATTAAATGTCTGACTCTTTGCTTTGGTTCAGGTTGTGATCTCATAGTTAGTGAGTTTGAGCCCCACATCCGGCTCTGTGCTGACAGTGTGGAGCCTGCCTAGGATTCTCTCTCTGTTCTCTCTCTGTCCTCCCCCTCCCCCCGCAAATAAGTAAAGTATAAAAATAGAAAAGTTTAAGACAGAATTTTAATGTGGAATCATTTTAGTATCACATTCATTTAGTTAATAAATTGAGTGCTTGTTTTCTGCCAAGAGTCTGTACAGAAGTGTTGGGTATATAGGAATGAATGGAACAGACTTGTTTTCCTAGAGCTTATTGTCCAATGTGGGAGGCAGGGGCTAAACAAATACAATATGGCATTAAATAAATATGTTACTGAAAAAATAGTATGTGATGATAGAAGCCTAATATTATAACCATTTCTCTTCAATTTTGTTCTGCATTATTAACAAGTTAAATTGTTAATGTTGTGATATGAAATTTGCCAGATCATTTAGTGTTGTAATCTGGTTAAATTCCTAAATGGAATTTGAAACAGTAAATATATTTGAAACCTGTCAAATTGTCCTCATATTTCACTGTTACTTCTGCATCTTTTTAACTAGATTTAAGTAAATTGATGCTTTATTTTTCTAAGTTATAATTTTTTTCATGGAGTTTCTCTTCATTTGATATAGATTGATGAAAACAACTAATGTAAGCTCTTCCAACTCCTGCCTCCTCCAAAAGGAACTATAGAAAAAATGCTGACATGGTTATTATTTGACCTTACGTCTGATCTCCAGTTAACAGTGGCTCTCAACAGTGATCAGTGTCTTCCAAGTCTGCTAACAATATAATAATTTGTAAACACACTTTGTTTCATGGTACAGAAGCAACATGTTGATATAAAAACAATTTCCTTCACTTTTCTGCATCCCAAAGAGAGACAGACATACAGACATATACATACATACCCTGTAATTGGGATCTGTGAACAAGTGAATCTTCCCTACTCAGGATCTGTAGTCAAACCATCAGATTTTTTACCACCTTGATATTAAATCAAGGAGAGAATGGGCTGATTGCAGCCTGGTAAGCTGCTCATTAAGGTGATGACTCAACCTTAGCAGCAGGAGGAGATAACAACTTTGAAAAGGAGCAGAACGAGGATCAAACTCTTACTCTCTTTATATTCTTTTCTTTTTTTTTAATTTTTAAAGTTTATTTATTTTGAGAGAGAAGAGAGAGTGCAAGTGGGGGAGGGGCAGAGAGAGAGAGAGAGAGAGAGAGAGAGAGAGAATACCAAGCAGGCTCCATGGTGTCAGCATACAGCCTGATAAGAGACTCAAACCCACAAACTGCAAAATCCTGACCTGAGCTGAAATCCAGAATCAGATAATGGCTTAACCAACTGAGCCACCAAAAGATTTAAGTTAATGTAATAATTGAGTTGTACTAATATGCTGATGTATGCAATAAATTTAAATTTGTGAGAGTTGGATTCTAAACTTCTTGGGTAAGGCAGAAATAAAGTATTTTCCTTGAAAAATCCCTGTAGAAAACATATTTAACATCTCTCAGAAAATAACAACGTAGCTAGTCTTTCTTTCAGGACAAGTTTTGTCTTCACCCTTGCTAAGTACATGCACATTTACTTTGATTTGTTGGAGATAGTTTGTAGCAGGATTTTCGCACAGAGAGTCGTGCACAGAGGCTTTTCTTTCCAGGAAGCAACTTTATTCATGCCGGCACTGCTCAGTTGGGTTCGTGCCCAAAGAACTGAGCCCAAATGCCACGTGGGGTAGTTTTTAAATGTATTTTCTACTTCTTTGTCTCCCATATATGGTAACACACACAACCATGCAGTCCAATTAAGTGATCTCATGTTACAAGATCATGAAGGATGTTGTCACGTACACGTATAGTCAGGTTACCTTCAGTTTTGTTTTTTTTTTTCTTTCTTTCCTTAGGTAGGTAGGGGACCCTACCACAAGTTAAGCACAAAAACAAAACAGTGTGGACTCCAGAACTAGGTAGTTTGGGTTCATCATTTTCTAGTTGAGACCAAAATGATATATACATACCAGCCATTAGTGTTATAGACCGAGAGAACATGTTGAGAAGATCTTTGTTTGTATTGATTTATTTCTGTATTTATTTCAGGAAATTAAGATTCAAGATGTAAGTCAGCTAAGTTAATGTTATTTTCCATCATGAAAAGAATTTCCTCCCAAATCTTTACTTTTCCAATTGTTAGTACAGTATTTATTTTTTTGTTCTGAATTGTTTTTGTAGCTTTTTTCTCTAAAAGTTAATATAAAGATTAGCACAGTGCATATATATATATATATATATATATATATATATATATGCTATTGTAAAAATGACACAGGAAAAATGTCTTAAAAATTAATGTAAATTAGTTTATCTCATAGGTATTTTTTTACAGTTAAAGCTTCTCTTATTTTATGTTAAATAAATAAAAATATAATTATTGTTTCATATTCTCTTCTTATAGTTAATCCTGAAAGAAGTTGATTCACTCTTGTACGTGGACACGGATATCCTTTTTTTACGGCCAGTTGATGATATTTGGTCTTTACTAAAGAAATTTAATTCCACACAAATTGCTGCAATGGCACCAGAACATGAAGAGCCTCGAATAGGATGGTATAATCGCTTTGCCAGACACCCATACTATGGAAAAACTGGAGTAAACTCTGGAGTTATGTTGATGAATATGACTAGAATGAGAAGGAAGTATTTCAAGGTAAGTCACTGATACAGGTGCTTGGTTGAAATTTCTTTGTTTCCCCCCACACAGTTTTTGGTTTCCAATTTAATTTTGTTTTATTAAAAAGTAGATTAAACTATTCAGAAATTTTCCATTTATTTAGAATAATCGAAGAAGAGAGTTCATACTATTCTGTCTGTTGGAGGATTGTGGTAGATCAAGCCAGATGTCATTACAATGAAGTAAAATAACATTACACTAAGTAGTGAATTTCATCTTCCTAGATTGTTATTCCAGGTAGTAGTTGTCATTTCATAGTTGTGCAGCTGTAGAACATCTTGGGGGAACACAGAGATGTGGTTAAGAGCTTAAGACTCTGTAGCTTGTTTGCTTGGTTCAAACCTCTGGGACCTTGAGTAAATTTTTAATGTCTCTGAGCTTTAGTTTTCTCGTCTGTGAAATAAAGATGGCAGATAACATTACCTATATCATAGGCTTTTGTGAGGATTGAGTTAGAATGGTGGCTAACACATAGTAAATGTGAGCTGTTTGGGAGCTATTGGAAGTTAACTTTAAAAAAAATTCTTGCATGTTTCTTACCTCTCAGATTGTGGGTCAGTGGAAGAATCAGGCTATTTAGTTTCTCTGTGCATTGTAAATACATATGTTGTATTTACCAATTTTATGTTGATGAGTTTTATGTCATTGTAGTTTGTGGGCTCTGGAGTCAAACTCTGTATATTTAACTTTGCCACCTGTGCACTTGTTTAACCATTAGCCGGTTAATTTTCAAATGTTAATTCTCTCAACTGAAAAGTAGATAATAATTGGACTTGTGTAGGTTGTCAGTTTAAAGGAGATCCATTTAAAATGCTTAGTGCATCTTTTCAACAAATGGTGTTGGGAAGACTGGACAACTACATGCAAAAGAATGAAACTGGACTACTTTCTCACACCATACACAAAATAAACTAAAAAAGGATTAATGACCTAAATGTGAGACCTGAAGTCATAAAAATCCTAGAAGAGAGCATAGGCAGTGATTTCTCTAACATCAGCTGTAGCAACATTTTTCTAGATATGTCTCCTGGGGCAAGGGAGACAAAAGCAAAAGTAAATTATTGGTACTACATCAAAATAAAAACCTGCATAGCAAAGGAAACCATCAACAAAACAAAAGACAACCTACTGAATGGGAGAACATGTTTGCAAGTGACCAATCTGATAAAGGGTTAGTATGTAAAATATATAAAGAACTTCTATAATTCAACACCCAAAAAATAAATAATCCAGTTAAAAAATGGGCAGAAGAGAACAGACATTTCTCCAAAGAAGACATCCAGATGGCCAACAGACATGAATGGATACTCAACATCCTTCATTAATAGGGAAATACATATCAAAACTACAATGAAATACCACCTCAAACCTGTCAGAATGGCTACAGTAAAAAAACACAAGAAACAACGGATGTTGGCAAGGATCTGGAGAAAAGGAACCCTTGGCCACTGTTGGTAGGAATGCAAACTGGTACAGCCACTACAGAAATCAGTATGGAGGTTCCTCAAAAAATTTAAAATAAAAATGCCATATGATCCAGTAATTCCACTACTGGGTATTTTCCCAAAGAATAAAAAAACACTAATTCAAAAAGATATACACATCCCTACGTTTATACAGCATTATTTAGAATAGCCATAAAATTATGGAAGCAAGCAACCCAAGTGTCCCATCGATCAATAAATGGATAAAGAAGAGGTGGTATATACATACAATGGAATATTAGTCACAAAAAGGAATGGAAGCTTGCCATTTGCAGCAACATGGGTGGATCTAGAGAGTTTAGTGCTGAATGAAATCAGTCAGAGAAAGACAAACACCGTATGATCTCTCATGGAATTTAAGAAACAAAACAAATGAACAAAAAGAGAGAGAGAAAAACCAAGAAATAGACTCTTGACTATAGAGAACAAACTGATGGTTACCAAAGGGGAGGAAGGTGGACGGATGGATGAAATAGGTGATGGTGATTAAAAGAGTACACGTATTATGATGAGCTCTGAGTAATGTATAGAATTGTTGAGTCACTATGTTGTATATACCTGAAACGAACCTAACATTGTATGTTAATTATACTGGAATTAAAATAAAAAATAAAAAGAAAATGCTTAGTGCAGAGCATGGCACATAGTAACACCTAAATGTTAGCTACAAGCAGTGACTTCTGAAACACCCATATAGACTTACTGTTTATCCCTTTATATCTAGTTAGGGCTGTGTTAAACATTAAAATCTATTATGTCTTTTATGATATGAGGATATATGTGTGTATATTTGTCAGATATTTTTCTTATGCCTCCTGGTGAACTGGAATTAATACCATTATTTATTACTGCATTTGTGTGTCTCATTTAAATCTTGGCCCCACTTAGAGTTGTTTCCTCGATTTATCTCTGATACAGGCAACATTGCTGCTTGCAGCATCGCCCATGCCTTGACATTTGAGTCTTAGGACCATTTGTACCCATCATCCTTATTTTCTGTAGATGTAGTAAACCTGGTTTTGTTTGTTTGTTTGTTTTGTTTTGTTTTTTAGCTTCCCTGTTTTCTGAACCTTTCTGAAATCTTGATTCTTTTCAGTTTTGTCTCCTACAATTGAATGCATTAATGAGGCTAGTGTAACCTATGCTCTTAACAGTGAACATTTCTTCAGGTACCCAATTTGTTAATATAGCTTGAGTTTTAAAATCTCATGAACCATAGGTTTTACTAAATAAAACAGGCATAATACCATGAGGTCTTCCTTTTTGGATTGTTAGCCTATGCACAGTAATATTATACCAGAAGATGGTGCTGTAAGATTATCTGCTAAGGAATAATATGACTTCTCAGTAACTCTTCATTCAAAATTCATAGAATTATGAGAAGTTTACTGTTGCAAAGAACCATAGAGATAATTTAGTATAACACCATTATTTATTGTCTCAAACGTTTCAAAGTTACAACTATCTAGTTCAAATCTATGATTATCTTTTACTTACTTAAATGTCACTCTTGAATACTTTAGCAGTTTCTCCCCTTCTTTTTGTCGTGGCATGTTCTAAAACCAACTAGAGATGTAGATATGGGAGTTGAAATCATTTCAAGACTTTTAAACTTGTGTTTTCATCTGTGCATTATAGACTTACTAATGAAGGCTATGAGAGGCATGATTATACATTAATTCAGCAGGTGCAATTTACTTCACATCTACTGTCCTTGTTTTCCAAACCTGTTCTTGCCCTGTGGGAACAATGGAGGTTTGCTTTGTTTTCAGATGTTACTATATTTATGATTGCTGAGAGGTTTCTATAAAATTTATTAATTTTTGATTCCTTTTTTCATATGTCTGTCTTTGTTTTTCCTGATTGTTCTCCAGACTATATCTGTAGCAAACATTGCCTTGTTTTTTCCTACTGATTCTACAGTTTCTGGCTCTAGTGATATAACTGATTACTTGTAGTAACTTTCTAAACTGTTTTGTACACATCTGTGAATGTTGCCCTATGGTTCTTATTGGATGAAAAGCTGTAAGACTACGAATTTAAGATAATGACCATACTTTAAATTCTTAATTTGCTTTGCTGTCACACAGTTCCTACAATTCATGACTGTTCATTTCCAACCTGATGCATTATAGTTATGTATTAAAAATTCAAATAAAACTGCTTCTTTTTTGTTTCTCATTATGCATGGTACACAATGATACAGTCGTGGTTAAGCTGTTGCTTTGTATTTTGTTATGATTATATTTGCAGTCTTGAATCCCTGTTAGGATACTTCTTAACCTTTTTCTATTGGGAAAAAACAAAGAATATAAATAAGGCCTCTTTAAAAAAAATTTTTTTAATGTTTATTTTTAGAGAGAGAGAGAAAGCACAAGTAGGGGAGGGACAGAGAGAAGGGGAGACACAGAATCTGACATAGGCTCCAGGCTCTGAGCTGTCAGCACAGAGCCTGACACGAGGCTTGAACTCACGAACTGAGAGATCATGACCTGAGCCAAAGTTGGACACAACTGACTGAGCCACCCAGGTGCCCCTAAAAAATTTATGTTTTTAATTTTATTTAATTGTATGTAGAATAAAAAGAAAAGTCCCACCCTTTACATACCTCTATTCCCAGTTTCATTTCTTTGCCCAAATGACGTCATAAACTTTGTTTTGTATTTTTCAGACCCATTAAAAATGTGTTTTGAAACAGATAAACATGTACATGAGCACTTACCTATAAAATCCTCTTACAGGGGCAGCTAGGTGGCTCAAGTCTGTTAAGCATCCAACTCTTGATTTTGGTTCAGGTCATGATCTCATGGTTCGTGGGATAGAGCCCCACATCAAGCTGTGCGCTGACAACTTGCAGCTTGCTTGGAATTCTGTCTCCGTCTCTCTCTCTCTCTGCCCCTGCCCTGCTCTCTCATACTCTCTCTCTCAAAATAAATAAATAAGCTAAATAAAATAAATTCCTCTTATATATCTTCAGTTTGCCTTTTTCACTCAATAAATATATAATTGATTTTTATATCAGTACATATGTGTTTGAGATTGCAGAGAATGGATGATTTGGTTTTATTTTTTTGTGTACTAGTATGAGCATGTAGTTATATGACTGAAAAGTACTTCCTATTTTAACTTACACTTTCCTAGTCAACTATACTACCAGTGTGGAAAATTATGTGTTCATTTAATTTTTGGCCATTTCTGTTTCCTCCTTTGGGAATGGCTCTTTGTCCATACCCCTTGACCATTTCTCTATTTTTAAAACAGTTTCTATTAACTTGAACTTCTTTTATATGTAATTCCTCTTTTCTAAACTAATTTTGTATAGTTTTTCATTAGTTGTTTTGGATATTCTAGGTTATATAATAAGCATATAATAGTGTTATTTTTAACATGGTTTTTATATATTTTTATCAAATATTTTTATAGAACTTTTCCTTAAAGTTATTTTCCTTTTTTTTTCTGAAGACTTCACTAGACCTTGTAATTTTATCTTTCATTGATTTTTTTTTTTTGAATAGGCATATTTCTTTTTTAAAAAATATTTTTAAAATTTATTTTTGAGAGAGAGAGGCAGAGAGAGACATTGCGAGTGGGGGAGGGGCAGAGAGAGAGAGAGACAGAATCCAAAGCAGGCTCCAGACTGTGAGCTGTCAGCACAGAGCCCAATGCGGGGCTCAAACTCAGGAACCGTGAGATCATGACCTGAGCCGAAGTCAGATTCTCAACTGACTGAGCCACCCAGGTGCCCCTGAATAGGTGTATTTCTTTATATATTTATATGTATGTATTTGAATGCACAGAATCCAATGAAGATTTGAAAATGGCATGGTACAAGGGGTTCACCAGCCCTGTGTGTTGAATGTGTTGCTAGTCATTGTCCTTTTATAATTCAGATTTCCCTTTTCTTACCCTAAGAACATTTAGTTAACATGCTAAATGACTTACTTCAGAGTCGTCCTTTCAACAAAGTATTTTCTTATTATTTCCTTAAATAAAACTTCTTTCAGTCATTGTTTTGGGGAATTCCTGATTATTTTATAATTACTGTGTTTACTGTGTTGAGAGACTTGGCACGAGGGTAATATGACTATAGCAGATAATATTTAGTTTAAATATGTAGCTTTTCCCCAGAAACTCTGGCTTTTCTTTCTCTTTCTTAAGGAATAGATTGTTACACCCCCATTGTGTTTATTATATATCCTAGAATAGCTTAGAACAATGCCATTCAAACTGTGTATGGAGGATCAATTTTGTATTTTAAATTTAGTTTTTCATGAGCCAATATGTTTGTAAAAATGATGTATATAAGTTACTAGAAAAATGTTTTTTACATTTTTGTGTGTGTGACTAGAAACATGTTAGATTAAATATAAAATTATTCTCTTGAATTGCCATAAATGTTTCTAAATGTTACTCTTAATTTCTGTACTTAATATTGTGAAGGACATAAAAAATTCACTGTTCTGCACACTGTAAATTTCACTTTGAGGAATACTGGTTTAAGTCTGGAGAGTTTAAAAGAAGGAAATGAGTTGAAAAGGCTTAGTATTCAGCTCCACTGCTTGTCACCCACATTCACAAGATCCAGAGCCCTCTTTGAACTCTTTTGTTTCCTTGGGTATTTGACTTTCTGCTTTAAAATAATGAGCTTATGAGCAACTTTATAGAGACTGAAAAGGCAAATGATAAAATTCACTACCTGTTTTTGATTTATCAGTTTCAAGTGGATTTCTTTGAAATGTCAATTATAAAAAATTAGCAAATCAGTCTAAGAATGATAGTGATCACGGTAACAGTAATAGCTAACATTAAGTATGTACTATGTGCCAGGTACTTTTTATTTACACATTAGATAAAAAGTTCCAAGTACCTTATACATTAACAGGTTGAACCCCAAAAAACTCTGTGACATAGACATAGGTGATATCTAGACATATGATACAAGTACTAAAACTATCTGCATTTTAAGGTAAGGTCATAGTCATAGTACTTTACACTGTCACCTACTTTCTCTTTCCTATTCTTTCCTGACTTTTATTAGTTTTGTGACTTCTACATGCAGCTTCAGATGTCTTCTTTTGTTATCTTCCCTGCTCCCTACTCACATTTAGGTTTACATTGGAGTCACTTGGTTTTATAAGAGAAGAAGTTTGCATTTTTCCGTGCTACTCTGTAATGCTAAGGGAAGAATGGGGAACTGTCCTTGTGCTGCCATTTGAAACATGGAAGCCTGAGCATTTCTTGATGTATTTCCCCACAGAATGACATGACAGCTGTACGGCTGCGATGGGGAGATATACTTATGCCACTGCTTAAAAAATACAAACTGAATATCACATGGGGGGATCAAGATCTGTTGAATATCATCTTTTTTCATAATCCAGGTAATCATTTAAATTTCTTTTATTCTTTGCATTTGTAAAAAATCAGGTAATATGTAGTCAAAAATGAAGAAATGCATTTATTTGACTTTGATTAATGGATATCACTAATTATGTTTAAGACAGAGTAAAACGTTTATTTTTAAACTTTTCTTCATGTTGCTTTCGTAGGAAGGGATCTAAATGCCAAACGTATTTTGCACTATTTTAAATTTCCTGTAAGAGCAGTATTTTTAAACTAAAATTTTTGCAGAATGTTCATTCGTGGAATTAGAGTTATTTGCTTTATTGTTTTATTTTTCTTCACATAGAAAGCCTTTTTGTTTTTCCATGTCAATGGAATTATCGACCAGATCATTGTATATATGGAAGCAATTGCCAGGGAGCAGAAGAAGAAGGAATCTTTATTCTTCATGGGAACAGAGGTGTTTACCATGATGATAAACAACCAGCATTTAGAGCTATTTATGAAGCATTGAGAAATGTAAGAATGTGTTCTTTTATTTTTTGAACTTTCTATGTTGAAATTCTTACAAACTTAGAGAATATGCAAGAATATACAAAAAATGTCCATATCCTTTACTAATGTTCATTAATTACTGACATTTTACATCATTTGCTTTATCATTGGTTCTCTTTCTTATATAGACATGTTTTTTTCTGAACCATTTGAATATAAGTTGCACACATAATGCTCTTCTATTCCTTAAAGACTTGAGTGTGTTTTCACTAAGAACAGGGACATTCTCTTATTAACCACAGTGTAGGTACCAAACTCAGGAAATTTAATATTGATATATTATTTTCATGTGTCTTTACTTTCTTGATGTAGAACAGTTTCTCAGTTTTTCTTTGTCTTTTATGACATTGACATTTTTGGAGAGTAGAGCCTCTTTACCTCCTTCTGTATTAGACTGTTCTTTATATTGGTTTGTCTGATGTTTCCTTATGATGAGGTTTAGGGTATGTCCTCCAGGGCAAAACACTATGTAAATGATGTGTCCTTCTCAGTGTATCACGTTCACAGTCACCTTTGTGTGCCTGCCCTTCATTGGTGATGCTGGTTTTAATCACTCACTCAAAATGTCATTCAGTTTCTCCACTGTGTAGGTTTTTTTCCCTCTTATGGAAATACCCTGCTTCTCATCAAAATTTCTAAACTGTATATAGCATCCATTGTTGGTTCTTGTTCAAACCAGTCTTTACTGTGGTAGTCACAAATTGATGATTATCCAGCCCTAGCTTTCCTTCTGCATACAACTTTGGCACTCTAGCATTCTCCTGTAAAGTAGAGCCATCCCCTTTTATCAATTTATTGATCTGTACATTAACAGTAAGAAGTCATTGATAGGTTTTTTTTTTTTTTTAATGATTTATAATGCAGTATTTGCTTTTATTATGTTGATGCCTAAGTTGTTTCCATTTTGGTCATTGGGAGTCCCTTTTGGTAAACTCGTGTGCTCATCTGACATATTCCCATCATTGTTTTGAGTACCACTTCATTATTATTTTTTTTAATGCTTATTTTTGATAGAGAGAGAGAGAGCATGAATGGGGGATGGAAAGAGAGAGAGGGAGACACAGAATCTGAAGCAGGCTCCAGGTTCTGAGCTGTCAGCACAGAGCCCGACAGAGGACTCAAACCCACGAATCATGAGATCATGACCTGAGCCAAAGTCAGATGTTTAACCGACTGGGCATCCAGGCACCCCTCTTTATTATTTTTTCAACAAAATATGCTAGGCTCAACTTGTTTTACCTTCCCTGTCTTAACCCTGAAAATAGCTATCTGTCAAAGGAGCTCTGGTTTCTTTCAGAGGGCTCTGGGTGCTAGGCATGCTTATTGCCACAAGGGTGTCTTTGCTTCTGAGCCACTGTCTTTGCCACTGAGCTCTTTCAGTGACAGAGAGAGGAAAATTAAATACACACATATATGCATTCAGTGTATATGATATACAATCATGTACCCACACTGATGCCTCCACTGTTGCCCCAAGGCTCTTCCTGCTTTCTACTCTGTTTTCATGTTTTAGCTCCTTCCACAGTTAGAATCCTGCCTTTTGACATAAAGCACTTCCTATCTGCTTAATCTTACAATACATTTAAAATAATTTTAGAAATGCTGTATTCTTTGGTAAAAACCAACCTACTAAGAAGAGTTAAGGATTTGTTCCCCTTATCTACCACTTTCCCCCCATACCCCCATGAGGGCATGTACTCAATACTGTGTTCAGCAGCTACTTGGATTAGTTTTTTTTCCTACCTTTCAGTGTGGTTATTTTATTCATTTGAAATACAGTTGGGTTTATTTGCTTCGATATGCTTTCGGTTTTAAGTTTTTTTCCTCCTTTATTGATTCGACTTTATTTTTTTATTTTTATTTTTTTTAAGATTTTATTTTTAAGTAATCTCCACACCCAGTGTGGGGAGTTAATCACAACCCCAAGATCAAGAGTTGCATGTCTACTGACTGACACAGCCAGATGCTCCTACTGATTCAACTTTAATTTGATATGCTAAATGTTAATAAAAGTCAAAACTATATAAAGGTTTACTCAGAAGTATCACTTTTCCCCCTCCCCTTCCACCCCAAGCCCCCAAACCCATAAATTACCCGTTTCATTGTTTTCTGATTTGTCCTTCCTGTATATATGAGCAGATACATGTATATTTTGTAATACCCCTTTTCTTTTTTTTTTGTAATCCCCCTTTTCTTACACAAAATATAAGCATACTGTTTATATTATTTGCTCTTTGTTTTTTTCACTTAAAAGTCTAAAAATTCATGTATTAATAAATCTCTTCCTCTTTTTAAAAAATTTTATCTTAATTCCAGTATAGTTAACATGCAGTGTTATGTTAGTTTCAGGTGTACAGTATAGTGACTAGACAATTCTATATATCCACCACTCAGTGATCATCACAAGTGCACTCCTTAATGCCCATCACCTGTTTCACCCATCCCCCCCACCCATTTATCTTTTTTTTTTTTAAAGACTGTATCCTATTTCAGAGTTTTGTGTATATACCAGCGTTTATTCAAGCAATCTCTTACATTTGAACATTTTCGTAGTTTCCAACATATTGAATTCTGAATAATGCAGCAGTGCATAACCTTGCCGTATATATGTTTGTATTGATGGGAGATGTATCTTCAGGGTAAGTTCCTGCAAGTGGCATTAAGGATTGAAGATACTGCCTATTTCCCCTACAGAAGGATTATTTGAATTCCTGCCCACATTTTATGAGGAGGCCTATTTCCCAACAGCCTCATCAGTAGAGTGTGTTTTCAAGCCTTCAAAATTTTGCCATTTTGATGAGTGAGAAATGGAATCTTAGTTTAGTTTTAATTTCTTTTATGAGTGAGGTCAGCATCGTTTTATATATGTAAGGGCCATTTTCATATCTTTTCTTTGGTGAATTTTCTTTCAGGTCTCTTTTACCTATTCTATAGGTTTTTAAAAATAATTTTATTGAGGGACACCTGGGTGCTCTGTTGGTTAAGTGTCCGACTCTCAGGTCATGATCTCATGGTTCGTGGGTTTCAGCCCTGTGTTGGGCTCTGTGCTGACAGCTCAGAGTCTGGAGCTGCTTTGGATTCTGTGTCTCCCTCTCTCTGCCCCTCCCCAACTTGTGCTCTCTTTCTCTCTCAAAAATAAATAAACATTAAAAAAATAAATAATTTTCTAGACACATAGTTTATATATACAAAGTTCACTCATTTAAAGTGCATAATTCACGGCTCCTGGGTGGCTCATTCCCTTAAGCTTACGACTTTGACTCAGGTCATGATCTTGCAGTTCATGAGTTCAAGACACACCTTGGACTCTGGGCTGACAGCTCAGAGCCTGGAGCCTGCTTCGGATTCTGTGTCTTCCTCTCCCTCTGCCCTGCCACCCCCCGCCTCCCTGCTTGCACTCTTTCTCTCTCTCCCTCAAAATTAAATAAACATTAAAAATTAAAAAATAAAGTGCATAATTCAGTAATTTTTAGCATATTTACAGAGTTGTGCAACCATCACCATGAGGGAATTTTGGTGTTTGCTTCCCCCCTCCTTTCCTGCCAATTGTTGCAAGTTCTTTGTATTTGAGGGACATTAGTCCTTTATCTGTGATATCTGCTGGAAATATTTTCTGCCAGTTCTACTTTGTTTATAGCATTTTTTGCCATTAAAATTTTTTTTTAATTTTATGTAATCAAGTTTTTAAAAGCTTTAAGAAAAATTCGTAATTAGAAACCTTTTAATTCTTACACTCAGGTTGTAGAAAAATTCACCTGCATACTGTATCATTTATTACATTTAGTCTTCTGCTCAATTTGGAACTTAATCTTTTGTATTCGGTGAGGTATGGACCTTTTCCCAAATGGCTATCTTGACTGAATACCCGTTTATTTAAGTCTGTCTTTAACCCAAAGATTTGAGATACTGACTTTATTATATACTAAAGTTCTGTTGTAATATCTGGATTTTCTGTTTTGTTACATTGGCCTATTTTTGTACTAATGCAATACTATTTTAATTATAAAGGTGTTGTGTTATGTTTTAATATTTGGTAGGGTTACTTCTTCAGAGCCTGTTTTTACTGTTTTCCTAGCTATTGTAGATATCTTTTTCTACAAATATTAACTCATTTTGTATTTTTATTGGTAGTGAGTCCGCTTCTTAGGAGCTGCAGACATTTTGATGGTATTGAGACGTTTGGTTGTTGAGACATCTTAATCAAGAACAAGGGCTATCTTTCCATTTGTGTCTTTCATGAATGTTTAATAGATATGTTCATATTTTGAACAGATCGTAAGTTTATGCTTCAGTATTTTAATTTCTTTGTTGCCTTTGTAAACGGGATTTCCTCTTTTTTTTTTTTTTTAAACCTCCCCCCCCTCCCCCCACATGCTGGTGTCTGGGGTTTCCTTTTTTTATTATTATTATTATTTTTTTAATATAATTTATTGTCAAATTAGCTTACATAAACACCCAATGCTCATCCCAACAGGTGCCCTCCTCAGTGCCCATCACTCATTTTCCTCTTTTAAGCATCTGCTTTATATTGACAATGAAAAAAATTATACTGCCCCTCCCCCACCCTTGCCTTAGATATCTGTTCTTTTTTTCCCCCGTCTTAACAATCCTCTTTTATGTAATTAAGGTGAGTTGGCAGGGAGCGATTATACTTTATTTTTTTTATTTTTCTTTTCAATATATGAAGTTTATTGTCAAATTGGTTTCCATACAACACCCAGTGGTCATCCCAAAAGGTGCCCTCCTCAATACCCATCACCCATCCTCCCCTGCCTCCCACCCCCTATCAACCCTCAGTTTGTTCTCAGTTTTTAAGAGTCTCTTATGCTTTGGCTCTCTTCCACTCTAACCTCTTTTTTTTCCTTCCCCTCCCCAATGGGTTTCTGTTAAGTTTCTCAGGATCCACGTAAGAGTGAAACCATATGGTATCTGTCTTTCTCTGTATGGCTTATTTCACTTAGCATCACACTCTCCAGTTCCATCCATGTTGCTACAAAGGGCCATATTTCATTCTTTCTCATTGCCACGTAGTACTCCATTGTGTGTATAAACCACAATTTCTTTATCCATTCATCAGTTGATGGACATTTAGGCTCTTTCCACAATTCGGCTATTGTTGAGAGTGCTGTTATAAACATTGGGGTACAAGTGCCCCTATGCATCAGTACTCCTGTATCCCTTGGGTAAATTCCTAGCAGTGCTATTGCTGGGTCATAGGGTAGGTCTATTTTTAGTTTTTTGAGGAACCTCCACACTGTTTTCCAGAGTGGCTACACCAATTTGCATTCCCACCAACAGTGCAAGAGGGTTCCTGTTTCTCTACATCCTCTCCAGCATCTATAGTCTCCTGATTTGTTCATTTTGGCCACTCTGACTGACGTGAGGTGATATCTGAGTGTGATTTTGATTTGTATTTCCCTGATGAGGAACGACGTTGAGCATCTTTTCATGTGCCTGTTGGCCATCCGGATGTCTTCTTTAGAGAAGTGTCTATTTATGTTTTCTGTCCATTTCTTCACTGGGTTATTTGTTTTTCAGGTGTGGAGTTTGGTGAGCCCTTTATAGATTTTGGATACTAGCCCTTTGTCCGATATGTCATTTGCAAATACCTTTTCCCATTCCGTTGGTTAGTTTTGTTGGTTGTTTCCTTTGCTGTGCAGCAGCTTTTTATCTTCATAAGGTCCCAGTAGTTCATTTTTGCTTTTAATTCCCTTGCCTTTGGGGATGTGCCAAGTAAGAAATTGCTACGGCTGAGGTCAGAGAGGTCTTTTCCTGCTTTCTCCTCTAGGGTTTTGATGGTTTCCTGTCTCACATTCAGGTCCTTTATCCATTTTGAGTTTATTTTTGTGAATGGTGTGAGAAAGTGGTCTAGTTTCAATCTTCTGCATGTTGCTGTCCAGTTCTCCCAGCACCATTTGTTAAAGAGACTGTCTTTTTTCCATTGGATGTTCTTTCCTGCTTTGTCAAAGATTAGTTGGCCATACGTTTGTGGGTCTAGTTCTGGGGTTTCAATTCTATTCCATTGGTCTATGTGTCTGTTTTTGTGCCAAGGGAGCGATTATACTTTACATACCCCTAGATGGATGCATGAACCAGGTCTCCGTGAATATGTTGGGGACCAAGACTTGGGGCAAATCCAAATGGATTTATGATTTTGCTTAATGGGCTATGTCTTCACTGTCTATGCAGCTAATTCACTGATACTTTGGGAGAAATACATGTAACCACTTATCCCTCATGCAGATGTACTCTGTTCGACTAGACTGTGCCTAATCTTATGTGGATGTGAAGACAGAACATAAATAGATAATAGTGCTAGTTTGGTTTAAGTGTGGGGGTCAGGACAAGAGCTGATTGACCCTATTTTCTAGATACTTGTTTTTTTTATTGCTAATAACTGGCCTAGTACATCCTCATTAATAGGAATGAGAATGAAAATACTTAACTATAATCCGTTGTGACAGAGATGGTACTGAAACTGTTAAGAGCTTTTTGCCTTGAAGGGCCAGGGAAGGCCTCACAAGGAGGCATTTGAAGTGGGCCTTGAATGAGTAAGAGTTTTCCAGGAGGATGGTCTTTCTGGGCAGAGTACTGCTTGAGAAAAAGGTTCAGGGGTTTTCTACACAAAAAATGCTTTTTTCACAAAAAGTCCACAGAGAGGTCAGGTGTGGAGCTGTTCAGTTGGATGGAGTGCTGGGTTCGCAGTGGCTGGGATGGGGTCAGTGTGCTGGTGCAGGGCCAGGTTAAGTGATGATCTGCAGTGATAAGGAACTGAAGTTTTTTCCTGGAAATTGGTGTTTCTCAAACGTGGTGGTAGGCGCAGTGCTGAGAGCATTGTAGGCTACCATTTTGTGTATTTGCTAAGTTTCTTCTTCTATAAACTTGACAGATAAAGTTTCTGGGTAATCAGTTTATCATGATACAGTGACACCGAAGAATTATAAAATTTAGTGTTGATGTTCATTTTAATGTAGCAGACCTTGTATGCCCTCAGAAATCAATTTTGTATATTAATAATGCTTTATCGTGGGTTGTCAAAAGGTGATAAAAATGAAGAAAAGTACTTTTGGGATTCTGAGACTGCACGATTGAAAAGAAATGCATTCCTATAAAAATAGGATTTCTTTGTTTCCTTTGAGCATTAAGAAAATCGGTTATTGAGGAATTAAATCTCACGAGTTTTATATGATCTTTTCTTTTATCTTTGGTAAATATATACCTTTGAAAAGATGAGTAATGGTTTTAAGGCGATTAATTATGCTTGATTTTTAAAAAATAAATCTTTTAAAATATTTTTAAATACTGAATTAATGATTATTTGTGTTTGTTTTGGATCTGTATTAACTATTGCTGTATGTTTCCATTTTTCAATTTAATGAAGTTAATCAGTCTTTTATGGTGCTCTTGCTTAGTGTTTTTATCTTCCCTTATCTATAATTCAGCGAGAAGTGTAATTTTTAAAAGCATTGCATTCAGACAAGGGTATTTATGTGAGTTTCAGACAGAAACTGAGTCATAGCCATTGAATGCAGATGAACAATTTGAATTATAAAGGATATGAACCATCTTTAAAATGTAAATGCATGGCTGTGTCTTCCAGCAAATCAGGTTTTACAGTCCATACGTATTTGTTAAATATTAGTTGTTGAGTGAATAAAAATATTAAGATTAGAAATTGCGAATGCAAAATGGGAACAAAACATTTTATTGCTCTATAAGGTATTTTCTGCTTCATGTATTTCATTCTGAATTACATTTCTTGGTGGTTCTGTGTTAACTTTGATTTACTCCACATCCTGCTTATATTTGCATAACTATCTCTGCAAGGGAGTCCTGAGTGTTTCCCTCCTATGCAATGGTAGTCCCCACCCCTAATCCATGGGTCATGTTTCAAGACCCCCAGTGGATGTCTGAAACTGTAGATAGTACTGAACCCTATACCTACTTGTTTTTTCCTATACATACATATCTGTGATAAAATTTACTTTATAAATTAGGCACATAAGAGATTAACGATAACCAATAATGAAATAGAACAGTTATAACAATATATTGTAATAAAAGTCATGTGAATGTAGTCTCTCTCAAAATATCTTATTGTCCTATGCTCACCCTTCTTCCTGTGATGATGTGGGATGATGAAATGCCTGTGTGATGGGATGAAGTGAGGTGAATGATGTAGGCATTGTAGCAGCGTTAGGCTATTGTTGACCTTCTCACAGTGTGTCAGAAGGAGGACCATCTGCTTCCAGACTGCAGTTGGCTGCAGGGAACAGAAACCATGGAAGGTGAAATCGTGGTTTAGGGTTACTATTGGACCTTCTTGTGTGTACTTGGCTCTCAGCATTTTGTTGGATTGAATTGCCATTTTGTCATCTTTTAAAAACCTGTTCTATTCTTTGAAAATGCCTCAGATTATCTAATTGTGGTCATCTTAGCCTCAATACTTATTCACTGCCTTTCAACTGACAGTCTTATGTATAAAAGCATGATCTTAAAAGTTTGTGTACTGGGTACTGTGCCAGTGAAGAAGGAGTGATTAACTGTATGAGGAAAGGCTTCTCAGAAGTGCAGACATTTGAACTGAGCTACAAGGATGAGTACTAGGCAGAGAAGGAAAGGTGAATGAGTCAGGCACAGCATCCAGTGTGGAAAGAGGCTTGTAGTCAGGAAAGGCCACATGTGGCCTCTGGGAAGGGGAGCACCTAGATGCAAGTTATGTCCTGCACAACTTTTTGGTGCTACAGATTATATGAATGGCAGAAGGTGCTGGGGCTTCAGGCTGTATTTATATAGTTGGAAATTTTGGTAATTTATCATCTTCTGTCTTAAAGGTAAAATTAGTTGTTATTGGGACTAAAATTAGAGCTCTAATTCATGAGGCACTGTTATTATTTCATAAAAATCTTCCATCAAAATAGTTTCTCAGGGAAGAAAAAATTTTTTAACCACAAGCACTTGGATTTAAATAACATGAAAATGAATTAACTGAATCTCAAGTACTTCATATTTGTGGGAATTAACTCTTTTTTTTAGTTTATTTTTATTTTGAGAGATACAAAGAGCAAACGGGGGAGGGGCGGAGAGAGAGGGAGACAGAATAGCAAGTAGGCTCTGCACTGACAGAACCATAGGATCATGACCTGAGTCTAAATCAGGAATCAGACGCTTAACTGCTTGAGCCACCAGGTGCCCCTCTGGGAATTAACTTTTAAGCAGCTTTGTAATATTTTTATTTTATTGTCATTGCTGAGTAAGAAAAAGATCGTAGTTTGGTCTTCACAGTATTATCTGCCTCTCAAACACAGTTGTCCAAGCATGTGTTTTGCGTACGTTGAGATGTTACTTGACAGTGTCACTTGATAAAGGTTGCCTCGTTCAACATGGCTGCTGCTTTTAACCCCAAATTTTAGGCACACCTTTACCCAGTATAGCTGTTTTCCCAGTTTCCCACTGTTAATTGAGCTTTACCTTTCAACAGGACTTTTGAAACTGATTTGACACAGTTTCGTATATTTATTTGGATAAGCAGTGCTGTGTGGTGGCCAGCAGCTTGTAGTTTTGGAGCTGGGGTTGAATTCTGGCTTGGCTGCTTACTACCTTTGTAACTAGGCGAATTCTCTCTCCTTGCCGTAGTTGTTTGTAACTTAGTTGCTTGATTGTAAGGGGGGTAATTGTATTACCATTCCTAAAGTTGGTGTGAGGCTTAAATGCTTAATACATTTAAAGCTCTTAGGTGCTTTGCATGTAGGAGGTCCTTTAAACCAAAACAAACCAAAACAAAACAAAACAAAACAAGTCCAGCTTTTAATTTCTCCCAGATACCTATGTGTCAGTTATTTTCTTTCTTTCTTTTTTTTAATTATTATTTTCATTACATTCTTCCTAGTGAAGCTCCTCTTCCCCCCTTTTTTTGATCTTCAAAACAATGTTTATCTTCAGTGTATATGATTGGGTTTTGAAAATCACCCCCAGAGTGATGGTTTCATGCAGTTAATGCTCATAGTTTTCTTTCTGAAGAGATACTGAGGTTTAGCATCTGTTTACATCTATACAGTGATAAAAGCCATGTTACAAATTATCATCCAAGTTCATCCTGTTTCCAAAGGTTGGCTGTGGCTTCCTGCAGACTCACTAATTGTGATTCAAGTGGTGCTTTCCTTTCCTTTCCTTTCCTTCCCCTCAGTGTCATGGTGGTGAACCTTGGGAATGACCTCAGGTCATTTGATCCTTCTGTGATTTCAGGTTCTGGATTTCCTTCAAGATCTTGCATATTTCACTGATACCAAACTTTCACATAAAATGTTCCATTTTCAAGCCCCATCTATCATTCTAATTGAAAAAATGCCTGGTTGCAAAGGCCAAATAAAACAATATAGCTGGTTAGGGATGCCTGGGTGGCTCAGTAGGTTAAGCGTCCTGTTCTTGGTTTCGGCTCAGGTCATGATCTCGCGTTCTTGGGATCGAGACCTGCAATGGGCTCTGCGCAGACAGCATGGAGCCTGCTTGGGATTCTTCTGTCCCCTTCTCTCTCTGTCCCTCCCCAACTTGTGCTCTCCCGTTCTCTCTCAAAATAAATAAACTTGAAAAAATTATTTTAAAAAAACAGAGCTGGTTGAAAACACTAAAATCACAAGTTATTTCCACTTAGCTGCTACTACAGTATTTTTCAAAATATATTCCTTGGGATATTAATGTATTTTACAGGGAAAAAGGACTGGTCAAAAATACATTTTGGAAATAGTGGGCCAAACAATGTTCAACATGTGTATTTTTCATTTTACTGTTTACGGCTTTGCTTTGCTTTGCTTTTTCTTTCTTTTTAAAAAATGTTTATTCATATTTAAGAGAGAGAGAGAGAGAGACAGAGTGTAAGTGGTGGGGGAGGGGGTGGAGACACAGAGAGAGGGAGACAGAATCTGAAGCAGGCTTCAGGCTCTGAGCTGTCAGCACAGAGCCTGATGCAGGGCTCGAACTCCCAAGCCGTGAGATCATGACATGAGCTGAAGTCAGATGCTTAACCGACTGAGCCCCCCAGGTGCCCCTAGGCTTTTCATGTGCCAGTGTGAGTTCCCACGAAGAGTGCATGATGTGCAGCAGCTCCCAAATGCATTTACCCATGGGACCCCTTTGTGCAGTTAGGGGCTCTTCGGGAAACCCTGAACTGTGCTGGCGTTTTACATTCCTCCCACTCCATGGCTTTCTCTCAGTCCTTTGTAGTACAGCCTCAACACTGTTATCAGAGTGACTTTCGTCCTTCCTTAGTGTCTCTCAGACACCTTCAGAACTTTTGATCATCATCTTATACCAGTACGTGTCTCTGGGCCTTCTCTGCCCCTTGTACATGTTCTTTCTTGCCTTGGCTTGGGATGCCCTGCCTCCATTACATCTTCTCTGAAAAACTTTCCCTGATGCCCCCAGTGATTTACTCTGACTTTCTCCACTAATGTGAGATCATACAGCCATTTAATTCATTGAACATATTTGTTGAGCATATATACTTTTTGTGAGACTGGAAGTTACCAACATTAAATTGACTGAAGAAGTTGTTTGGAGTTTAATTAAATTTTTATATATATCTTTGTCTTTTTATTTTCTTTCTCTAGTGTTCTTTTAAAGATGACAACATCCGTTCCTTATTAAAACCTTTAGAACTGGAACTACAAAAGACAGTCCATACCTACTGTGGAAAAATTTACAAAATATTTATCAAACAGCTAACAAAAAGCATACAAGATCGTTATGATAGACCACCAAAGGAAAGGTGATTCTTGGTGACTGCCAAATCAAATGAATTAAAACAACAAAATATCAGGGGTATGTGTGAAGGAATAGTCTTGAATGAAGTGTTCAGGAAGGAATTATTCATCTTCAGAATAATTGTTTTTCCTGAAGAAGTTAAATAAGCAAATATTCATGTAATGAAGAATAAGTTAAAGTATTGGATCCCAACAAGAAGACACTTTTGATCTCTGATGTTTTGTAATGTTATTTGCTGTCATTCCAGTATTGATGAAAACATTGAATGGTTGTAGCCTACAGAATTTGGTTGACTCTTCTCAAGTAAGTAAGAACAGTAGGGGTGTATGGATGGAGAAAATGTACCTCATACACAGTGAAAACACTCAAACTGTGAGTATAGCAGTAGTTTTATGTCAGCACTAACCTCACTTTAAATGTGTGACACAAAGTTTACAGGAACAGAACGTGTTCTGTTTCTAAAGCAATGTGATGTAACCGATGTAACTATTGACAATCGATGTGTGCCTTTATACATTTCATCTCTGTTTTAAACTATTTCTGTGACAATCATGTTTAAGATTAGATTATAAGTAAGCTGCACGTTTAAAACTGAGCTGTATAAGAAAGTGAAAAAAACGGTAAAAATGTTGGGAGTTTTTGTCTCTTTGTGTGTTTGTGAAACGTAGTATTTTCATTTGTATATGCTAACCTGTCTTGCCAAAACTCAGATCTGAGATTGTTAAACAGATATTTTTGGAAATTTTCATCACTTTAAATGAAAATTTTCAGCTTTACTGGGCATTCTGGAAGCAAAAGATCTGCTGATCATAAATGAGAACCTAACTAGTATACTTCCGTGATTGTGGAAAATGTGATGGACCAAAATGCATAAGCTGTATACTTCCTGTGAACAGTAGTATTGGTTACAATGAAGCAGGAAAAAAAGTGGTCCATTTAAACTTTTTTTTCCTTCTACCTCAGAATGGCTTTGCAAGATACTTTTGAAGAAGCAAATGTAGAGAGCCTTACTTTTAAGTCAGTCAGACAACGTTCATGAATGATTTGGATTAAGAAGATTGTTCTGAGTATTAAAAAAGTAGTTTTGATTGGTTTAATGTACATGTCTTCCTTTTTTGAGCATCACTTAAGACTTTCTTTTAATCTTGAAACATTACTTCTCTTAGTGTTCTTGACTACTCTCTAACGTAACTGTAGATTCTGAGTACTTAGCATGTACTGTCCTGCAGTGTATGTCTCACTTTAGTAAGTACTACATGGTTATTCTTTTCCCTTTTGATATCTTAATACTTAGAGAAGGGAAAATCATGAAGGAAGAATACCACTTGCGTGAAAATAGTGGTGATTAGCTTTATAAAGCTAGAGTGCCCTCTGTGGAACATGACATATGCAGATAGACATGGTCAGTGTGGTTGTCCCCTGTCTTTTTCACTTTAGTCAGGGTCAAATTGAGAGAGGAAGGTGTAAAAAAGGCAAATTGGAAGTTAATAACCAGCCCAGCATTCTTCGAATAGATGGGTTTAGAGAACACAGCCTCTATGTCGTTGGCAGAATGCCATGGTGAATATGAGATCTTGTGAACTGTGCTGAAATTGAGTTTATTGAGTAGAAAATGAGAATCCTAGAATTTTGAAGTTTGGAGGGTACATATAAGATCATTTCTAGTGGCCCCCAAGAGAGAACTTTGCCTGTCTATATTAGACTCTCGTGGGGAGCTTGTTGAGTGTGGATCCCTGGGCTTCACTTAGGAGACTCTTGTACACTGTGTCTAGGATGGAGTCTGCAAACATTTTTTTTTTTAGTGAAGAGATTTAAAAACTACACAAAAGTAGAACAGTACAGTGGTACTTCTTGCCCAGATCAAACCCTTAAAATATCTTAACGATGTTTGCATTATCTATTCCCCTTTTCTTTGCTGAAGAGTCTCTTAAAGAAAATCCCAGAGAGCCTATTATTTCATCACTGTAAGTACTTTGGTAACTATGATGACATCATACCTCCTTTGACTTCATTTACTATCCATTCCTAAGCAAATTTCCTTAATTGTCTCCGATGTTAGAATTAGGGTACAAAAATAAGTCCTATGATTCTGTTTTTAATAAGCACCTCAGGTGATTCTGATGTCAGCTAGTTTGGAACTATTAGGAATCATTTTGCCAACTTGAAGATTGAAGTTAGAATACCATAATTCTTGGCACAGCTGGATTATAAATGTGATTCTGAAATATTAGAGTAATTGGGGTTATTGAAAAAATAGGAATTTATATTATTAGTAAGTTTCTTAGTTTTAATTTCCTCAGTGAACAGAGAGCCTCTAATAGAGTGGGTTGGGACTGTGTAGAGCATGGTCATGATTTAATCCAACTGAACTGTATACTGTGGTCTCATGTTGTGACTTATTTTCACTGTCACATGCTCCATACTGTAGATCAGTTAGAAGGTTCTTCATCTGGTTTATTCAGACCTGACTTAATTGGGCATTTTACCATAAATTGGGGTATGGTGAAAACTTCCTACTTCAGGGGCTATATTTACCTAAAATTTAGGTTATTACAGAAAGTTCATAACAATAGTAAAATGAGTTTTCTGAATTTATCTTTAGATAGGGTAACTTTTTCTTTGAGAATTCTTAAGAAAGGCAGTTCTCAGCATTAATGAAATAAAATTGTAGAACAACTTAGAGAACATATTATATTTCTTTTCATAAAACAGTATATCTATGCAGTTTATATAAATTACATTATATAATGTTCTTTGAGTCTTTGTGTTAGAACAATTCTGACCTCAGAACGATCTCTGGGCTACGGTATTACCAAAGTGGAATGACTTCAAACTGTAGTCAAACTTTATTTGTATGAAGTAGCCATCTTAAAAGAACTTGGAAACCTTTAGAAAATATATATTGTGATTTACATTTTAAAGCAATACATAAAATTTTTTTCCTTGTGAGGAATAGTTCATAATATATAAGGTAACCCCAGTTATCTTTTGGACACTTTAGAACCTGAAATAATAGTACCGCTTATCTGTTGCTCTTTCGTCTTGCCTCCCATGAGATGTTACTGGTATAGTGGAAAGAAAACTAGTCTGTGTGTTACATCTGGATTATTTTCTTGGCCTGGGATCCCAGGCATTTCATTTCACCTTCCATGTGCCTTGGTTTGTAAACAATCAATATGTTCTTCCCACCTCATGAGACTCAGAAGTCGTAAGTCAGGAAGTTATGTGACTCAACAGAAATGACGGATTTGAATGCATTCTCTATGGTTTGTACATGCCACACGAGCATTACTGTTGAGGTTCTGTTTTGTCATGTTGCCTCCTCTACATATCATTTTGTTTCCTTAGGGTGAGTGGATGAGTGTTTTCTGACATGTATTATATCTCCAGTATGAATTTGCTTATATTATGTAAGGAGGAGTTTTTAAGAAAGAGAAAGCAGAGCAGAAAGGGGTGATTATAAATGAATAATCAAATAAAGAGAAGGAAAAAAGAGAAAGTGAGAAAAGTGAGGAAAGAGAAGGGAATAAAAGTGAGAATGGCAAACGGCAGAGTAAGAGAAAAGATGGAATGAGAGTGGGAAAATCGAGAAGTGGAGATGGAGAGAAATGCTATGGAAACAGTCACTTTTTAGTTTAGCACCCCCTCCCCATGCAACTGTCTTCCTGGCTTGTGTTTCAGTTCATGAGACCCTCCAGGGTCAGGAGGGGTGTTGGCTTTCATAGAGGTGGGCAGCACAGCTACCTTGGTCTGATTTATCAATACTAGAGTCTTTTTCCGGTCACTCTACTCACTGACCTAAATTTAGTGATGATGATCAACATTGTATTTTTTTTTACCTGGATCCCAGTTTGTGAGCTAAGACCTGTGGAAACATGATGACAGATACCCTCCTTTATAATATTGTTCTAAAGTCATCCCAGGTGTTGGGTTATGCAAGACTAACCACATGGATTCACAGGGGAGGCTGGGGTGGAGGGGATGGCTTGGTTAGGTCCGAAGGGCCCCAGGAATCTTAGCAGCAGTTTTTTACATGAAACTGATAGGAAGCCAGATTTGGGAATCATTGCCCTGCTTTGAATGGCAGTTTACACAATAAATCACATCTATTGATTCCTCAGTAGACATATTTGCAGTCACACCATTAAGAATGGATTCAAGAGAATAGGAGAAACACACTGAAGGGAAAAGCCTGAAAAGATACCATTCAGTGTCTCTCAGAAGTTTGTACTGTAAGTAATAAATACTTTAATGGTAATCAGAACCTCTTTGAAGTGTTTTAGAAAGATCATGGATCTGTTTTTTTGTTTTTAAATAACTCTTTTGGTTCCTTAGAGTAAATAGAGAAGGATAGGAGGGGTGCAATATTTCAGGTGTGGGGCCAGTTATCCATTCATTAAATGTCTTTCAAGTGTCTTAAAACAACAATTGCCTTATGCATTTTAATATTTAATAAAAGTAGATTAAATAGTGATTTGTACTGTAACAGTTATCCTTTTATACATTGCCAAAGCAACCCTTTTTTGCCTCTTAAAGTCTGGCTAAGCTGTTCTGATATTTGCTGTTTCCTAATTAACTGAACATGAAACCAGATTTCTAAAACCAAGTTATATAAACTTAAGACAAGTCTAAGAGGTGGCACAGGAATGTTCTTTTTTTTTTTTTTAAATGAAAAATGACTATAATGTTAATTCAGATATCTAGGAATTACTCAACCATGAGAAGAATGTGGAATAGCTGTTGGACTAGGTAGTTCAAAATTGATTATATGTCAAATTTACTTTTAAATGGAAAACAGTATGTCGTCACCATATCTCTTATCTCTACCAATAATTCCAAGTGTCTAATGGTACTGTTTGTTTAGAATTTTCTATAAACTCAATTTGTAAACAAAAGAGTGCCTTTGAAAAGATAGGGAAAAAAAAATCTCTTGAAAATTTGTCTTATTACCAATACTGTGAATGCTTTTTGAAGGGTCTGTGGTCAGGCATTTTAATATCAAACTTAAGAACTGATGCGGAACCTTTGCTTATGTTTAGTTTATATATACAATCTGAATTTGTGAGCATATTCACACACGTATTACCATGCAACTCCTTGTAAAACATGAAGAGAACGCAACAGTGTTATTCCATTTAAAAAGTAAGTTAACTTTGTGATGGAAAATAGCTGTTTTTAACTTTGTATAAAATCTCTTCAGGGAATATTGGAATGTTGTGCAAAAATAATTCAGGGTTTGTAGTATACCTGTAGAATAGGTCATCTATTCAAGACTTAGCAAAACCCACATACATCATATGCATTGTCATCAGTGTTTGAGAGCTGGACCAATGGTTTTTTATGGATGCTGTAATAGAAGATCTATGAAGGGGATGATGGTTTGCACCTGTCCTTGAAATCAGAAACTGGAAAAATTTGCAAGTGTTTCAATTTTTCATAAGCATTTTGCATAAATACATTAATATTTTGAGTTAGTTTGGTCCTAAAGCTACAGGAAGGACTGTTGGTGTACTGTGATATATAGAAATTACTACCCTTAAACTGCCTTTTACCTTAAAATATTACGGTTTTAGGATAATTTGGTTATCTTCCTCCCAGTATTTGGTATATCTTGAAATTTATTAAAGGGGTATAAGATGATAGATTTGGATGTAACCTGAGAATAATGGAAAGTTGCTTTGTTCTGTTGTGGGGGAATTCAGTTCCTCTTTTTCTTGAGAAACTGTATTGCTGTTGCTAAATAAACATGTACTTGATAAATGTTTAATTTCTTCAAATGATGTGTCTGAATTATTCTAGCAATCAAAAACAATTTTGGAATCTTTAGGGCTGAGATCCCTGATAACTAGGAGCCTAGACTGTAAGCAGTTTCAAGATTGGCTATTTCTACAGCTGAACAGTGTCATCAGAAGCTAGGTACTGTCTGTTTTTCAGCATTTTCAGCATGTGAGCTTGGTCTCAACCACATGGCCACAGAGTGACAGCTAATATCCAGGTGCACATGACAACCAGAGGCAGAAATATACGTCTTTTTTTGCAAGAAGAAGGTTCTACTAGCTCTTATAGCCATAATAATGTCTGTCTAAAACAGCCGCTTTGCAAAGGGAATGCAATTCATTAACAGTTGGCTCAGACCATGGAGATTTGCCCCAAACTTCAAAATGGTCTTCCCTTGAAAAATGGCTGCTCAGAGGAAAGGGAACAACGTTGACGTTCTGTTAAAAGTTGGTTGGGTAGAAGGGTTAGGAGCTTGGGAGACAGCAACAGACCACACATTGGTTTACTGGCCCAAGTATTTCTTATAATTTCCAGGGGATTACTTTTCAGATTAGAGACCAGTACATTTTCTGTGCTAAAGGGTAATTTTGCTTTAAAAGTTGTCTGTATTGTTATGATCTCACAGTTCTCAGTTTTATATATATTATTATTTATACAATGTGTTTTCCAGTCATGATATACAGGGTTTTAAAAGATTATTGAGATGATGACTACTTCCAAGAAGTCTTTAAAAGTTATTTTAAATTCATGGTGAAAAATTTATTAATACTTATTAGCAGTCTTTATCATGTTTTCCATTAAATCTTTTATAAGTTACAGAATGTCTCTAGTGAAACAAAAATTCAAATAATATGGAAGACTTAAAAGTATGTGAAGTAATGCAACCCCTATCAAAATACAAACAGCATTTTTCACAGAACTAGAACAAATAATTCTAAAATTTGTATGGAACCACAAAAGACCCCAAATAGTTAAAGCAATCTTGAGAAAGAAGAACAAAGCTGGAGGTACCACAATCCCAGATTTCAAGATAGACAACAAAGCTATAGTAATCAAACAGTTGTGGTCCTGGCATAGAAATGCGCACACAGATCTATGGAACAGAATAGAGAGCTGAGAAATAAGCCCACATTTAATATGGTCAGTTAATTTATGACAGAGGGGTCAAGAATATGTAATGCGGAAAAGATGGTCTCATAAACAAATGATGCTGCGAAAAATGGAGAACTACATGGAAAAGAATGAAACTGGACCACTTTTAATACCATACACAAAAATAAACTCAAAATGGATTATAAAGACCTAAATGTGAGTCATGAAATCATAAAACTAGAAGAAAATATAGGCAGTACTCTCTTTGACATCAGCAGTAGAAACATTTTTCTAGATGGGTCTCCTCAGGCAAGGGACACAAAAGGCAAGGAAAAAAAAACTATTGGGACTACACCAAATTAAAAAGCTTTTGCACAGCAAGGGAAACCATCACAAAACAAAAAGGCAACCTGACTGGGAGAAGGTATTTGCAAGTGACATATATGTGATAAGGGGTTAATATTCCAAAATATATAAAGAACTTCTATAACTCAACACCAAAGAACCAAATAATTCAGTTAAATAATAGGCAGACACCAGAATAGATGTACCAAAGAAGACATACAGATGGCCAATAGACACATGAAAAGATGCTCAACATCACTAGTCATCATGGAAATGAAAGTTAAAACCGTAATGAGATGTCACCTAAAATCAAAAACACAAGAAATAAGTGTTGGTGAGGATGTGGAGAAAAAGGACACATCTGTGCACTGTTGGTGAGAATGTAAATTGGTACAGCCACTGTAGAACACGTTGTAGAGGTTCCTCAAAAAATTAAAAATAAAATTACCATATGATTTGGTAATCCCATTCTTGGGTATTTACCAAAAGAAAATAAAAACACTAATTTGAAAAGAAATACGCACCCCTATATTTATTGCAGCGTTATTTACAATAGCCAAGATATGGAAACAACCCAGTGTATCCATCTGTAGATGAATTGGTAAAGAAGATGTGGTGTATAGAGATGTATAGATTATAAATACATAGAAAAAATATACATACATACACACCATGAAATATTGCCCAGCCACAAAAAAGGGTGAGAACTTGGCATTTGCAACGACATGGATAGAGCCAGAGGGTATAAGTGAAATAAATCAGAGAAAGGTAAATAGCATATGATTTCACTCATATGTGGAATTGAAGAAATAATGAACAAAAAAGAAAAACCCAGACTCTTAAATACAGAGAACTAGTGGTTGCCAGAGGGGAGGTGGGTGGGGGAAATGGGTAAAATAAAGGGGATTAAAAGTACAATTACTGTGATGAGCACTGAGTAATGTATTGTTGAATTGTTGAATCACTGTATTGTATAACTGAAACTGATATAACACTGTTAATTATACTTCAATTTAAAAAAGGTATATGAAGTGAAAAATAAAAGGTCCTCCTATCCATGGAGCACTAAAACGTTTGGTGTGTATTCTTCCAGTCTTTTGTTAAGCACATATATATATATATATGGCACACACACAGGTATGGTTGACTCCTACATTACACACTTCTAGCACTTGCCTTTTTTTTCACATATTTTTCCTTGTCAACACATTAAATTTTTTAAAAATGTTTTCTATTTATTTTTAAGACAGAGAGCATGAGTGGGGTGAGGCAGAGAGAGAGGGAGACACAGAATCTGAAACAGGCTCCAGGCTCTGAGCTGTCAGCACAGAGCCTAATGCAGGGCTCGAACTCATGAACTGTGAGATCATGACCTGAGCTGAAGTTGGATGCTCAACCAACTGAGCCACCCAGGCACCCCTCCTTGTCAACACATTAGATCCACCTCATTCTTTATAGCTGCTTATGTCATAGTAAATGTACTTGTGTAGAGATTAACATACAGACATCTGAAACATAAATGTGTAAGTAATGAGTTTTTAACTTTATAATAAATAACCACTCTGCCCATTTTGCTACTTAAGTGTAATTTAATTTACTCTAAGGGGCATTAAATTGTGGACAAACAAAACTAGTACACCTCAGGCATCAAAGTAAATGTCAGATTGTTATGTTTTGTTTTTTTTATTAGGATCTTTGAATTTTATTTGGATTACAAAATCATCAATATAACCTCTATATAATTTTATAGACAATAGTCTTGAAAAAACAATAAGCTACTTTATTTTTTTATTTTTTTCCCCTTTATCCCCATCCCCTATTTCCCCCAGCCTCCTACCCACCTCCCCTCTGGTAACCATCAGTTTGTTCTCGGTGGTTAAGAGTATTTCTTGGTTTGTCTCTCTCTCTCTCCCCCCTCCTTTTTTTCCTTTGCTCATTTGTTTTGTTTCTACATTTGTTTATACTTTCTAGCTCTATTCATGTCATTGCCAAATATAATTTTATTTTTTAATAAAGGAAAATTTTTGTACAGTTTATTTAATACATACTAGTAAAATAAGCAATGACAGTATTTTTGTGACAATGGTGTGTCTGAATATTGTTACTTTATAATACTGTAGTATTGTATTTAATACAATACCTTTACATTATTTTTTTTTAATTTTGAGTAGTTAAGTTTAAAAAATTTAGTTGTTAAAATTAACAAAAAATTGACCACTTAATTTGCCTGTGCTTTTGCCTGTACTTTAGTATTTAAAATCTATTAATAGGGCCACTTGCTTGGTTAAAAGGTTTTTAATCTTTTAGAACAATGTGAACAATATAATGCAATCACATGCATAATTTTGTGTTTTCTAGTAACCACAAAAGCAGTAAAAAACCCTTGAAAGTAGTTTTAATAATATGTTTTACTTAGCCTGATATATCCAAAATATCATCTGGACGTGTAATTGATATGAAAATGTTAGTGAGATAACACATTTCTTCCTTTTCTTTCTTCCTTCCTTTCTTTCTTCCTTTCTCTCTCTCTTCCTTTTCTTTTTTTTTTTTTTTTTAATGTTTATATTTGAGAGAAAGAGAGACAGCATGAGTGGGGAGGGACAGAGAGAGAATGAGGCACAGAATCCAAAGTAGGCTCCAGGTTCTGAGCTGTCAGCACAGAGCCCAATGTGGGGCTCAAACTCAAGAACTGCGAGGTCATGACCTGAGCCCAAGTCGGTTGCTTAGTTGAATGAGCCACCTAGGCACCCCAACACATTTGTTTTCATACAGTAGCATGTATTTTTCACACACAGCACATCTCCATTTGAACTTACTACGTCTCAAATATTCAGTGCCCATTAGTGCATAGTGGCTACCATATTAGGTAGTACAATTCTACAATGTAAACTATGAAGGCAAAAACCATTTCTGTTCTTACTATAGTATCTCTGTCACCTAGTACTGTGACTGATCATGGTAGAACTCAAATTTGGTGAATGAATTTTAATTGAGAGATGTTTTATAAAATTGTGTTTTGCTTTTTGTAAATTTGGACAAGAGTTTGAACTCTGACCATCTTATTTAAAAGACATTAAATGAAATTGTATTACAAAAAAAAGTACACCCTCACTGATAGTGAAAGAAAAACCAAAAGAGGTGCATTTTTTTTTAATGTAATGAAAAATTTTGTGGTAGTTTGTTTTGTTTTTAAATGAGAGGAAACTCTATGCTGGCAAGGTTATAGAGAATCTACTACACAGAACTACAGATGATAGTGTAAGGTCGTAAGATTCACATACCCTCTTAGTTCACATTTTGGCATAATTGGTGGATCACATACAAACATTAATCTCAAATCTGTACTAAACCTGAGTCTGCTACCGTAGAGTTGGACTTCTCCATGTTACTATAGCTTCCTTCTAAAGCCACACCCTTCATTTTGCACTAAATCCTATACCCTCTTGCGTAAACCCAAGAACATTATTGCATCAATTCTTACGTCTTTACAATTTTTTTTTTCACTCTACTGGATCATTTCCATTTCCAGCAAACTTCCTTGAAAGACTTGTCCATATTCTGTTTCCAATTCCTCTCTCGTCAAGGTTATCAGTGACTTGTGTGTTCTTAGTTCCAATGTCCAGTTGCTAGTTATCATCTTATTTGACCTATCAGCAGCATTTGACAGACTTTCAAGGATGATTTTCATTGAAACACTTTCTTCAGTTGGCCTCCGGTTCATCATACTCTGTGTTCCTCTTTCCTCATCCAGCACTTCTTTGCGGTTTCCTTCCTGGCACTCCATCTCCTTCTCACTCTCTTAATGCTAGAATATATCAGACCTTCAGTGATCTCATCCAACTGATGTCTTTAAAAACATTGACTCTCCCCCCACCCCACAATTTCTGTCATCAATCAAGAGATATGTCTAATTCCAGACTTTTCTACTGCACATTCCTACTTGTTCTCTCTGCTAGAATACCTAGTATCCATCCCAAACTTAACATATCCAAAACAGAATAGAATCCTTGATTTTTTCTCTTAAATCTGTTCTATTTAGAATCTTATTTATTTAGATGATGATAAATCTATCCTTTCAGTTGCTCAGGCTAAAATCCTTGAAGCCATTCTTTATTTCTCTCTTATTCATCCACATTCCACGCACAAGACATTAAAAATCAAACTATTGGGGTGCCTGGGTGGCTCAGTCGGCCCTTGATTTTGCTCAGGTCATGATCTCATGGGCGTGAGATCAACTCCCATGTCGAGATCCATGCTGAGAGTGGAGCCTGCTTAAGATTCTTTCCTTCTCCCTCTGTTCCTCCCCCCCCTTAAATAAATAAATAAATACATAAATAAATAAATACATAAATAAATAAAAAATAAAAAATAAATAAATCTATTGCATCAACCTTCAAATGAAATCCAGAATCCAACCACTGTTTACTACTTTGCTTTCTACTCTGCTTGTGTGAGGCATCATTTTCTGTTGTTTAAATCATTGCAACAGACTCTTAAATGGAGACCCTGATCCCAACAGTTTATTTTCAACACAGCAGCTAGACTGCTCTTTTAAAAGGTAAAATCATATGCCCTATCTCTGCTACACCTCAGTGACCCACCATTCACTCATAGTAAAAGCCAAAATCCATAAACGTCTACCAGACCTGACTCGTTCTGCCAGCAACCTGTATGTCCTGTCCCATTATTTCTCTAAGTTCATGTAATACTCTTTCCTTGCTCATTCTTCTTCAGCCACATTGGCATGCCTGACACACTCTCAAGGAGGAGATTTTGCATTGTATTTACCTTTCTGTGCAAATCTACCAAATATCTCCCTGCACAACTAACTCTGTCATCTTCTTCAAGTCTTTGGCTAAATGCCAATTCCCAATGAAGTCTACTGGATGAGTAAGATGGCTGGAAATTTTTTGACTCTCCTTCTACTGGGGAGAGCGTCTGTTTCCCATCCACTTGAATTAAGGATGGTCTATGACTGCTTAAACCAGGAGAGTATGGCAAGCCAGCTTTGGGACTACCAACTTCTTGAACTCTTAGAATCCTGAGTTCTCTTGTAAGAAGTTTGACTACCCTGCTGTAGAAACCACCTGGAGACATCATGAGACTCCATGGGGAAGGAGAGGGTCCCAGCTATGACCAAGCTTCCAGCCATCCGTGCCAAGTACAGACTTGTGAGTGATATCTTAAACCCTCTTTGACCAGCGAAGCCATATTGGATTCTTCAGCCCAACCCTGCCAACAGTTGAAAACCACTGAGTGACTCCAGTTGACAGCTGGTAGGACAGAAGCCCTCCCCAAATTTCTGATCCACAAAATGACGTGATACAACAAAATAGTTGTCACTTAAAGCCACTTAAAGTCACCTACACTATTATCTAAAGTTGCAATTTGTACCTGTCTCTGGCTTGACACTTTCAACTCTCTTTACTTTGCTCTATTTGTTTCTCCATAGTTCTTATCACCTAACATGTAATATATTTGTTTACTGTGTTTATTATTTATTATCATTTTTTAATCAACAATCCTTCCCCCTATTCACCAGAATATAAACGGGGATTTTTTTTTTTCTGTTTTATTCACTGGTATCAACCTGGAATGTAGAAGTGCTCAATAAATTCTTGTTGAGTGAATAAGAAATAATCCACACTTTATCACAAAATATAAAAAATATATATATAAACGATCTCAACCGAGCTGTCCAAGAATGAGCATGATATTTAACAAATGGTTTGGTCAGACTACACACACACACAAAATTCAGCCTGGAAGAAACTGTATCTTAAGGAACAAATTTCACTCAAGTGTTTCATACTATCGAACAACTTATTAAGGGTATGAATTCATTAAGCCAAACCTCAAAAATGAAATGATAAAGCAATCTAATGAGATTTAAAAAGAGGCTTTAGAAACAAGTTGAAGATCAAAAGGATGTCATTAAAAATCTAATAAACAAGAAAGGAACAGAAGACAGTTAAGAATGAATTTGCTGACATAGGGGAAAGTTTTAGCACAGTGAGTCAAATGTCACTGGAAAAAAATCATAACAATTAGAAAAAAGCCGATAGCACCACAGACTAGAAATAGCGCATGAACACATGGAAGAGAGAAAAAGAAAGTATTTAAAAATACAAGAAAATTTCCTTGGAATGAAAACTATAGTAAAATAATCAGCAGATTCAAAGCACACATCTACTCCAGAAAATTTTGTTTCTGAATACTAACACCTAGATATATTCTGGTTAAATTCTTAAATTTTAAAAATAAAGACAGATTTCTTTATTGGATGTTAGGAAGTGGATCACGTTCACAGGGGGGAAAAAGGCTATATTTTTAGACTTTTGTACAGCAACATTCAATAGACTGAGAAAATGTCTACAGAGTCTTGAATGAAAAAAAAATGACGCAAACATTTTATACCAGACAAAATCTCATTCAAATATAAAAGCAAGCATGCATGAACTCAAAAAATCGCAAGCCCTTGAGCTGTTCTTGAAAAACCTACTTATAAATGAAAGCAGTCAATTAACTAATGAATCAACATAAAGACCTCAGCAGTGGAGACACCATGATTAAAAGGATTTATGATGAACAGTGAATCCATTCAATATGAAACTAATTGGAAATAGTGGGGGTATTATGATTATATGCCAGAACCCAATATAATACACTTTGACAATCATAATGTAATCCACAAAAATTGGGAGGTGGAAGGCAAGGAGGTTGTAGGAAATGTTAGCAGTCTTTACTATTAAAGCAGTTTAAAATGTATCATGATACCAATCTCATTTTAAATTATCTAAAGTTTTAGCCACAGAATTAGGTTATTTCTAATCCTTAATGCAAGGTGTGCTCTAAATTTTTGTCTATCTGTAGTCTTTCATTCCTTCATAACATGCATAGTATAACCCTATCTTATAAAAAGTATTTCTACCTATCCTTCTACCTGCATGTATGTAGAGAAAAATCTGGGCAATGATGTTCACCTGATATCAATCATAGTTATTTCTGAGGGGTGGGATTTGAGATGAGGATAACTTGGTTAACTTATTTTTGCTGAGAAGCGTAAGAGAAGGTAGCAGTGGGGGGAATGAAATAGCAACTCTGTCTCTCAATAATAACTAATTTTGAGCAAGTTACTTAATAACTATTCTTTCCTCCTCTATAAAATGGGTGCAGTAGTAGTCCTACTTCATGAAGCCATTGTGAGAAGTGAGTTAATGTCCACAAAATACTTAAAATAATGTTTAACATATAGTGAAATCTCAATAAATGTTAACTTCGTCTTCTATGTTTTACTCCTACTAGTCTTTTTCATGCTAGACATTGTTTAAAATATACTTGTATCATTCTCATACAAAGTGATTTAAAAAACAGAACAAAATCCTCACGTTTGGTTTAAAAAACTAGTTGGCTTCCAGTTCTCTTCAAGAAACATATCTGGTGACTTTAACAACAAAATGGTGATGTCGTCAGTAGAAAAAAATGCCCATGTCAGTAGAGGATATAATGTTTCTTTATGGAAAAGGATATGGAGACTTATGGACTTGATTGCACCAAGCACAGGATAGCACAGTAAGCTGCCTGGTGGTGGTGTAGACTTTTCAGTCCCCAGTGATTTCCATGTGGACGCAGAGTTTGGATATGACTAGCTGCACTAAGGATTCTACAGACCTTACCTTGCCATTCTTACAGGATTTTCACCTCCTTCTTTTCCTCACCTCTTTCTATGCCCTCCCATCTTGACAATTCTATAGGCTCAGACTATGTGCCTGCCCACTCATGAGCCACAAAATAATTCCAACATACTTCTGAATGCTTATCATGAGAATGGGTGAAGCTAAGGGCAATTTCCCAGGCAGGCCTAGCATCCCTCAAAATAGCCTTCAGAACTCTCTGAGTTTAAACCTACAACACCTAAGCAAAGTGACAAAGGAAGAAGGAAAATAAAGGAATGGGGAAAGACATAGAAGAAAAAAATGAAATCAAATGTAATATTATCAGACATAGTAAAATCAAGACTCAAAACTTATTTATTTTTTTATAAATTTATTTATTTATTTAATTTATTTTGAGAAAGAGAGAGTGAGTGAGGGGGGCACAGAGAGAGAGAGGGAGACAGAATCCCAAGCAGGCTCTGCACTGTCAGTGCAGAGCCTGATGTGAGGCTTGAACTCAAACTGAGATCATGACCTGAGCTGAAATCAAAAGTCGGATGCTTCACTGAGTTACCCAGGTGCCCAAGACTGAAAGTTTAAAATGGGATAAAGGAATTTTTAAAAATAATTTTGTATAGTAATCTACCAAAATATATAATAATTATTAGTAGCAAACATCATAGAAGATGTTTACACAGAGCAAAATCTCCCAGAAATCTATAAAATTGATAAAGCCACTGTCATATGGTTGATCTTTAATAGACTTCTTTCAGAATTTGCACATCAAGAATACCAAAATTAAACAGATGTGTTCAGAAGATTTTAATAATGTAATAAATAAACAACATGTTCTATATCCATGTTATATCCAAAATATCCATGTTAGATCTTAATAACCTGCCAAGAAAACCTTTATAATGTGCATTAGGTAAGATTACCTGAGATGATATTTGGCTACAAGTGACAGAAACCCAAAATAGTGGTGACTTAAAGAAGATAGAAGTTTATTTCTATCTCACATAAATATAGGTTGTCAAGGCTGATTTGGGGTATTCACTGTCAATCTCCTTCTTGCCTGGTCCTTTGTCATGACCTATAAATGGCTTCTACCAGTGGCACAAGAATGTCATTCTGATTCCATCTAGCATGTCTGCTTTCCAGCTAGCAGGGGGGAAGCAATGGAAGGGAAAGAGCCTTCTCCCAGCTTTTAAGACAATTTTTGGGGAGTATCACAAATTACTTCAACTTACATTCCTTTGGCCCAGAACCTAGTCATATGGAAATACCTAGATGCAATGGAAGTTGGGATATTTTTACATATTCTTCACATGGACCAGATAAAAATTGTCATATCTACTGTAGAAGAAGGAGGAGGAGGATAATAAGGATGTGGAGGAGGAGGAGAGGGTAAAGAGGGGGAAAGGGAAGAGGGAGGAAAAGGAGAAGGGGATGAGGGGGAGGGGGAGAAGGAAGAAGAAGAGGAGGAAGAAGAAGGAGGAGGGGAAGGGGAAGAAGAAGAAAAAGGAAGAGGAAGAGAAGGGGAGAGTAGATACTGAGGGAAAACAATCACTGAGACACCTTACACATCTGAAAATGTGTTTTTTCTATGCTTCCTTCATTGGATAATTTGGCTGGGAATAGAATTCTTTTTTTTTATTAAACATTTTTTTTAAATGTTTATTTTTGAGAAACAGAGTGAGAGTGGGGGAGGGTGAGAGAGGGATGGAGACACAATCTGAAGCTGACTTCAGGCTCTGAACTGACAGCACAGAGGTTTGGAATAGAATTCTAATTTGGACAACAATTAACCTTTCAGGTTTGCATGACAGTGTCTCTGGAGAGACACAGAACATATAGATATTTCTTATTATTTCATTATATGTGTGTGTGTGTGTGTGTGTGTCTGTGTCTGTGCCTGTGTCTGTATATAAATTAGGAATTGGCTTATACAATATGGAGGCTGAGAAGCCCCACAATCAACTGCCAGCTGCCTGCAAGCTGAAACCCAGGAAAGCTGGTATAATTCAGTCCAAGTCCAAAGGCCTGAGAACCATGGGAACTGATGGTGTAAATCCTAGTTTGAAATGGAATCAGCATCTCAAAGAGATACTTGCGTTCCCATATTCACTGCAGTATTATTCACAATAGCCAAGCTATGGAAACAACGTAAGTGTTCATGGATGGATGAATAAAGAAAGTGCTATGTTGTGTGTATGTATGTGTGTGTGTGTGTGTGTGTGTGTGTGTGTGTATTACATTATGTATATAATGTATATTATTCCATATTATTATTCAGCCTTATAAAAAGAAGGATATCCTGGCATTTGTTACTATATGGATGAATCTGGAGGACTTTATGCTAAATGAAATGAGCCAGACACAGAAAGGGAAATACTGCATGATCTCACTTATATGTAGAATTTGAAAAAGTTGAACTAATAATAGAAACAATAGAATGGTTACCAGAGGCTGGAGGGTGGAGGAAATGGAGAATGTTGATCAGAGAGTACAAAGTTTCAGTTATAAGATGAATACGTTTTGGGGTCTATTGTACAGCATAGCGACTATAGTGAATAATATTGTATTGTATACTTTAAATTTGCTGAGAATAAATCTGAAGTGCTTTCATCACATACACATACTAATTGGTAACTATGTGAGGTGATGAATATATTAATTAGCTTGATTATAGCAATCATTTCACAATGTAAACATATATCAAAAAATCCTATTGTACACCCTAAATAGAGTATTTGTGTTTATCAGCTATCCCTCCATAAATCTTGGGAAAAGAATCCCAGTCCATGAGCAGAAGATAAGATGAGATGTAGTAAGGCAGGAAAAAAGCGAGCAAGTCCCTTCTTCTTCCACCTTTTGTTCCATTCACCTCCATGGATTGGGTGATATTCACTGACAATGTGGAGGGCAAACTGCTTTACTGAGCCCACCAATTCAAATACTAATCTCATCCATAGGGTCCCTCACAGCCACCCCTAGAAACAATGTGTAATCTGGGCACCCCTTGGCTCAGTCAAGTTGACACACAAACTTACCTATCACATTATTGTTGAGATGTCTGATGGAACTCTGATTCTTGAGCTCTTAGATGTGGCTGAGTTTCTTTCCTGAAACTGTTAGGACCTCTTTTATGAAGATCTTTTTTCTTTCACTCTGATAGGTAATTTTCTTTTGAGTTCTGAAATTTCATGATGATGTACTTTAGTGTGAACATTTCCCCTTCAGTGTGCTGGTTACTTAGTAATATTTTGATTTGGACATTTGGTCCTTCATTTCTTGAAGGAAATTGTCTTCAATATTTTCTTTGTGCCTTTTATTTCTCATACTTTTAATTTCCAAGAATAGTTTTTTGCTTTCTGGATGTTCCTTTTTTTTTTTTTTTAATTTTTTTTTAACGTTTATTTATTTTTGAGACAGAGAGAGACAGAGCATGAACAGGGGAGGGGCAGAGGGAAAGGGAGACACAGAATCTGAAACAGGCTCCAGGCTCTGAGCCGTCAGCCCAGAGCCCGACGCGGGGCTCGAACTCACAGACCGAGAGATCATGACCTGAGCCGAAGTCGGCCGCCCAACCGACCAAGCCACCCAGGCGCCCCTCTGGATGTTCCTTTTAATAGCACCTTGTTCTTGTTGCAAAGAACATTAATGAGTTTGCATTATCTAAGTCACAAAGTTTCTTTTTATTCTTTGGTTTTCCTTTCACATTAGATCGAATCTAATGTCTGGTGACTTTTGACCATCTTCACATATTTGATATTGAGGTACCTAAAAGTTGAGTGGAAGCTGTGTGCATGGGTGGGATTTATCACCTGATGGGCTTTACTATAGGTAATCTGTGCTGTTTTATTGAGAACTCAGTACCTATAGGTCTTTTTTCTGAGGCTGGTCAGATTCCTGTGAAAAGATTCTTCATTTATATGGTTAGAGCCTAACTGTAATATTGTGGCATCTAAGTCCGAGAAGGGAGCTATTTTTCACTTAATTCACACCCTGCTTTTAAGTTTATTTATTTTTTAAGTTCACTTATTTATTTTTGAGAGAGAGAGAGAGCACGCATGTGGAAGGGGCAGAGAGAGAGAAGATCCCAAGCAGGGTCTGCATCATCAGTGCGCAGCCCTACATGGGGCTGGAACTCACAAACTGTGAGATTATAATCTGAACCGAAACCAGGAGTCAGAAGCTCAACCGACTGAGCCACCCAGGTGCCCCATGCTCCTCCCCCCTTTAAAGTATCCCTTATCCACAGTTGAGGCTGATGTACCCAAATTCAGTATTTTTGCACAAACTCTCTACAAGGTAAATTCCAGGCTTCTGCCATCATGGAGGAATGACATTGTGCAGAGGCACAGGGTTCAGGATAGGGGTGGCGAGTTGAGGTCTAAGGGCTTCAGCTGATTCTCTTTTGTTGAATCAGTTCCCTACTTTCAGTTGCACCTTGTACTCCAATTCCTGGTATTTCTCTGGGATTCTTTGATTTGAGTTGCTTATTTCTATGTTTTCCCCATGGTCAACGACTCCTTGCTCATTTGCTTTCCATCTCCTTTCCTGATTTCTTTGTTGTGTGGGTTTATGTCTCTCTTGTTTAACTATCATTTTAGTGGACTTTAGTGAAGAAGCAAAGGTAAATATGTGAGTCACTATGTTTAATTCAGCAATTTGTGGTTTTTAACATTGGAGTTTTAATTCTCTTTTCTATCAATGCTTCTCACTTTCTTCTGTAAATTTTTAGTGGTCCTATCTACATGCAGAAGACTCATTCAGCTAAACTCTGGCTGTTTTAAGCTCTCTCTGCTTCCAAAAAGCTCCTTACTCTACCCCACACATCTGGATTTATTAAAGGAGCTAAACTGTACTTATTGAACGCTGAGTATGATGTTTCACTTTATATTTATTATCTTATAAAATCTTTACAACATACACACACACACACACACACACACACACGAATTCATACTCTACAAGGTACTTTGTAATGTTTCCCTCTGTTTCCTTAATTTTTTTTAATGTTTATTCACTTTTGAGAGAGAGAGACAGTGTGAACAGGGTAGGGACAGAGAGAGAGGGAGACACAGAATCCAAAGCAGGCTCCAGGCTCTGAGCTGTCAGGACAGAGCCTGATGCGGGGCTTGTACCCACAAACCGTGAAATCATGACCTGAGCCGAAGTTGGGTGCCTAACTGACCAAGCCACCCGGGCACCCCACTTCTGTTTCCTTAAAGAATTATGAACATTATCAGTATTTATATAGATTTTTAGCATAATTTTAATGGCTGCATCATCTCCCATCATTTAGAGGATTTATTTGATCTATTTGTTAATTTTCCTGATTACTTAACACTGGTTAAGTTTGGGGTGCTTCTGGTGATGGACTGAAGCAGTGAGTTAGTCAGGTGAAGGACACCAGCGCAGAGCAGAGTGGTAGTTGTTAAATTATAATCTTCCATTATTCCAGGACTTCTGGTAAATTCTCATTATAATCAGCTACATTTTCTCTGAGGTACTATTATGAAATTAAGAGGGAAGCCCATTCCTCTGTGGAAGGACTAATGGCCACAGTGACTCGGCTCAGTGGCATGGTGATCTTACAAATGTCATTGTCAGTCAGAGACAGTGGCACATGGACCTAAGGAGGTCAAAGCATAAGGGACCAAGACCCTGCTCCTATGACCCATGAGGTGGCCCTGGACTGTTTAGACATAGCTAGAGGATACTTGGAGGGAGGTGGTAATTTCCACAGTATGAGACCAGGTGAGAAAGGTCTGAGAAGATGCTCTAGTAATTCAGGTGTTGACTAAGGGTATCATGGTCTATTTTATGTAACAGTATTCATTTACATTTTTGTTGTGGATAGTGAGCACTTAGAAAGCATGGTCCATGCCTCAGTCATCCTTGTATTACTCATGTCTAGAATACTGAACTAAAGTATGGTAGCACTGACATTAGATGAGGTATAAGGGCATGCCCAACAGCGCACAGAAGACAGGAGAAATAATGGAAGCCAAGCCCCTGGCCAGCAGCAGAGCCAGCCCCTTTGCAGAAGGAGCAGTAGAGTGAAGCAGCAATTAATTGATACCAGCATCTGGAGAACAGACATTGACCTGTATGCAGAAAGGAGAGGAATTTAGGAGTTAGGGAAGCAGAAAAATTATTCATCTTGTATATTTAAAATTCACATTTGTCTAGAAATTATAACTGAAGTTGGCTTTCGACAGGTTGCTTGATAAGAACATTTTAAAGAAGGAGAATGTGTCCCTCAGCATTGCAGGAGCATAATGAGAGCACATTCAAATTGGGTAACTGAGGAGAGTTTAATGAAGAAACAGTCTGTAAATGTGCAGTCAAGACTTAGGGAAAACAACCGCTGGATGGTGGAATACTCCAGGATGCATAACAGCGGGGAGCCATGATCACTTCTAAGCCTACAGGGGCAGAGGACAGAGGTTATTAGAACCCCTGAGAGCATCTCCCACTGGGCAAGTCCAGTTGAAGACCAGGTATTGTGAAGCCTGTTGATAGAGTCCTTAGAGGTTAGCCTCCCAGAGATGAGACCTGGGTGAGGGAGGCGGTGTAGAGTGGTCTGCAGGGGCTGGTGAGAGATACTCTGTACAAGGTGTCATTAGACACATGTGTTTTTGAAGAGATAAGCCTGGAGCTAGCCAGTACATGTGTTTATACCTGTTATCATGAATTTAAGGTAACTTTTCATTCTGATATGATTTCAAACTGGAAAATTTACAAAATAGTAACAGGAACTCCTGTGTATCCTTTACCCTGCATTTAGCCTCTTTTGCTTTATTATTCTCTCCCCCCACCTTCTCCCGTCTCCCCATCGATCTCTCTCTCTTATTCTAGGTTTTCCCCTCAACCATGTGAGAATAAGTTGGACACATTGTTCCTCCTTTACCATAAACACTTCATTGTGTATTTCCTAGGCATAAGGATATTCTCTGACATAACCATGGTACAATAATCAAAATCAAGAAGTTTAGAAATGACACAATTCTATTTTATACACAGCTCATATTCAAATTTTATCAATTGTCTCAATAATGTTCTTTGTAGCTTTTTTTTTTTTATGGTGCTAGATGTAATCTATGCTCATACATTGCATTGAGTAATCATGTCTGTTTTGTCTCCTTTAGGTGGGAACATTTCCTCCCTTCTCTTCATTTTTCTTGATCTTGACCTTTTTTTTTTCTATTATTAGAATATTTAGGCTAAATCTGTACTTTTGTATCCAGGTCATCTTAGAATTGATTCCCCTTCCTTCTTTCCACTTTCCTTCCCTCCTTCCTACTTTCCTTTTTTTTTGTTTTTGCTAAAGGTAAAAGCTTTCTTATAATAATGAAAATTTTATTTTAATAGTTTCAAAGATTGTTGATTTGTTTCCTTGAGACTAGAGTATGCTATAGGGAACTTCATTTATATAAATATTTATTGTAGGAGGCTGAGTCAATTAACCTACAGTTTAAGCTGTGTTAGAGGCAGTCATGTGATTTTTGTCCTAAACCTCAGTGGTAATTAATTCCCAAAGACATCATTGATCTAGACAGAAGGAACTTACCTAGTATAAACAGTGTAAACACCCTTAAAATTAGAAACATAATTAAAGAGAATTTCTTTTTGTGGATTATATTTATAAAAACTAAAGTGAGAGATTAATTATAAAATTTTTAATGTTTATTTATTTTTGAGAGAGACAGACTGCAAGCAGGGGAGGGGCAGAGAGAGGGGGAGACACAGAATCCGAAACAGGCTCCAGGCTCTGAGCTGTCTGCACAGAGCCTGAAGTGGGGCTTGAAGTCGTGAGCCATGAGATCATGACCTGAGCCAAAGTCGGAAGCTCACCCAGGTGCCCTGAGAGATTAATTTTAAACACAGTGAAGAATTTCAGTTTATTTGACAGGTGGTTGGAGATCATAAGAATCCCTGTAACAGTACTGGCTACTGGGGGCTGGGAACCAAATCATTTTAGGATTTATGTGGGAGTCAGAATTGCTCTCGTGTGGTCCAGGAACACAGAAAATATTAGTTACATATACATCAAGTGATGTATGATTTCTTCTTTTTGCTGATCTAGTGCCTATTACTAGAGCCCAACTGACTACTGTTAACTAAACATCTGCTGTATGCCAATACTTCATAATTCTCTACCTTAATCCTCACAATAATCCTGTTAGTTAACCTCTTGCATAGATGTAGAAACCAAGGCCCAGAGAGGATAAGTAACTGGATGTACTCTACTGGATGTAGCAAAGCTGATCCTGGAATCTAGAGTTTGGTGAATCCAAAAACGTGTGTTCTTAACCATTATGTTAAGAGGTCCGTAATAAAATAATTTGCAAGAGCTGTTTAAGACAAAATTACATTGATTTCTTCATTGTAAGACTTGTCAGAATTTTTATCATGCAAATGAACACTGGAAATTTCCAAGAAGGGCAAAGAGTATGCAGCGGTTCCGGAACTCGTACAGTAGTGCCGTCTTATCTGTGGGGGATACGTTCCAAGTCCTCCATGGGTGCCTGACACCACAGATAGTACCAAACCCTATATATACTCTGCTTTCTCCTTTACATACTTTCCTATGGTAAAGTTTAATTCATAAATTAGGCACAGTAAGAGATTAGCAACAACGATAAAATAGAACAAAGGTAACAATATATTGTAGTCAAGTTCTGTGAACATGGTCTCTCTCTGTCTCAAAACACCTTGCACTGTACTCACCCTTCTTCTAGTGATGATGTGAGATGACAAAATGCCTCCGTGATGCGATGAGAGGAGGTGAGTGGCATAGGCAGTATGATGCAGCATTAGGATACCAGTGAGTTTCTGACCATCCATCAGAAGGAGGTTCATCTCTAGGCCTGGGCTAATAGGCTGGAGCTGACAGCAGGTCACTGAAACAATGGGATGGGAGACCTTAGATCAGGGGGACTACTGTATAGTCAGTCACAAAAGCCTTCCCCCCACCTCTTACCTCTCATAATATTTCCTCTCTGCTGTGTTCCTCTCTGCTCTTTTGTAAACATTGGGCTAGAAGGTGGCCAGAAGAGGGTGGGACTACAGAGCTATCATTGAAGAGGAAAGCTGAGAACTACAGAGGAGCCAGGGGTGGAGGAAGGAAAAGAAGGGGATTTGTTGTCTGATGGGTACAGAGTTTCCGTGTCTTAAGATGCAAAGAGTTCTGAAGATTAGTTGCACAAAAGTGTGAATGGACCAAACACTACAATTTGTTAAGATGATAACTGAATGTCCATTCACACTTTTGCGCAACTAATCTTCAGAACAGGGTTGATGGCAGGGACTGGGGGAGGGGAAAATTGGTGGTGGGCATTGAGGAGGGCACTTGTTGGGATGAGCACTGGGTGTTGTATGTCAGTGATGAATCTACCCCCAAAACCAAGAGCACACTCTATACACTATATATTAGCCAACTCGACAATAAATTATGTTAAAAAAATTAAAAAATGATAAATTTTGTATTTTACTATAAATTTTTAAAAAGTCCAGGGTTGCCTGGGTAGCTCAGTTGGTTGAGTGTCCGACTCTTGATTTTGGCTCAGGTGAGATCCCAGGTTCGTGGGATCCAGCCCCGCATCAGGCTCAATGCTGAGTATGGAGCCTGCTTAGGATTTTGTCTCTCTCCCTCTGCCCCTCTCCCCAGCTGGTATGCGCACGTGAGCTCTCTCTCTCTCTCTTTCTCAAAAAACAAACAAACAAACAAACAAACAAAAACAAAAAACAAAATAAATACACAGGGATCAACACATCTTCAGCTTCTCATTCCAGACTCTAGTTTGAGTAGAGAGTTTCTCTTGTCTCAGTATTACCACCTTATTAGCATGATGCTTCTCAATAAAATGCCGTAAAACCAGCTTAGGGAAAAATTGCCATCAGTGGAGAAAAGACAAAAATTCCAAGGCCAGGCTTTGCTTTCAAAAGTTACTTTTATTTTTATTTTTTTAAATTGAGTTTGTTTATTTATTTTGAGAGAGAGAGAAAGTCCAAGTGGGGCAGGGCCAGAGAAAGAGGCAGAGAGAACCCCAAACAGGCTCCTCACTGACAGTGTGGATCCCAATGTGGGGCTTGAACTCATGAACCATGAGATCATGATCTGAGATGAGACCAAGAGCTGGACACTTAACCAACTGAGCCACCCAGGTGCCCCTCAAAATTTACTTTTAAAGGGAAAGTGTTATTCTTATTTTTATTTACATTGTATCAATTTACAATTTAGTTTAGGTCAGTTGATGAGCAAAACATCTTAGACATGTTTTCAATTCTATTCAGATATTACCGGTCCTTTTTTTGAGAGAGAGAGAGAGCAAGAGTGAGCACAAGTGGGAGAGAGGAACAGAGGGACAGTCTCAAGCAGGCTCCACGGTCAGTGTGGAGTCTGACACAGAGCTTAAACCCATGACTCTGGGATCATGGCCTGAGCCGAAATCAAGAGGCAGATGCTCAGTTAACTGAGCCACCCAGGTGTCCCCAGATATTACTTGTGATGTAACTATGTTTACTGTAATTTTGAAAAATAGAAGAAACTTGCTTTACATGAAGGAAAAAAAAAACAAGAAAAATACAATTTTATTTGGAACAGTAAAGTTCAAAACATCCACAATTTGTCCTTCTCTCTTGTCCTCCCTCCACCACCAGCTCTCACTGCCCAGTGCAGTTTTATATCTGTACTCACAGGGACAACACTAATGGCGAAGCTGGAGCTATGTGTGTATTTTGGCAGATGGCCCTGTGTATGTTAGAGCAGCACAAAGAGTCACTAAATTGGTAGCAATATCAGGAGAACAGAAAAATTCCCCAGCGAACATTGTGTGTCACAAGTGAAGACCTGAGAAGGTCTGAATTTTTCATCTTGAATAACATATATGGAAATAATTCTGTTTTATCCGTCATGTCACAGAGAAGTATCATACATTTTTATGCTTAACATAAAGTTTCTGAGTAACAGAAAGGCCACTGGGTAGTAAAGACCAAAAAACACAGTCAGGATTTTAGAAAGTATTTCCTTCCATCGACCTGGAAGCCGACGGAGCAGAAATAATAGGAATCAGGGTGATACAACTGAGGCATGTTTGTAAGTTCACATTGCTCCGTCTGTGGCCAGTTTGAAAAGGTAATAACAGAACACCATTGCTCGTTCCAGGTTCAAGGGGGGTGGGGAGACCCCACCATGTAATAAAATGAGAGGTAAGTGATATGTTCTGGAGTTAGCAATAAAAGGAGGCAGATGCTCTGACAGTAATGTTGGTATACCCAGGGAGGCATCAAGGATCTCGCAGGATGATTCTTCCTTAGATTAGCGCTGCGCAATTAAGAATAATTGAATTATGGGTGCTGCTTGTGAGGCTTGTATCATTTGTCTTGTTGATAGTAACTCCAAAATACACCCACATGTGAATTAATTCGCTGATAGTTATTGAAGGAGGAGTAAAATGGTACAGCAGGCTAATCAGAAGGGCTGGACAAGGGGGGCTGAAAGCTCTACTTCATTTGCATGTGATGACCCACTACACTGTGTAGTATGGTATTGAGCAGCTCATTTGACCTCTCTGCCTCAGTTTCTTAGTTGGTGAAGCTGGAAAACGCATGCAGTTCAGACCTACATAGCCTTCTGCTCATCTCAAAAACCCATACTGAACACCAGTGTCAAATTTATGGGCCCCAAATTCCACTTTGATCACGTAGAAATAAAAAGGGACACTTCGCCCTGCTTCCAGTATGATTAAGCACTTCATATACAACAGCCAGATAAAACATATAACTCTGACATAAGCCAAAAATAACAAGGTCACCCTGACTGAGTTTGATCCCTGCATAGCAAAACCTTGACTATTTCCTGCAAACTGTTTTCTACTTGATATTTTCCAGGCTGGTGTCTGAAGATACATCATGTCTGCTTGGATATAATAATCGTGTAAGAAAGTTACTGTTTTTTCCTCATGAATAGACTAATGTAAAGCTGGTAACCTGGGTAATTTTGCAGTTTGAAATTTAATAATTTGGCCAGCCAGTTCTTCTGAAGTCTGACTCTCTGCCCTTTTGGAAAATATTTATTTTCCTTTGTAAATGCTTCTTTCTGTCTCTTCCTTTGACAATCATCTCAAAAGCCTTTGTACAAAGCTGCTAATCATTTCTTGTTATTTATCAATCAAATGCAAATTCCTTTGGCTGATATGTCACAGCTGCTGAAATCGAACCTTGAATTCTTTCTCCGCATTTTTGTCCCATCATTTCCTCACATGAATCCTATAGCAGCCAGGTAGACCATGATGCCTGGATTTTCATCTCTGCACCTTTACTCATACTGCATTTTCCAGCTGTAAGATCTCCCACACATCTCTTTATCAATGCAAATCATATCCATCTCTCCAGGCACAGCTTAGTCTCTGTACTATCCACAAAACCTCCCTGGGTAGCTCACAGTACTTTTCCTTCTCTCAATTCATTGTCTGGGCCACTCAGCACTCAACCATTTGTTGTTGTGTGAAGTATTTTGCACTAACATTTTACGCCTGCATGCCCCATCTCTCCAGATAGATGTTAACCTTCAGTCCTTAAGTAAAATAGGCTTTTCTAAAGCAGTTCTGATATTCAAGCCGGGGCTTGAAAACAGTACTATATTGTTTTCTCTGCGTTTTACATAATTGTAATTGCATTTTTTTAATGTTTATTTATTTTTGAGAGAGAGAGAGACAGAGTGCAAGTGGGGGAGGGGCAGAGAGAGAGGGAGACAGAATCGGAAGCAGCCTTCAGGCCCTGAGCTGTCCACCACAGAGCCCGGCATGGGGCTCGAACTCACGAACCATTAGATCATGATCTGAGCCCAAGTCGAATGCATAACTGACTGAGCCACCCAGGCATCTCTGTAATTGCATTATTGAGATGTGGAATAAATTGGGGATATAAACCACTTTTAATAATTCTATGCCAAACTCCACTTTACAACTTCTACCAACACCTTGGGCGGAGTCCATATTTTTATAGTCACTTTCTGTTATTAAAACACTCTAGTCTAAAAACTTCAATTGCACATGTGATTCAAAACTCTCCCCCGGTGCCAGTCACACTTGTTATCTTCTGTTTTCTATCTGGAACATGGGGAAAGGGATAGGGGGAAATGTCACACACTTCTCTTCTTTGGGTGATGGCAATCTTCTCCTTCTTGCTTTTCTGGGATGCTGATGGGAGATGACACCCTCTTAGTAGAGTGTAAATGCTGACTTCCTGGTGGGTCTCCCCACTGCTGAGTTCCCTGGTGGGATCTCTAGTTTCAAGTCAGCCTCTTCCCTTGACCTCTTCTTGCTACTGGACCCCTCTCCTGGCAGATGGCTCCCTTGGGTGCTATCTGGTCTGATGACCAGCCCAGGTACTTTCTGTGGTTCCACCAGATGCATAGAGAAGTCCTGCTATTCATACCAGACGGTGCAACTGCTGACCCCATTCTTGCCCTTCTGTCGGTCCTGTTTCTTTTCTCACCTGGTCGCGTTCCCCTGCTCAGGCTGCTGGGGAGCAAATCTGTAAGACCTCTTTCTTTCTTTCTTTCTTTCTTTCTTTCTTTCTTTCTTTCTTTCTTTCTTTCTTTCTTTCTTTCTTTTTCTTTCTTTCTTTCTTTCTTTCTTTCTTTCTTTCTTTCTTTCTTTTCTTAAAAATTTCTTAATGTTTATTTATTTTTGAGAGAGAGACAAAGCATGAGCAGTGGGGGAGGGGCAGAGAGAGAGGGAGACACAGAATCCGAAGCAGGCTCCAGGCTTCGAGCTGTCAGCACAGAGCCCAATGCAGGACTCAAACCCATGAACCGCAAGATCATGACCTGAGCCAAAGTCCAACGCTTAACTGACTGAGTCACCCTGCAAGACCACTTTCTAAGCAGATGTTAAGTGGAGAAGGAAATGGCAGTGCCCTTATTTATACGCACCTGCATTTTTTAAAAAACTTGGGGCCCCCTCCCATCAATCCTTGACCTATATATCTGTTGAACAACAAGATACCAATTTTGTGACGCTATTTTTCTAAGAGAGGCTCTTTGTAGAAATTATTCCTGATCAAAGTTATAAAATGAATAGCTGTTTCATTTCCAAATAAGGTAATTCTAATGAAAACGTAAGGTCTCCTCAGGCATTTTACTATATTATTAAAAGCACGGGATTCTTCATTTTACTGCAGGACAGACTATTCCAACAGTTTATTTTCAGTCCTGAACATTTCTAAACTTTATGGTGTATAAATTCCATTCTATTAGAGACAGTTTGGGACATCTGCCTAAATTCCAGACATCCTTCAGACAATCTTATATTTTATAGTCACCCATTCCCCCCATAAACTTTTCAGTTTAATTTTATTTCCAATTAGTTTTTTGTATGTGTGTTCTACTCCATCATCAGTGTAAATTTTTTCCCCCTGGATTTTTACTTTGGAGTCACTATATGCTTCTTCTGTGCATTGTAATTTTGTATTCTCTATCTGGTATTTCCAAATGCTGAAGTCCTTGAGGCCTAATTGAGGGCAGTTATGCATTAGAAAGAATGACTGTTACATTTGATCTGGGTTTTCTAGGTATCTTGTAGGAGAATTTTTGATGATTGCTAGCCTGTTATTCTTTGAAATTTCAAATCCTACCTACTTGTATTACGGAATTTTCTTCATATCTTGTTCTAAAGTAGTATAATAATAAAACCTACTGTTTATCAAATGCCTTTTATGTGCCAAGTACTTTATATCTGTGGTCCCCATTTTGTGGTCATCTTTGTGGTCTAGCAGTGATCACTCTATATAAATAGAAACCTGTTACCCTCTGTGTCTACCTCTTGTGTGTATTCTGTATAGTGATATGATATTGTGATGTACAGTAAAGAGATGTGTATTTAGTCCTCATCTTGTTGAGCTTCGAAAACCCTTGGAATTTCCTAAATGATGAGAACATTAAAGGTGTCTCTTGTTATGTTATCGAGGTGGTTTTGAATCCCCCCACTAAGGATGAGTGAGGGCTGATTTTCAGGAGAACAAACCATATAATTAGAGGGCTGGAAATTGTAGTCTTAACATCCTTACCTCTGAGGAGGAGAGAAGTTCTGGAGGGTGAATCAGTCATTAATGGCCAGTGATTTAATTAGTCATGACTATGAAATGAAGCCACTATAAAAACCTGAAAGCATGTGGTCTGAAGATCTCCTGGGTTGGTGAACATGTGGAGATTCAAGAAGAGCAGCATGCCTAGAGTTCTTGGTGCCATTTCCCCATACTCTGCCCTAAGCACCTCTTCTAACTGGCTGTCCCTGAGTTATATCCATTTATAAATATCCATTTATATCCATTTATAATTGCTTCCAAGCAATAATCTAGGAAGTGAAAAGTCTCTCTGAGTTCTGTGAGCCATTTTAGGAAGTTAATCAAGCTCAAGGAGCGGGGTGTGGGGCATTTGGAAACCCCATAGTAGGTGACAGCACAGGTGACAACCTGGACTTGTGATTGGTGTTTGATGGGGGGTGGGGAGGCTTGTACGACTGAGCCTTAACCTATGGGATCTGATGCTATCTCTGGGCAAATTGTGTCAGAATAGAGTTGATTTAGCAGGTATTGGAATTCACCTCCCCACCCATTGGAATTGGGCACAGAATCTTTTTTTTTTTAATTTTTAAATGTTTATTTATTTTTGAGAGAGAGACAGAGTGCAAGTGGGGAAGGGGCAGAGAGAGGGGGAGATACAGAGTCTGAAGCAGGCTCTAGATCTGAGCTGTCAGCACAGAGCCAATGCGGGGCACGAGCCCATGAACTGTGAGATCATGACCTGAGCCGAAGTCAGACGCTTAACTGATTGAGTCACCCAGGTACCCCATGGGTGCAGAATCCTACCTGGTGATGAGAAGTGGGATTACAGTCAGAATATTAGAAGTGGTCATAATGGTATGTAATTATTTTACTTTTCTGCTTTCTTATTTTCCTGTTCCACTATAATGTAAATTGCAGAAAGATGGGGACCATGCCTATCTTGTTCTTAATTGAATTTCTAGTGTCTATGTGACTAGTGAGCACTTGTTAAATATTTGCATATAGATAAACATAGTGTATGCTGTAGGTATATTGTGCCTATTTTCAGATGAGGACCTAGGTCCATTGAAGTGAAGTGACTTGTACAAGGTTATAAAGGTAGTCAGTGATGTGTGATAAAAGATCAGATGCCAAAGTCCATTCCCCCCTGCCATTTGGGAAGCTATTTCTTTCATTAGTTTCTGGGAAGTCAAGGTGAATAGCTAAATTATGAAAGTGGTTTGATTAACTGATAACTGAAATAAATTCTTCACATCATTAATTTCAAATTATACTTAATTTTAATACTGTTCAGTGATTTATATTGTAAAGAATTAAGGCAATTTTATAGAGTCAGCATGTCAGAGTAAAATTTCCAAGCCCTGTTGATTGTACTTTGTGCCGATTTTTGTCGTATTTCTGAAAAGTAGATAGCATTTATTTTGGAAAGTATGTTTTGAGTTATCATCCCATTCAAGAGAAATATTAAAAATGGTTGTGCTTTTTTTCTTCCCTCTTCTACTTTTCTTATGCCCTGATATAAATGAGAAGTTTGGCAAACTATTGTTTTTACTGGATCCATTATAAAAATCAATTTATTATTATTTTTAAAATACCACAACAATTAGCAAGTTCAAAATGCTCTATTCTTAAAAATCTCTAAAGACTCTAAAATAGACAAAAATTGCCTTGATTTACTAATCTATTACAGTTTTCATTTTAAGACTATTTTTAAACTGGAGGATATTTCCTGCAATAGCGGCTAAACTATTAAATTGGTGATCAAAGTCAAGTGAATATCACAAATAATTTCCATAACCTGGAGAAAGTATGTATCAAAGATGAGCTTCTTACAACAGAAGAGTAGATATTGTTATGCTGAGTAGAAAGGCCATTCTGAATCCTTTCAGGTTAAATCTATCTGTGAGAAAATGTAGGTCATCACTACTGTGTTTCATTCACAGCAGTAAACATCTGAGTATAAAGACTTTGACCTATAGTGCCTTTTGCAGTTTAGTGCTACGAAGAAAACAATGTCTAGAAAATGTTCTTATATTTTTAAAGGTAAATTTAAAAATGTTGTCTACGGGGTTCTATATTGTACAGCTGGAGGCAAAATCTGAGTCCATTTCCCAGAAAGCTTGGAGCCTTGATTACTAGATGAGCTCCCATGGTGGCATGCACAGAGAACAGCTTTCCAATCTTTAGAGTAGGAGTGTGGGTTTGCTTATGTTAGACTGTAAATTAATGCTATTTTTTTATCTGAAAAACTGGAATAAAAATATTTTGGTGATATAGGTTTTTTTTTTTAATACATAATGAATTTTAAAAGCTAATATTTAAGAGAAATAACCTTTAAAAAATAGGACAATTTTGAGTGAAAGTATAATTCAAATAAGCATTTTTAATTTCAACACATCGATGAATATAGACCGTGATACTATTATGAGTGCCTAGAAGGCAGGGACTGCTCTTATTCATTTTTATCCTCCCCTCCTACCACACCTAGTCAGTGCTGGGTGGTCTTTGAGACACCCATGCAAATGATCACAGACAAGCCTCTGCTTGAACATATTTCAGTATAGTAACTTCCCACCACACCAATCAGCCCATTCTGATTTTGATGACTTAGGCAGAAACTTGTACTTCTCTCGAGTGAACATGAGCTCTCCTCTGACTTTCCCCGTGCCAAGTCTGTCCTCTGAGCCTTCATTGAACAAGTCTGATCCTTTTTCCCTATCAAAAGCCCTTTAGACCTCCCAAAGCAAAGATAATGGCACAAAATTTGAATTATAGTGTGGCAAGCACCATAGCATAAAGTCAGATTCTGGCTTCTCCCTTTTAGGACCTGGATTTTGAAAAGGTTTGTTTTATGGGTTACCCCTTCACTCACTTGAATCATATTAATCTTGTAATCGGTAAGATCTCTACATCTTTTATCAAATGCTCTTGAACATCTCCACCACATCCTTGAGTAGATTTTGAAATTTGCATTTATCCCTCTTAAATATCTTGTTGCACTTGGTTTATCATTTTGGCTTGTGAGTATCTTCCTGGATTCTTACTATGTTCTCTAATGTCACTGCTGGTCCTCCAAAGGTCTTTTATGTCACCTCCAGCCTCATTTCTCATTGCTCCCACTGGTATACACTCTTCTCCGTACTTCTAATTCTCCAGAATTGTAATTCTTGGAACAGACCATGCTTTATTTCATTTTGAGTCATTGCACATACTGTTTTGTAATAATTTTCCTCTTTTTCCATCAGCTAACTTCTATTCTTCCAGGCTCAACTAAGATGTCACTTTTTCTAGGACTTCTATTACAGGGTGGGAAGGCTCTCCTCTGAGTTCCATAGTAGTCTGTTAAATCCTAGCACTTATCAGACTACATTATGATAGTCTATATTCTTGACTTCTTTTCCTCACTCACCTATAAGATTCCTGAATGCAGGAACATTTTCTCCCCCAACATTTCATCTCCAGTACCTAACACAATGCATGGCATATAGTAGGTTTTTACTATATATTTCTTTTTTCTTTTTAACATTTATTTATTTTTGAGAGAAATAGAGACAGAACGTGAGCTGGAGAGGGGCAGAGAGAGGCGGAGACACAGAATCTGAAGTAGGCTCCAAGTTCCACAGAGCCTGATGTGGGGCTCGAACTCATGAACCATGAGATCATGACCTGAGCTGAAGTTGGATGCTTAATTGGCTGAATTACCCAGGTGTCTCTATATTTCCTGAAAAAATAAATAAGTCAAGTGGCCTCACCAAAGTAATAATAAGCATATGTATAGAACCAAGGAAGTTACCCTCTGATGTGCTTCATTAAGCCCTGCTCCCTCAATCCATAATCTATTTTTTAGGCTATGGTCATTCAACTAGTATTTGACCCATCACAGTGAGTGACTTCCAGCATATATCTCTTATCTCTTGATGTCTACAAGGACATTATAAAATATCATGAAACCCTGTCAAATGCCATCCTAAAAGGCAGAAATGTTATGCATGTGGCCTTCACCTGAACTACCAGTCCCAGAAATGGAACATGTGTGTTGATCTTTATAATGGGATTTAATTATTATATCCACATTTTTTCTTATCTTTCCCTGCATTGTTTATAGAATGCTTTAGTCTCATCTCAGTTTTCGGTAGATTTTTTTTTTCAATATATGAAATTTATTGTCAAATTGGTTTCCATACAACACCCAGTGCTCATCCCAAAAGGTGCCCTCTTCAATACCCATCACCCACCCTCCCTTCCCTCCCACCCACCATCAACCCTCAGTTTGTTCTCAGTTTTTAAGAGTCTCTTATGCTTTGGCTCTCTCCCACTCTAACCTCTTTTTTTTTTTTCCTTCCCTTCCCCCATGGGTTTCTGTTAAGTTTCTCAGGATCCACATAAGAGTGAAACCATATGGTATCTGTCTTTCTCTGTATGGCTTATTTCACTTAGCATCACACTCTCCAGTTCCATCCACGTTGTTACAAAAGGCCATATTTCATTCTTTCTCATTGCCATGTAGTATTCCATTGTGTATATAAACCACAATTTCTTTATCCATTCATCAGTTGATGGACATTTAGGCTCTTTCCATAATTTGGCTATTGTTGAGAGTGCTGCTATAAACATTGGGGTACAAGTGCCCCTATGCATCAGTACTCCTGTATCCCTTGGGTAAATTCCTAGCAGTGCTATTGCTGGGTCATAGGGTAGGTCTATTTTTAATTTTCCGAGGAACCTCCACACTGTTTTCCAGAGTGGCTGCACCAGTTTGCATTCCCACCAACAGTGCAAGAGGGTTCCCGTTTCTCCACATCCTCTCCAGCATCTATAGTCTCCTGATTTGTTCATTTTGGCCACTCTGACTGGCGTGAGGTGATATCTGAGTGTGGTTTTGATTTGTATTTCCCTGATAAGGAGTGACATTGAGCATCTTTTCATGTGCCTGTTGGCCATCCGGATGTCTTCTTTAGAGAAGTGTCTATTCATGTTTTCTGCCCATTTCTTCACTGGGTTATTTGTTTTTTGGGTGTGGAGTTTGGTGAGCTCTTTATAGATTTTGGATACTAGCCCTTTGTCTGATGTGTCATTTGCAAATATCTTTTCCCATTCCGTTGGTTGCCTTTTAGTTTTGTTGGTTGTTTCCTTTGCTGTGCAGCAGCTTTTTATCTTCATAAGGTCCCAGTAATTCATTTTTGCTTTTAATTCCCTTGCCTTTGGGGATGTGCCAAGTAAGAAATTGCTACGGCTGAGGTCAGAGGTCTTTTCCTGCTTTCTCCTCTAGGGTTTTGATGGTTTCCTGTCTCACATTCAGGTCCTTTATCCATTTTGAGTTTATTTTTGTGAATGGTCTGAGAAAGTGGTATAGTTTCATCCTTCTCCATGTTGCTGTCCAGTTCTCGCAGCACCATTTGCTAAAGAGAATGTCTTTTTTCCATTGGATGTTCTTTCCTGCTTTGTCAAAGATGAGTTGGCCATACGTTTGTGGGTCTAGTTCTGGGGTTTCTATTCTATTCCATTGGTCTATGTGTCTGTTTTTGTGCCAACACCATGCTGTCTTGATGATTACAGCTTTGTAGTAGAGGCTAAAGTCTAGGATTGTGATGCCTCCTGCTTTGGTCTTCTTCTTCAAAATTACTTTGGCTATTCGGGGCCTTTTGTGGTTCCATATGAATTTTAGGATTGCTTGTTCTAGTTTCGAGAAGAATGCTGGTGCAATTTTGATTGGGACTGCATTGAATGTGTAGATAGCTTTGGGTAGTATTGACATTTTGACAATATTTATTCTTCCAATCCATGAGCAGGGAATGTCTTTCCATTTCTTTATATCTTCTTCAATTACCTTCGTAAGCTTTCTATAGTTTTCAGCATACAGATCTTTTACATCTTTGGTTAGATTTATTCCTAGGTATTTTATGCTTCTTGGTGCAATTGTGAATGGGATCAGTTTCTTTATTTGTCTTTCTGTTGCTTCATTGTTAGTGTATAAGAATGCAACTGATTTCTGTACATTGATTTTGTATCCTGCATCTTTGCTGAATTCCTGTATCAGTTCTAGCAGACTTTTGGTGGAGTCTATCAGATTTTCCATGTATAGTATCATGTCATCTGCAAAAAGTGAAAGCTTGACTTCATCTTTGCCAATTTTGATGCCTTTGATTTCCTTTTGTTGTCTGATTGCTAATGCTAGAACTTCCAACACTATGTTAAACAATAGCGGTGAGAGTGGGCATCCCTGTCGTGTTCCTGATCTCAGGGAAAAAGCTCTCAGTTTTTCCCCATTGAGGATGATGTTAGCTGTGGGCTTTTCATAAATGGCTTTTATGATGTTTAAGTATGTTCCTTCTATCCCGACTTTCTCAAGGGTTTTTATTAAGAAAGGGTGCTGAATTTTGTCAAAGGCCTTTTCTGCATCGATTGACAGGATCACATGGTTTTTATCTTTTCTTTTAATAATGTGATGTATCACATGGATTGATTTGCGAATGTTGAACCAGCCCTGCATCCCAGGAATGAATCCCACTTGATCATGGTGAATAATTCTTTTTATATGCTGTTGAATTCGATTTGTTAGTATCTTATTGAGAATTTTTGCATCCATATTCATCAGGGATATTGGCCTGTAGTTCTCTTTTTTTAATGGGTCTCTGTCTGGTTTGGGAATCAAAGTAATACTGGCTTCATAGAATGAGTCTGGAAGTTTTCCTTCCCTTTCTATTTCTTGGAATAGCTTGAGAAGGATAGGTATTATCTCTGCTTTAAATGTCTTGTAGAACTCCCCTGGGAAGCCATCTGGTCCTGGACTCTTATTTGTTGGGAGATTTTTGATAACCGATTCAATTTCTTCGCTGGTTATGGGTCTGTTCAAGCTTTCTATTTCCTCCTGATTGAGTTTTGGAAGCGTGTGGGTGTTTAGGAATTTGTCCATTTCTTCCAGGTTGTCCAATTTGTTGGCATATAATTTTTCATAGTATTCCCTGATAATTGTTTGTATCTCTGAGGGATTGGTTGTAATAATTCCATTTTCATTCATGATTTTATCTATTTGGGTCATCTCCCTTTTCTTTTTGAGAAGCCTGGCTAGAGGTTTGTCAATTTTGTTTATTTTTTCAAAAAACCAACTCTTGGTTTCGTTGATCTTCTCTACAGTTTTTTTAGATTCTATATTGTTTATTTCTGCTCTGATCTTTATTATTTCTCTTCTTCTGCTGGGTTTAGGCTGTCTTCTTTGCTGTTCTGCTTCTATTTCCTTTAGGTGTGCTGTTAGATTTTGTATTTGGGATTTTTCTTGTTTCTTGAGATAGGCCTGGATTGCAATGTATTTTCCTCTCAGGACTGCCTTCGCTGCATCCCAAAGTGTTTGGATTGTTGTATTTTCATTTTTGTTTGTTTCCATATATTTTTTAATTTCTTTTCTAATTGCCTGGTTGACCCATTCATTCTTTAGTAGGGTGTTCTTTAACCTCCACGCTTTTGGAGGTTTTCCAGACTTTTTCCTGTGGTTGATTTCAAGCTTCATAGCATTGTGGTCTGAAAGTATGCATGGTATGATTTCAATTCTTGTATACTTATGAAGGGCTGTTTTGTGACCCAGTATATGATCTATCTTGGAGAATGTTCCATGTGCACTCGAGAAGAAAGTATATTCTGTTGCTTTGGGATGCAGGGTTCTAAATATATCTGTCAACTCCATCTGATCCAATGTATCATTCAGGGCCCTTGTTTCTTTATTGACTGACTGTGTGTCTAGATGATCTATCCATTTCTGTAAGTGGAGTGTTAAAGTCCCTGCAATTACCACATTCTTATCAAAAAGGTTGCTTATGTTTATGAGTAATTGTTTTATATATTTGGGGGCTCCGGTATTCGGCGCATAGACATTTATAATTGTTAGCTCTTCCTGATGGATAGACCCTGTAATTATTATATAATGCCCTTCTTCATCTCTTGTTACAGCCTTTAATTTAAAGTCTAGTTTGTCTGATATAAGTATGGCTACTCCAGCTTTCTTTTGGCTTCCAGTAGCATGATAAATAGTTCTCCATCCCCTCACTCTCAATCTAAAGGTGTCCTCAGGTCTATAATGAGTCTCTTGTAGACAGCAAATAGATGGCTCTTGTTTTTTTATCCATTCTGATACCCTATGTCTTTTGGTTGGCACATTTAATCCATTTACATTCAGTGGTATTATAGAAAGATACGGGTTTAGAGTCATTGTGATGTCTGTATGTTTTATGCTTGTAGCAATGTCTCTGGTACTTTGTCTCACAGGATCCCCCTTAGGATCTCTTGTAGGGCTGGTTTAGTGGTGACGAATTCCTTCAGTTTTTGTTTGTTTGGGAAGACCTTTATCTCTCCTTCTGTTCTAAATGACAGACTTGCTGGATAAAGGATTCTCGGATGCATATTTTTTCTGTTCAATACATTGAAGATCTCGTGCCAATCCTTTCTGGCCTGCCAAGTTTCAAAAGAGAGATCAGTCACGAGTCTTATAGGTCTCCCTTTATATGTGAGGGCACGTTTATCCCTTGCTGCTTTCAGAATTTTCTCTTTATCCTTGTATTTGGCCAGTTTCACTATGGTATGTCGTGCAGAAGATCGATTCAAGTTACGTCTGAAGGGAGTTCTCTGTGCCTCTTGGATTTCAATGCCTTTTTCCTTCCCCAGTTCAGGGAAGTTCTCAGCTATAATTTCTTCAAGTACCCCTTCAGCACCTTTCCCTCTCTCTTCCTCCTCTGGGATACCAATTATGCGTATATTATTTCTTTTTAGTGTATCACTTAGTTCTTTAATTTTCCCCTCATACTCCTGGATTTTTTTATCTCTCTTTTTCTCAGCTTCCTCTTTTTCCATAATTTTATCTTCTAGTTCACCTATTCTCTCCTCTGCCTCTTCAATCCGAGCTGTGGACGTTTCCATTTTATTTTGCATCTCGTTTAAAGCGTTTTTCAGCTCCTCCTGACTATTCCTTAGTCCCTTGATCTCTGTAGCAATAGATTCTCTGCTGTCCTGTATACTGTTTTCAAGCCCAGCGATTAATTTTATGACTATTATTCTAAATTCACTTTCTGTTATATTATTTAAATCCTTTTTGATCAGTTCATTAGCTGTTGTTATTTTCTGGAGATTCTTTTGAGGGGAATTCTTCCGTTGGTCATTTTGGATAGTCCCTGGAGTGGTGCGGACCTGCAGGGCACTTCCCCTGTGCTGTGGTGTATAACTGGAGTTGGTGGGTGGGCCGCAATTAGACCTGATGTCTACCCCCAGCCCACTGCTGGGGCCACAGTCAGACTGGTGTGTGCCTTCTCTTCCCCTCTCCTAGGGGCGGGATTCACTGTGGGGTGGCATGGCCCGTCTGGGCTACTTGCACACTGCCAGGCTTGTGGTGCTGAGGATCTGGCGTATTAGCTGGGGTGGGTAGGCAAGGTGCATGGGGGCAGGAGGGACAGGCTTAGCTTGCTTCTCCTTAGGTGATCCACTTCAGGAGGGGCCCTGTGGCAGCGGAAGGGAGTCAGACCCGCTGCCGGAGGGGTGGCTCCTCAGAAGCACGGTATTGGGTGTTTGCGAGGAGCAAGCAAGTTCCCTGGCAGGAACTGGTTCCCTTTGGGATTTTGGCTGGGGGATGGGCGAGGGAGATGGCGGTGGTTAGCCCTTTGTTCCCCGCCAAACTGAGCTCTGTCCTCTGGGGGCTCAGCAACTCTCCCTCCCTTTGTCCTCCAGCCTTCCCGCTTTCCGAGCACAGCTGTTAACTTATGACCTCCCAGATGCTAAGTCGCGCTTGCTGTCGGAACACACTCCGTCCGGCCCCTCCGCTTTTGCAAGCCAGACTCAGGGGCTCTGCTTGGCCGGCGGGCCTCCCCTCTGTCCCGGCTCCCTCCCACCAGTCTGTGCAGCGCACACTGCCTCTCCGCCCTTCCTACCCTCTTCCGTGGGCCTCTCGTCTGCGCTTGGCTCCGGAGACTCCGTTTTGCTAGTCTTCTGGTGGTTTTCTGGGTTAGTTAGGCAGGTGTAGGTGGAATCTAAGTGATCAGCAGGACGCGCCGTGAGCCCAGGGTCCTCCTATGCCGCCATCTTCTGCCCAAGCCTCGGTAGATTTTATACATATTTTCAAAACATCTTTAGTAAATATAGAATAATTCAATTTTTTAAACCAATATTAAATACACTAAATGTTAAAGGATCACTGATCCTTGTTTTTTACTCCACATTACAAACCCATTTTTCAAGTAAAATTTAAGTTTCATCTATAGTTTAAGGGAGTTTAGATAAAGGGAATGAAACTTGATTAAGTTCATGTATGTCAAGCAGTTCCCCTGCATTATTGCTTATTTTTCTCAATAACACTGCAAAGTAGATATTATTAATCCTCCTTTATAAGAGGAAAGAAAGCAGGAAGCAAAGACTGTCTAGAATTGGGATTGGAATTCAGTTAGGCTTGGTTTAAAGCAGAGAACTCCTGTGAGAATCTGATAAAAGCAACAGCCCCTTTCTAGCAAATACACACAAGCCACCAATTGGTTGAGGTTCTTGTTATAAGCTATAGAAGTGAATCTGATTTTGAAATAGGAAGGCTTCATGGATTTAAGATATTGACAACTCATAGAATCACTGGGATGGCTGAAGAATCAGAAATGAGGTTAGACAGCCAGGAAGGAAATCTATCCTACCGAAGTGTCTGAGGAGGAATCCACTGTTACCACTCCTACTAACTGCTAGAAGCTACAGTTTGCACTGCTATTTCTGGAAATCAGTACTGTTGGAACCACTGCTGCCACCACATTTTTTTTTTCCTTTTTGGACTGGGTAAGGTGTGTTTATTTCCTTCCACATATGGAAAAGGAGAAAAAGCCTGCTCCCTTCCAGCACCCAATGTCCACTGGGTTTAAAGGGGGTGGAGCCAGGGCCACCGCCGAAGAGAAGGTGTAGCAGTAGAAGGCAAGGGCATTGGTGGTATAGTCTGTGTGGAGAAGGTGCTCCAGGTGCCCAAGGTCCCTTGCCCCTAGATTGGCCCTGCCCAGGGTGGATCATTGCCGCCCCTTCATCAAGGTGAAAGTACAGAAGAAGTTCTGAGCCCGGATCTCTGTGTGCTGGTCACTGCCAGAAGGAAACCATCCTTTAACAGCTCCCAGTTCTTCCACCCAGAGCTCACACATGGGTCAGGGAGGCCAATCTCCTCTGGAAACAACATAAGGTCAGTCCCAAGCAACATGCCACGATGCTTTTGCCCACCATCTCCCAAGCTTCTAGAAGAACAACTGGAAAGGACAACTCCCTACTGAGAACTTTCTGCAATTTTACAGCAAACCCCAACAACCTACATTTATCAATACAGGTGGGTGAGGATTCCTAGTCTGTCTGGCACTGGGAAATAGTTGATCATGGCCGGTTTGATGTAGTCAATATCATGAGAAGTTGCTTGGAGGTTGTCAGTGGAGTCAATGCCTCATTGGCCTGTATCCTGTGCAGGTTCACATAGCTCCATGATCAGAAGGGCTCACACCTTGGTTTAGTGCTCTGTTGTCATTATCTTGGAATTCTTAATAATTTTTGAGCAAAGAACTTCATAAGTTCATTTTGCATCAGGCTCTGCAAATTATATATCCAGTCCTGACTGGACCACTTGGACCCTACATGGACACCACCAACATGAACTCGGAGCTACCACTGCTGCCATCATACTGCCACCACAAACACATTTTGTTTCAGCTGGGATTGCCAGTGTGTCAGCACCATAGCCGTGGTCCTACAGCAGCCCTCTCCTACTCTGGCATGGAAAGAGAAAACCCATGCAGCACAAATTTGTGTGCATTTGAGGTGGCTCCTGGATTTCCAAAGGCCCCTCTATGGTCCCAGGTGAAACTCTGCTCTAAAGCTCATTTTGCACCATCACACTACCTCCAGTACTAGAGGAGAAAGATTTTCCTCATGAGTGGACAATGAATACTGTAAATTCTTCATCTTGATGTGAGTGACTGTAAACTTAGAAAATAATGTAATGCTCATTGTATTAGAGCATATTCTGTCTGTAGCATGGTAAAATAATGAAAGATATTTTGTGAGTGAGTGGTTGGGACTAGAGGGTGGGGGTCATCCACGTAGATGAAGAAGTTGAATTAGTTGAACAGATATGTTTTGAGCACCTACACATGCTGGGTGTTCTGCTTGGCATAGGGATAAAATTCTGAGCATTAGCATGTGTTACTACTTTTAGAGTTTATACCTAGTCATTGGAGTGCCAACGAGAGCATTTAGACCAAGTAGAAGAGATACTCTGATACTTACTAGTAATTAAAAGTATGTACGTATTCATGTACACGCAACTTTTTAATTTTATAGGAATTGAATTGTACTTCTGTCATTGACAATTGAAGCCTGTAACTGAAATTCAAAAATAGCAACGTCACATCTAAAAATTTTGTAGGATATTTAAAAATGTGGCATTTGAATTTATACATGAACTGCAAAATGAAGCAAGTCCTGTCATAACTTGACAGGCATAATCACTCATCCTGTAATGCAAATAGTAACCTAATAGGGAGATGCTAATAGTGCCTTGGTGCAGGTGTTGCTAATTAGCTATTGGATTAGGCTGAATCGTATTCTCTTCTTTTACCTATGTATGATGTTTGTGTAAAATGCAAATGTGAGCTGGAAGCTGAAATGTTTAAGTGTCAACTATAGCTCGCGGATTGACCTTGGAACAATGAAAATTTTGAATGGGGCAATGATCACAGTTTAATTGTAGCTTAGAAATCAGTCAGATTCCTGTTTGTCTCCTGATGGTCAGGGTTTGCCCTCAAACAGGAAGTCAATTTGGGCTCTGGCCAAATGACTCGGTGAGAGAACAGAAGCCATTTCTTATTTGCTCTTCTTGTCCATTTCTAGCAGTTGGACTGTTCTGGGAGAAATGGTAGCAATTACTAGTATAATTAGGGATCATTCATTTGTTTATTCAGCAAATATTTATTGAATGCCTACCATGTACCTGCACTCAGCATGTGGTAGGAATGGCATAAATATTTGTTGGATGAAAAATAATCCTTTGAAAGTTTGGAAAGCCTTCCATAAATAATTTGCAAACTTTGGACTTATTCGTAGTGAGGAAATTATTTCTATTTGTGTGATTGAAGTATGGAAGAGATAGATGGTTTATTTTACTCTCATACATTTTTCAGCCTGTTTTCAATTGAGAAGGAGAAAATACTAGTTCTGCTCAGTGAGATATGAGTCTACCTCCAGGGTGAGACCGTGGAAAGCCCAGGAATCAAGGATGGAGGCTGTATCTTCTGGATGATGGAGAAGATGCAGAACTGTGTGGAGCAGAAGCTTTTTCTGATTCCTGCAAGACATGTCACATGAGTGAGAAAGAAACTCTTGTGCTGAGAGAATTGGGGGGTTTTTCTTACTTTAGTGAAAGGTTTGGGGGTTGTATTTTAACACCATATTGTCTAGTCCATCCTAACTAACATAAGCACTATTGTGTACTTTTTTTTTTTTTTTTGTGGTACTTTCTGTCCTAGAGGATTTTGCTGTAGTGGCATTGGCTATTGTAACAACAGACTGTAGATAATTAACAGATCATTGCTAACAGATAGCTTAGGTAAATTATACTATCCCATACCATAGAATGTCAAGCAGCTTTTAAAAAAATGTGCTAATAGGGAATTAACTCTAAGATATATTGTTATGAGAAGAGATCAAGGTACAGAGGGTGTTCACAGCTACAATTCGTATGGAAAAGAAAGGCCCTATCTATCTATATACGTATATCTACAAATTAACATATGTGGTCTTTTTATTGTGGTAAAATATAAAATTTAACCATTTTAATTGTATAGTTCAGTGGCATTACATATATTCACATTATTGTGCAACTATTACCACCGTCCATCTCCAGACTTTTTCATCTTGTCAAATGGAAACTATTGGTCCGTTGGACAATAACTCCCCATTTTCCCATTGCCCTAGCCCCTGGCGATCACCATTCTGCTTTCTGTCTCTATGAGTTTGACTACTCTAGGGTACCTCATATATATGTGGAGTCACATAGTATTTGTTCTTTTGCAATTGACTTATTTCACTTAGCATAATGTCTTCAAGGTTCACCCATGTTGTAGCATGTATCAGAAGTTTCTTCCATATATATATATATATATATTTTTTTTTTTTTTTTTTTAATTTTTTAAATTTGAATTTTTTGTTAGTTAACATATAGTGCAATATTGGTTTTAGGAGTAGAATTCAGTGATTCATCACTTACATACAACACTCAGTGCTCATCCCAACAAGTGCCTTCCTTAGTACCCATCACCCATGTAGCCCATCCCCCTCCCCCCACCTCCCTCCATCAATCCTCAGTTGTTTTCTTGAGTCTCTTGGAGTTTGTTTCCATCTCTTTGCTTCCTCTCACCCTTCCCCTATTTTCATCTGTTTTGTTTCTTAAATTCTACATATGAGTGAAATCATATGGTATTTGTCTTTCACTGACTGACTCATTTCACTTAGCAGAATACATTCTGTTTCCATCCATGTTGTTGCAAATGGCCAGATTTCATTCTTTTTGATAGCTGAGTAATATTCCATTGTGTGTGTGTGTGTGTGTGTGTGTGTGTGTGTGTGTGTGCGTGTGTGTGTGTATGTATGTGTGTGTGTGTATGCACACACCACATCTTCTTTATCCATTCATCAGTCAATTGACATTTGGGCTCTCTCCATAGTTTGGCTATTGTTGATAATGCTGCTATAAACATTGGGGTGCATGTACCCCTTCAAAATCTGTATTTTTGTATCCTCTGTATCCAATACATAATAGTGCAATTGCTGGATCATAGGGTAGATCTATTTTTGGTTTCTTGAGGAACCTCCATACTGTGCCTTAGAGTGGCAGCACCAGTTTGCATTCCCACCAACAGTGTAAGAGGGTTCCCTGTTCTCTGCATCCTCGCCAACACCTATTGTTTCTTGTGTTGTTAGTTTTAGCCATTCTGATAGGTGAGAGGTGGTATCTTATTGTAGTTTTGATTTGTATTTCCCTGATGATGAATGATGTTCAGCATCTTTTCATGTATCCATTAGCCATCTGGATGTCTTCTTTGGAAAAGTGTCTATTCGTATCTTCTGCCCATTTCTTAACTGGGTTATTTGTTATTTTGGATGTTGAGTTTGATAAGTTCTTTATAGATTTTGGATCCTAACCCTTTATGTGATATATTGTTTGCAAATATCTTCTCCCATTCCACAGGCTGCCTTTTACTTTTGTTGATTGCTTCCTTCACTGTTCAGAAGCCTTTTATCTGGTGAAGTCCGCTCATTCATTTTTGCTTTTGTTTCCCTTGCCTTCAATGACATATCTAGTAAGTTGTTCTGGCCAAGGTCACAGAGGTTGCTGCCTGTGTTCTCCTCTAGGATTTTGATGGTTTCCTGTCTCACATTTAGGTCTTTCATCCACTTTGAGTTTACTTTTGTGTGGCGTAAGAAAGTGGTCCAGTTTCATTCTTCTGCATGTCACCGTCAAGTTTTCCTAATACTATTTGTTGAAGAGACTATCTTTTTTCCACTGAATATTCTTTCCTGCTTTGTCAAAGATTAGTTGGCCATATAACTGTGGGTCCATTTCTGGGTTTTCTATTCTGTTCCATTGATCCATGTGTCTGGTTTTTTGTTTGTTTTTTTTTGTTTGTTTTTTTTTTGTGCCCATGTCATATACTACTGTCTTGATGACTACAGCTTGAAATATAGCTTGAAATCTGGAATTGTGATGCCTCCAGTTTTATTTTTCTTTTTCAAGATTGCTTTAGCTATTCAGGGTCTTCTGTGATTCCATGCAAATTTTAGGATTATTTGATCTACCTCTGTGAAAAATGCTAGTGGGTATTTTGATAGGGATTACATTAAATGCATAGATTGCTTTGGGTAGTATGGACATTTTAACAATGTTTTTTCTTCCAATCCATGAACATGGAATGCTTTTCCATTTTTTTGTCTCCTCTTCAGTTTCTTTCATAAGTGTTCTATAGTTTTCATAGTACAGAGTTTTACCTCTTTTGTTATCTCTAGGTATTTTATTGGTTTTGGTACAGTTGCAAATGGGATTGATTCCTTGATTTCTTTTTCTACTGCTTCATTATTGGTGTATAGAAATTCAACAGATTTCTGCATGTTCATATTATATCCTGTGACTGCTAAATTCATGTATTAGTTCTAGCACTTTTTTAGTGGAATCTTTCAGGTTTCTACATAGAGTATCATGGCATCTGCAAATAGTGAAAATTTGGCTTCTTCCTTGACAATTTAGATGCCTTTTATTTCTTTTTGTTGTCTAATTGCTGAGGCTAAGACTTCCAGTAGTATGTTAAATAGTAATGGTGAGAGTGGAGGTCCTTGTCCATGAAAGTTTCTTCTCCATGAATAATGTTTTCACTGTATGTATTTGTGACATTTTGTTTATCCATTCATCTATTGATGAATACTTAGGTTGCTTCCAGCTTTTGGCTATTGTGAATAATATTACAATTGTTATGCAGTTAGTTAGGCATGAGCAAGGAGAAATAAAGCAGATGCTAGCCCCACCCTCAGAGCCACCCAGAGGGTTAATAGTCACACCTTCAGAGCCACCTTGAAGGATTAACAGAATTGGAGACACCTAGCCACAGAGCTGGCTCAAACGCCACAAGGAGACATCTAAGAGTTGAGCATGCACACAAAGGGTGCAACTTGTCCTTAACTACCTTTAAGGTCACAACAAAAGCTCATTAGATACCCAGAAATAGACAATACATAAATAAATACAATTGTAACAGAATACATCATGGGTAGGTGCATGTGCAGAGGCCAAAATGTTCTATAACCACCAGCTGTCAATCAAAAATGTCAATCAAAGCCAAATTTACAAATGCAGAAAGCAGGCTGAAAAGGAAGAAACTTGAGTTTTTCCATGCCATTGCCACTCTTGTTCTGGCAATAGGTCCATTTTCACTCTTGAAGGTGTACTATACTTACCTACTCAGTAAACTCTTTCTCCCCATTTTGGTCTTGAGTCTCCAATTCTTTGGTTCATCTGGGGCAAGAACCAAGCTACTGGTAACACTATAAGCATGGGTGTACAAATATCTGTTCAAGTCCCTGCTTTCAATTTTTTTGGGATATGTACTCAGAAGTGGAATTGCTGGGTCATGTGGTAATTTTATGTTTAATTTCTTATTCTTAAAGTTTATTTATTTATTTTGAGAGAGAGAAAGAGTGCATGCGAGTGGGGGAAGGGGCAGAAAGAGAGGAGAGAGAGAATCCCAAGCTGACAGCGCAGAGCCGGATGTGAGGCTTGATCTGATCTCACCAACCATGAGATCATGATGAGCTGAAATCAAGAATTGGGCACTTAACTGACTGAGCTACCTAGGCACCCCCTATGTTTAATTTCTAAAAAAACCCTCCATACTGTTTTCCATAGCAGCGACAGCAGTGCACAAGGATTCCAATTTTCCTACATCCTCATAAACACTTTTTCTTTTCTTTTCTTTCTTTCTTTCTTTCTTTCTTTCTTTCTTTCTTTCTTTCTTTCTTTCTTTCTTTCTTTTTTTTTTTGATAGCCATCCTAACGGGTGTAATGTGGTATCTTATTTTGGTTTTGATTTGTGTTTCTCTAATGATTTCCCTAGATTATAAGTCTAGAAGATTTAAAAGTTATAAATGATGATAGGAAATCTTCCTTGAGTATTGTATTAAGTTAAGAGATACTTTTTGTTATTGTCTAAGTTATTTTTTTGAAGATAAACCAGACTAAGTACTTACAGTTTAAAAAGTTACCTTTCCTTTTTCACCTTCTTCAGATGCAGAGTAAATGGTTAATATTTGAATAATTTTCATTTGCAGTTTTGAACAACTAGCTTCACACATTTTTCTTAGCATTTGAGTGGTACCCTCGTGTAGTGGTTAAAAGTATAATTTCTAGAGCCAGGTTACTTGAGTTCAGAGACTGGGTCTGCCACTTACTAGCTGTGTGACTTTGACAAAGTTACTTAAACCTTTTTGTACTTCAGTTTCTGCTTCTGTAAAATGGGGATGATATTGGTACTTAACTCAGAGGGGTGTTATGAATATTAAACAAACAAGCAAACAAATAAATGTAAAGCATTTAGAACAATATCTGGGACACAGTAGGGACTAAGTGTATTAGTCATTATTATAGTTAAATTAAAATACCATGAATCATTTGGTAATAGTACAGCATGTGTTTGTATGTATTTGGAGAATACATTGACAGTTACTTAGATCTCAAGCAAGGGATTCATTATGGCTTCTGGAGAAGAGTCTATGGCTTTGAATAGAAGAGTTTATCTGGTCTGTGTTAGTCAATAAAAAGTAGTTGAAAGTCACCTTTAGTACTCTCTTAAAAGTAACTAATCTTTTGACACCATGGGGCCTTGAATCAATGGTTGCAGATCAATATTTTCTATATACAGTTATTGTTTCCTTTCACCTTACACACTATGGGCTGAAAATCAACACACTGTAGACTGGGAAAATCAATGGGGTACATTTGTGGTTTAAAGAACACTGGATAGGAGACATATGTCCTTTTGGAAAACACATACAAAGGAAATTATGTAAGCACTTTTTCAGAGGAATCCTAAAGTAATTACTGGGTGAATTTGTGATCCAACAAGTTTCTCCTCAATTACTGGGAGAGCACACCAATTCATTTACCTTGCAGTAAACAGGCTATCCCGATTGTCCAAATAAAGACACCAAGATTGTCCTTGTTAAAGTAATTGGCTCTAGTGGGCCCAAACTCAGAATTTACAAACTGCTTCTCATTTCTGGCCCATTTGGCCTTGATTTGCAGAGAGTATTACTACTTAACTGCTTTGAAAGAAATCTTATTTTCAACAGTCTGAAGGAAATGTGTCTGAATGGTTTTGAGCTTTCTGTGTTAGTGGAAGATGAGTTACTATCAAAGCTAATTCATATTGTGAATTATATCTTTTTAACAACATGCACTCCCTCTCAGGGAATTAAGAAAGCACTTCCTTGGTTTTAGAGTCAGGACCCGGGAAGTGTTGGTTGGCCTTTGTACTGGGAGTTAGCTCTGCAATAGCTTTCAAGAAATAAACACATTTGTGTGGTTTGGATGGGGAGTAGAATTTAATGCTGTGCTTTCTGAATCCCCAAATGCTGTTTACTGGATGAAGTCTGTGGCAAGATAGACACACTGTGAGGTTTTCTCAAATGCATGACCACTTCTTTCAAATAGGAGAAAGTCAAAGAAGAATTTGTATTTGCATTTTTTTGAATGTACCAGAATATTCAAGATGGGTTGCTTATATTGTTATTGCAAATTAGATTCACACAGTTAGATAGAAACTCATCTCCATTGTGCAGTTATCTCAAGCTTTGTCACATTCTAGCTAAGACACTGGGCAATTCATTCATTCAATCATTCATTCATTGTGCAAATATACTGTGTATTTAGAGGCAACTAGGTGCTGGAGATACAGTAGTGAATGAAACAAAATCTGATCCCTTATGGATCTTATAATTTAGTTGGGGAGAGGGATTGTTCTAATCTACTCAGGCTGCCATTACAAAATGGGTGGCTTAAAAACAAATTCTGGAGGCTGGGAAGTTCAAGATCAGTGTATGAGCAGATTTGGTTCCTAGTGAGGGCCCTATTTCTGGCTTGCTGATGGCCACCTTCCAGTTGGGTCCTCACATGGTGGGGAGAGAAAGAGAAGAAGCAAGCTCTCTGGTGTCTCTTCTTATAAGAGCATTAATCCCATCATGAGGCCCCACTATCATAATCTCATCTAACCCTGATTACCTCCCAAAGATCCTGTATCCTATATCATCATATAAGATTTAGAGCCTCAATGTATAAAGTTTGGAGAGACATAATTAAGTCCATAGCAGGGATACAGAATACTAGATAAATACATGCTAGGTCAGATAATGATATACACTAAGGAGAGTGATGAGGGTGTTGCTGTTTCATATAAGGTGGTCAGGATAGGTCTTCATGATAATATGACTTTGTAAACTCTTGACTTCATTCTGAGCAAAATGGAATCATTGTAGAATTCTGAGCAGAGGAGAGATGTTATCTAATGTATGTTTTAAGTGGTTCTCTCTGTCGCTGTTGTATTGGGAATAGGCTTGCAGTAGGGTGGGTTAGGAGACCACTGCAGAAATCCAGATGAGAGCATGCACAGAGTTACACAGGTAGAGATGATGACATGTAGACAGGTTCTTGATCCATTTTGAGCATAGAGCTGGTGGGATTTGTTGATGCACTGGATTTGACATGAGAGGAAGAGAAAACTCAAGGGTGACTTTGTTGATAGAGAAAACTCAAGGGTGACTTCAGTTGCTGAACTGAAGAAAACAGTTGTTACGGAGATAGGGGAAGCTGAGAGAAAATTTTTCTTTTCTTGGGGAAAAGGGAAATCCAAGGAAAGAAAGTATTTGGAAAAGAAGGAAATAGCCAACTGTGTCAAATGCTAAAGGTTTTAGTGGAGAAGAAATAGTGCAGTTATGTGTACTTCTGTCCATTGCCAGTCTGAAACCATGTAAAGCTGGAACACATTTCTCAGAATCTCCTTCCCTGTATAGTGAGGGCTGGGCAAAAGAGAGACTTGCAGTGAGATTTGGAAGGCAGAAGCAAAAGCCATTATTCACGGGAAGTCATGGTGGCACAAATGGTGGCTTTGCAGGTTTCCTTAGAGTGCCTCCTGGCAGTTTTGATGAACAGGTGCAACAGTGTCTCAGGTTTCTCTGGGTACTCTAGCTGCTTTTCCTCCTCCACTGCTTTAGTTTAAGCCAAGGTTGTTAGTGACTGTTTTCCTTCTCTTCTAGCTGCAGACTTTAATTCCTATGTTAAACTCCTGATTTCTTAATATTTATAGTGACTGTGTTCTCTGACCAAATCCAGACTGGTATATTCTACTTGTATCTTTATGGAGTCCCTTCGAAAATCTTAGATACTTCTTGGGAGTAATTAAAAAGGCAGTGAATTCCCTGAAGGGTTTTTGTAAATTCCTCTTTTATGTTGCTCGCCAAATTCTGAAATGGGTCAAGGAAGAGCATTGATTAATTAAGCCCGAAGGCTACATCTATAACAAATTCTGGTAGAAGTAGAGTTCTCTCTACCCTGGAAAATTCACTCATTTCCCTGGCCTCTAGTACACTGGACATATAAATGTCAGAACACACTATGCTCCAAATTTGATTGTGAGTGTCCCCTCACTGTCAAGTAAACCCCTTGATTTCATAGAAGAGTTTACATTTCTTTTCTCATTAACATTGTATTTTTTCCACATCAAAAAGTTAAAGCATACCCGACTTAGGAAATCTTCCTTCTATTGTTCTAACAAAGTACAAAATGTGAATTTTCCTCTTGCCTCCATAAAGTCCCACAGTATCTCCTTTCATTTCGTATTATTTTGTTCAGTCACAGCCAGAGAATTTTACTCATAGACCTGGAAGGAGGGTTGTTACTTTTAGTTACTATAGGGTGCTCAGTCTTACCCTACATCTCTACTCCAGAACTTCTAAAAAGGAATCTTTCTTTAGGCTACGGTTTTCTAAAGACTCAAAGATCGTGAACACATAAAAACTTTGCATCATCCCCAAATCAACAGAATTTAAAAAAACACAAACAAATTCTCAGACTAAACAAACCCAAGGTAGCAGCTTATAATTTGAACATCTAGTTTCTTATTGGACCCCAAACAAAAGAAATGATCCAAGAATCTAATCATATTATATTCTAGACGTACATTAATCTTATCAACCACAGACCATGATAGAAACAATATTTTATGGGGAAGGAGGTACACAGAGAAAATAGTAAAGAAACAATGAGGAAAGTATTTTGACCTCAGCATGGCCATGGGGCCAGTTAAACGGTGCCCACTGGCCAAGATACAGAGCCTGTGAACTTAAAATTCAACTGGAAAAAGAGATCCACACAGATGGTCACGATGCTGTACGTGGTATTCTGTATCTTGCTTTTTTTAAGCTACAACTTGGAGATTATTCATATTTGGTACATACAGAGATACATTATTCATTTGACAGCTGTGTAATATTCCATTACTTATATGTGCCATAATTTGCTTAACCAATCCCTTACAGAGTGACCCTTAGATTATTTTAAAATCTTTTTCTGTGAAATACAGTGCATGACCTATGTATCATCTAGGTTCATTTTGGAAAAAAAAAAAACCAACCAGAATTTATTGTGTATTTCAAACAAAGGGAATTCAATATAGGAAACTAGTTAGAAATATCTTAGAAGGGTTGGAATAGCAAAAAGAAGACTTAGGGGGACGTGGAAAAGAAGGAAGATAGCACGATGATCTGAGATCAGCAGTTGTGACCCCTGGAGTAGAAATCTGCCTGGGCTGCTGCACTATTGGAGATACTGTTGCCGCTAATTGGTTCTGGACCTGCTAAAGCTGCGCACCTAGACCAGCAGTGAAATAGCTGAAAAGATGCTGTCGAGGGTACTGAGTTCAGAATTCTGTTGCCACTACAATATCTGCCAGCCATCAGCAGCAACCACCACCCTGCCAGAGCCAGAAGCAGAATGTTTGTCTTTTGTTTCCAACCTTTTAAGTACCTCCCAGGATCTCTTACTGGTGGAACCAGGTGGGAAGCTAGCTAACAAGGGAGACTGGAAAATGTAGTTTGCGTGTTCCCAGTCTCAGGAGTACAGAGACAGAGAAGAGAAGGGCGGGTGTGTTAAAGAAGATAACTAGCAGAGTGCGTGCCTTGAGAATATTCAGTACCCGTAAAGGTTCCTCTGTCATTTTTTTTTTTTTTTTGCCTTTTATGAAGGTATTTATAGGACAAGTTTGTCAAGTGGAATTGCCCAGCCAATGGATACCCATCTTTGAAAATTTGAAACATATAACCAAATTGCTGTCTCTGGAGTAATATTTGAGAGTGCCTATTTCTCCATACTCTTGCCAAACCTGTGTATCTGTTCATTTGGTAGAATTAGTCCATCTCTAAGTCCATATCAGGCTCCAAAGCCTTTGTTCTGAGCAAACAGCGTGCTTATCACCCTGCGTGGTTATTTTAAGCGTGCTTAAAAATCATTCTTAAAGACACTTGAAATTTCCTTAATTAGAGACTCATGGTGTTATAATATTAAAATAAATACATACCTGGAAGGGTTAAGGATTTATATTATTCATTCACACAGTCCTGTGACTTAGTTTAGCAGCTTGCTGTCATAAAGGGAGGTGGGAAGATTTAAAAGGTATTCATAAACATTGCTAAAAGGTTCTGGGATTAATTCCCCATGTGCAAGTGTGTGTGGGGCTGTAGTTCTCACACTAATAAGCAATTTTCTGACATTGCTGAGTGTCCTAAATTCAATTTTGACACTCTCTACTCTCCCCCAACTCTTTTAGAGTTGGATGGAGGCTGGATATCAGTCATCTAGTCAAAACCCTTTATTGTGTTGATGAAGAGAGAGGCCTGGAGAGGTGGTCACTGACAAAGCAGAAGTGGGAGCCAGAACAGGTTGGAGAGGACTGGAGTCCCTGTAGGTAGACGGAGCATGTGCTATGCTTAGGGAACCAACACATCATTATTTTTTTCATGGAGGGAATGAAATACATAACAAAAGGGGCGCCTGGATGGCTCAGTCAGTTGAGCCTCCCACTTCAGCTCAGGTCATGATCTCACGGTCCATGAGTTCGAGCCCCGCGTCAGGCTCTGTGCTGACAGCTCAGAGCCTGGAGCCTGCTGCAGATTCTGTGTCTCCCTCTCTGAACCCTCTTGCTCGTGCTCTGTCTCTCTCTCTCAAAAATAAATAAAACATAAAAAAAAGAAATATATAACAAAAAATATTTATTACTTATAAAATAAGGACTCTTCTGTTGGACTTTGGTTATGACTTAGTATTGGTTTGATTTTTAATTACATACTGGTAAGGGGGAACCTACCAATCACTGTTTACGGCCTCTGTAGGTCCTGTTTTGGCCTGAAATATAGGTCTCTTGAGGCCTAGTTTCTTGTTCCTCTCTTCCTCAATATGTGGCCTCTGTTTGAGCACTACCAAAACACCAGAAACAATGGCATTTCTTGCACTTCAGTGTTTATTTTGATTATAAGTGAAATTCAACTGAAATACATGGATCATCTATAAATTAATTAAAAGAAAATTTCAGAATTCTTTAAAAAATTCAGCAGGACAAAACACTTCATACAATCAAAAAATAAAAATTATTAACCTAGAAAAACTCAAGTAAAATATATAAGTATGAAAATAAATAAGCATACATTATAATCTGTTATTAACAGGTAAAACATAAAATAATGCTTTACTAAAATGGTCTCTTTATAAGACAGAGAAAATTAAATTAGTTACAACATGTAAAATCAAATAGCTGATATAATGTATATTTCTTTCAAGTACCAACTTAAAAAACGTGAGGCCAATGGTATCATCATTGAGTTGCAAGCTTATTTTCATAAGATTTGTCCAGCTGCTGACAAAACTCATTCTATACATGTCAGGAAGTAGAGGAGCAAGCTATGTGACAACTCCAGATGTTAACTTTTGACTCATCTTCAAATAACCTCATCCCTTTAAGGATTACTTTTTGAAAATTTTTGTACCTTTTTTTTTTTTTTTACAGTGACAATTTTCTTATTATGGTAATCTTTGCTTTGAAGAAAACATTTCAGGGGGCACCTGGGTAGCTCAGTCGGTTAAGCAGCCAACTAACTCTTGATTTCGGCTCAGGTCATGATCTCATGGTCGTGTGTTCAAGCCTGGTGTTGGGTGCTCAGCATGGAGACTGCTTGGGATTCGCTCCCCATCTGCCCCTTTCTTCCGCTAGCTCATGCTGTCCCTCTCTTAAAATAAATAAACAAACATTAAAAAAAATTGCTGAAGAAAACATTTCAGGTGTGTCTTTGACTTTTTTGGTTGCATCATGGAGAGAGTGATAATGAGGGATCTTTACCAATTTCAGTACTGACATGTTCATATTTCACTTGTTCAAAAAGTCTTTGAATTATAGTGAGATAACCTGTCAGTGGAAGATTTGCCATTGCTTCTGTTACCTTTATGAGTGTGGCCTTGCCCAGATGTTAAAAAAAAAGGAACACAAATTTGTTTTGTGGTATAAGTTGGACAATGCAGTCACTGATATTTGAATACATCAAGGATTCAGTGTTCATATTCTTTCAAATACTAAGACAACAGTATCATCCAGAACTAAATATGTATTTCTGTACTTAAAAAAAAACATAGTATACCAGAATACCAGAAATGGTGTCACAGCCACTAAGTATCAATGCCACTTTGGATCCTTTTCTTTTTCCTTTTTGCCTTTCTGCTCCCTGGGCTCACAGTTCAGGTTTGTAAAACACTGTGGTGTAGCTGGCATGGTGAGTTATGCGGACTCTCATGAGTTGGCTTGAGAACTTAACCACTGTTTATTTCTTTGAGGAAGTGCTTTCTTACTTTCAAGCAACTGCCTTAAAATGGACGTTTGCAATGGAGCATGTTTGTTAGCTGATGCATGACAATGTTAATTTTATATGTAGTTCTTATCTACACTACAACAAGGAAAGTTTGACAGAGACTTAATTAGTAAACAAGGATGAGAAACTATGTCTTAACACCCAAATTGATAGCCCTGTTGGAAGCTTATTTGAGTGGATGCATTCTGCTAAGTGATGGTGCTATTTTATAAAACTCATATAGCAAGCTAAAACATTTGTCCAACTTAATGTTGCATAAACGTGACCTCAGTCATAAATAAACTTCTGCTCAGTTAAAAATTGCACTTACAAGGGATGCTATTCCCTAGTCACATCTATGTCGGTCTATCTTTCCTAAAGTTTTCTAAGTGTTAATGTGAATTGTATGAAATTGCTTTATTTTAGGTAAAAATAGTCAAGTAGCAGCAGTCTCTTATGGCTCAATCTATAATTTGTTTCATGAATATTGCTATTTCTAACATCTTGTTTTCTCCCAATATTTTTGAGAATAATTGTAATAAAAAAACAAGCATAATTTATCTCTTGCCATCACTCCTACTGCAAGTTATAGAAATAGAAGCTCCTAATTAATAACAGTTAACTGCAATCAGATGTTTGGAGGAGGGGCCAAAGGAAGCTGCCTCTGAGCATTTCTGTCCAGGTCTCTACAGTGGTACCAATCCAGAATTTTAGGGATGACTATATGGTAGGAAGTGTTCTGATACATTTGTGGCTGCCTTTGACATCTTGTTCACCAATTGTTTCTAGTCATAACACAAAACCCCAAACTATCCAAGTTGGAAAGCCAACATCTATCTAGTCCTGAATGGGCTATTCATTCACAGTTCAAAGATTCTCAGTGCCCCACTGTTGGCTCTGAAAATAGACTTCATTAAAATAGAATTACCTATGGAGACCAGTTTGGAAAGATGAGTAAATTCAGTGCAAAGTTTAAATATTTTTAGGAAAGCAAGACTATTTTTGAATCAATTTCTTTAAGTTCCAATATGTTACTTTAAAGATATTTATTTTCATGACTCAAAAAGTGCTGTTTCTGTTATGACATTGTTTGAATACATTTCCCTCTTTAATAGTTTCCTTTATATCTGTATAAGCATCAGCTGTGTATATGACATTCATCTTATGGTACTTAAAGTGACTACAAAGGAAAGCATTGTAATTAAGGTGGGATGCTTGATTAAAAACTGTTTGTTGTGGTTCTATGAAAGGCATCAATTAAAATATAAACTAGGTTTTAAACTTCAACTTTCATTTTTGTCTGAGACCCACATCTAGAATGACAGACAAAAGTAAAAAAAAAATAAAACTCATACGACAACAAACACATTTCCTGTATTCCTTTACATTAAAGAAAATTGCATTTAAAAAATGTAGTTTCACCCCCTTGGAACCTCTTCAAGACACAATTCCTCCGCAGCTTTGACTCTTCCCTGGAAGGACAGCAGATGGCGCTGCGCTTCCCCTTTTGTCTGCCTGTAGAGGTGGGACGGGAAGCCAACTTTGGCAGAACTGAGCTGAATATTGTAAACACTGTGTTCACAATGGGGTGAGCGATTGAAGCTGCACATTCAGCATCATAATTTACCTCACTTCATACCGATCTGTGCTCTGGAGGACATAGTTTTTGTTGTCCTTGATCTGGGGTGCCTGGTGTTTTGGATTAACGGTGCTCGTTACCGCTAAGGGAAGGGGCTGCTTGTCCGCAGAAAGGACCCTATTGCTGCTGTGGCAGGTTGAAAGACTGTTCTCAGCAGCACCTAACAAACACCACGAAAAGGACCTTCTCTCCTTCCTCATAACGCATCCGTACTTATTAAGGATCCCTTGGTGCTCACTGGTGGACTGCAATGAAAATCTGTGACTTGTAACTTTGGGAAATTTGTGATTAAGAAAGTGAAGCACAGATAGGCAGTCAAAATGACTCTCTGCCCATTGATACTAAGCAACCACAGTTTCGTTTTGCTGTGTTCCTGCACAGTTGTGCTAATTGCATCCAATACTCTCCAGGAATCTCTCCTTAGCCTTTTGGTCTCTGTTTTCTTCTTCCTGGTCTGTTACTTCAGCTAAATTTGTACTTGCTGACCTTGGCAAACACATATATTTAGCTTTATTGCCTTAAATAATTTAATAAAATGTTTTTTTGTGTGTGTGAGAAAATGATGACACTTCAGTATAATCATGTAATTTTCAGCTAGATGAGCTCTTAGAGTTTTTTTTTTTTTTTTTAACCCCACTGGTTAAATAACAGTGAGGAAGTGACAGGTATAAGTATGGGATGACTCTCCCAGGTTCACATAGATGCAGAGTAAGAATTCTGGCCCCACTTTCTTGAGAAATAGTCTAATAACCCACTTTATGTTACGCTCTGTTGCATTTTATTTATTTATTTATTTATTTATTTATTTATTTATTTATTTTTATTTTAGTTTTGAAGGGGAAAGAGAGAGAGAACATGAGTGGGGGAAAGGGGCAGAAGGAGACAGAAAGAATCTTAAGCAGGCTCCACACTCAGTGTAGAGCCAGATGTGGGACTCTATCCCACAATCCCTCAGGTCAGGGATTAAGACCTGCGCCAAATCCAACAGTCAGATGCTCAACCAACTGAGCCATCCAGATGTCCCTGCTCTATTGCATTTTAAAGCAGGTTCAGATCAGAAGTGTTGAGCTTAATTTATGTCACTGACATGCTGATCTTGATGAATTTTGGCTGGTCTCATTCATCATATACTGCCACACATGCAATGCCTTCCTCCACTTTCCTGTCAGAATCAATGGCTCAGTAATCCTTGCTCCTATTCTCTTTTGTTCTCACCTTTGCTGGGCACTTGGTCTGTTGTACTGGAGTTTGTCTGTTGTCTTCTCTAGACTATAAGGATGTTGAGAAAAGGCATTTCATCTCACTCATGTTTGTATCCCCTGTGCCTTGCATAGTGCCTAACGTGATAAGTATTCAAAAATATCAATTGAATAATGACAAATAAATGAACTTTTTTCTGGAGATTATCCTGAACATGGCAAACTGAGGTGCCATGGGAAGCCCTCTTCGGGCTCTGAACATACAGACATGCTGGATTAAGTATAAGAGAAACGCTTACACATATAGTTGAACTTGAAAGCAAGAAAAGAATACGTCGAATACTAAAAAGCCAGCAAAAGCCAAAATTCAGAGTGCTGCCCAGTGGGAACAGAACAGGACATGTGTAGATGGCTGGAAAAGAGACATTTTCAACTAGGTGAATAGCAAGTGTTTATTTTCATGGACTTTTTCCAGAACAAGCAAACATTATCACAGCTACCTTTTATATTGTAATGAAAGGCCTGGCACCAGGGTGCAAAAACTTGTTTAATGATTATGTGTCCTGGTGACCCCTTCTTTTGTGCGTCTCCAAGGAGCCGCACCAGCTGCTTTGGCATCACATACTTTAGCATGGAAACTGGTGTTAGAGACAATCAATCAAGTAAGTCAGTAAAGGATGAGAGCACCCCAGTCACTTTATTTTTTCTTAATTAAAAAAATTTTTTTTAACATTTATTCATTTTCAAGAGCCAGAGAGAGACAGAGTACAAGCAGGGGAGGAGCACAGAGAGAAGGACACACAGAATCCGAAGCAGGCTCTAGATTCTGAGCTGTCAGCACAGAGCCCGACCCGGGGCTCGAACCCATGAACTGCGAGATCATGACCCGAGCCAAAGTTGGATGCTTAACCGACAGCCACCCAGGAGCTCCCCAAAGTCACTTTAAACAATTGAAGTCTGTATAGGAAATGATGGAGAACCACAAGTTAGCCTAAAGTTTACTTAATAAATCCAATGTCTCATTCTAAACAAGAATTGGTCTTATATCTCAAATATGTATTTTAATGGATGTTTGACATCTTGTTTTTTTCCTCATTCATGTACTGAGCAGAAATTTGTAAGTCACAAAGTCACAAAATAAGAAATTTCATATTTATTCAGTTAAAAAAAAGCCAACACAAAACTTAGAAGCAAGCAAGATGCCTTTCAATAAGTGAATGGATAAATCTACGGTGGTACATCCAGACAATGGAATGTTATCCAGAACTAAAAAGAAATGAGCTATCAAGCCATGAAAATACATGGAAGAAACTTAAACGCCTATACTAAGTGAAAGAACACAACCTGAGAAGGATGGAAACTGTATAATTCCAAATATATGACATTCTGGAAAAGGCAAAACTATGGTGGCCATAAAAAGATCAATGCTTGCCAGGGGTGGGGGGAGGTATGAGCAGGTGAAGCAAAGAGGATTTTTAGGGCAGTGAAAATACCCTGTATGATACCATAATGATACATGTCCTTATACACTTGTCCAAACCCATAGAATGTACAACACTGAGATTGAACCCTAATGTGAACTATGTGTCACTGTAGATTCATTATGATGTGTCAATGTAGATTCATTAGTTGTAACAAATGCAGCACTCTGGTGTGGGATGTTGATAATGGGGGAGACTATGAGTGTGTAGGGGCAGGGGGCATATGAGAAATCTCTGTATCTTTCTCATAAATTCTGTGAACTTTAAGCTACTCCAAAAATTGTCTTAATAAAAAAAAAGCAAAAAAAAAAAATTGACATAAGCATGACTGTGAATGTTCATCTCCCAGGGGGTGCAAGAAACTTCTTTACAGTCATGGTGGGGGCTCCTTCCAACTCCCTTGGATTGCATAAGAATCTAGGGAGCTCAGTCATGCCTTGTTTTATGGGGAGGACCATCCAACCTCAGTCCCATATGGTTACAGCTGGCATCTGCACTGCCTAAGCCTTGTGCCTTGGAGGTAGGCAGCTCTGTGGCTTCTGGGCAAAGACTGATCACAAAAACCTTGCCCAGTCCTGAAAGCCTAACTCTCAGGGGACTGATCTTCATGAATCTGATACCATTCCCTCCTTCCCTGTAGCATAAATGCAGAGATAAAAAACATAATGTAGTATTCAAAATATCTTGCCCCATCTGTAGGATGGGGACAACCACATCTCTCCTGTCTCCCCCCTTCTCAAGGATGGTGACAGGATTGGGTGAGGTGGGGTCTGTGGAAGCACTTTCTCAACTACATGATACCAGGTGGTGGAGGAGCCACAACTTCTAAGGAAGGTAGTGTGTGGGGGCCTGACATTGTCCCTCACTCGAATTTTTTCTCCATCATCTAATATATGGTTGTTTCCTTGAGTTGGGTACCAAATGAACTATTTGTGTTCATCTGTATTTAGGGGTTGTGTTGTCCAAAATGCAAGCCTTTACATCTTAGAATCACATTCAGTGAGTGAGATGCTCTCATTATTCAAACATCTGAGAACAGTCAAACTAAATAATGTGGTCCTTTTTCAGATCATTTGCTCACTACATGGTACGCTGGCCTTAAAAGGTTGTTGGGGCAGGGATGTTGCCTGCACTACTTAAATGGTTCTTCCCTGACTTTTCCTTCTGTCTGTACTTTTTCCCTTTTATTCTGCATAATTGAATTCAGATTTAATCTGAATATGATGTGACTGACTGTATTGGAGAGAATCACCAGATTTGAAATCAGAAGCCTTGGATTCAGGTTGCAGGTCTCCCACTTACATGCTGTGTAATCTTGGCAAATCATGGCAGTTTCTGTGGTGTCCTTTTTCTCACTTGTAAACTTTGGACTAATATTGCTGATCTCATGGGGCTGTTGAAAGACAGAAGTGAGGTCATACGCCTGGAAGCACATTTTGGATGTAAATTGCTGTCAGGAATTAGTAATTATGGCTGATTGTGCGTTTTGTCATTTTTTTTTTATTTTGGACTTGTATCTTTGATATCCTGTGACCACTGTACAACCAACAGTTTGTTAGATATTCTTGTCCCTTACCCAAGAATGTTACGATCATCAAAAACATATTAGCTTTTCTGTCTATGAAAAGCAAGAGTTCATATTTTCAGTTTCCTGTGCTGGTGGGAAACCTTGTTAGGAGCAGGGTTTAGAGACTTTTTTTCCCTAAGTTTATTTATTTTGAGAGAGAGACAGAGAGGGTACACAAGGGGCAGAGAGAGAGAGAGAATCCCAAGCAGGCTCCACACCATCAGTGTTGAGCCCGATGTGGGGCTCAAGCCCACGAACTGGGAGATCATGACCTGAGCTGAAACCAAGGTTGGACACCCAACCGACTAAGCCACCCAGGTGTCCGGGGTTTAAAGACTTTTTTAAAGAGGCCTTGGCTCCCCTACCTGAGAAGAGCGGTTTTGATGGAGGTCCAGGAAAAGGGCTTTCCAGGGACACACCTGGGCTGCAAGGCTCAAGGGCAGGGCTTTCTAAATGGAGGGGCCCAGCAGTTTACATCTTGGGAAGGCTCTCCAGCCCCCTGATTCCTTTTTTTCCCTGTGAACCCATGAGGCCGTGTCATATGACAGCCTTGAGCTGCTTCCAGCCAGGTGCTAGTGATTTGGAGGGCCTCCTGCCCTCCAATGCCTGGGGTTCGGGTAACCACAGAATTTATCGCCCACATCTAGATGTGCATGAGAAGGGTGTCTTATTAATGATTATGCCAGGATTATCCCCAGCAAAGTGAGGCTGGGGATAACCATCCCTAGGAGTGTGGTTTAGGGAAAGTGTTCTTTTCTCTGATATTCTTTTTGTATACATCTTCTTTCCAAGGAATGGAAAAATTTTAAGATCTAAGAACAGAGGGTGGACCCAGGGGAAAAGACCACAGAAGTCTCTCCTCCTGGGATTTTGGTCCAGGGGTACCAGGATTAGGTAGCTCCATATAAGGCTTGTGGCAAATACATAGATCAATCAATTAATCAATTAATTAAGCAATGAACATTTAACTGGCATTGACTTATGTCTTCCTCAGGGGCCCAGCTGGAGGCTGGCTAGTAGAATGGGTATTAGAGGTGCTCATTTCCATTTCATTTATCACAAGTTGTACTAAGGACCCAAAATGAGTAATTATTTCTATTAGCTACATTTATTGAACACTTACAACCCAATTTTGCTAAGCCTTTTACATGTATTATCTCACTTAATTCAGATGGCTGTTCCTCCAGGGAAGTTATTGTTGTGTCCATTTTGCAGATGAGGAAGCTGAGGCTTAGATGGTAAGTTGCCAATCTCACACAGCCAGTAAGTGGCAGATCTGGATTTGAATTGGGGTCTGCCTTTAGAACAAGCTCTTACCCACAATCTTAGACCCCACCCTGAAGAAGTTTATAATTCTATAGAGACAGTGAGACATTAAGTACACTCTGCTGTGAAAAGCTCTGTAATATAGACACATCCATGTCAGAATAGGAGGCAGAACAGGGGGCAAGTCCCCTTGCTAAGAGGAGCCGAGAAACCTACAGAGATGGGCGTGACATTTGTAACCTCCTTACCTTCTCTATATTGTTTGACTTCTACCTTGCTTCCCAAGGAACTGGCTCTCTCTCATTTTATACTTTGGCCTGACATTGTAATTAGGCTTCTCTGTGACTCCTCTCACCTCCCCTTAAAGGTGGGCACTGCTCTGGACTTGGTGTGTCTTCTTCTGCTGCTAGGTGTCTAGAAATGCTGAGGCAGAGGTAACCAAAAAGCCAAGTGAAGGCAGGGGCGCCTGGGTAGCTCAGTCAGTTAAGCCTCCAACTTTGGCTCAGGTCATGATCTTGCAGTTTGTGAGTTCCACCCCCGTGTTGGGCTCTGTGCTGATGGCTCAGAGCCTGGAGCTGCTTTGGATTCTGTGTCTCTCTGCCTGCCCCCACTTGTGCTCTGTCTCTGTATCTCTCAAAAATAAATAAACATTTAAAAATAACTTAAAAAGCCAAGTGAAGGGAGACATTTATTAAGACTTTGAGGGATTCTTTGAGAAGATGCCTTTCCACTTTTCACTAGGGTTACCTCCCCAACTAATTTCCACTTAAACTCATGACTGGAAATATGTTTTAAATGCTTGACCATCCCCCTAGTCTTAAATTAAAAAAATAGACACTTGGTGCAGAAATGGGTCAACTTACAAAAAGCTTCTTATAGAAAACATTTACATAGGTTTTTTTGGTTTTCTTTTTTAAAGTAAGAGATTGGAAGACAACTGGTACTTTAAATCAAAGGGTATCACCTAGGGTACTTGTTGAAAATGTAGATACCTGGGGCACCTGTGTGACTCAGTTGGTTAAGAGTCCAACTCTTGATTTTGGCTCAGGTCATGATCTCATGGTCGTGGGATCATTGGGCTCTGCACTCGGCACGGAGCCTTGGGATTCTCTCTGCCTCTCCCCAGCTCTCTCTCTCTCTCTCTCAAAAAAAAAAAAACACACCACAAAAATCTGTGTCTGCCATTCACTGCATGAGTTATAAAGACATGGCCCTTTTGTTTTAAAGACTGACATTTCCTCTAGTGACATGTAGGGAGGGAGGGTGCATGGAGAAGTCAAGCTGTTTAACTCCTCTAGAGTTCTGGAATCTCATGGCTGACCCTAGAGGTAGTAGGCATTATAATGAGGACTTAGTAAATCAGCTTCCTGGAAGAAAGGCTGGAGAGGAGTTGGTGTGACCGTCAGCTTGTGAAATGTTGGGAGTGTACCTTCACGGTGGGGTCAAAAACGAATCTTGAGTGAATGAGCAGGGTAGCCAGGAAATTCAACAAGGGAGCCTGGACTGCTCTCCAGGGCCCTGGGCTGTGGTTGGCTGGGAGATGTATTTGGTGCTGCCTAGCAAGTGTGTCCCATTTCGATGCCAGATGCCAGGGGAACTTCAAAATACCTGAAAGAGCCAGAGTCCCCTTTTGTGGAAATTCTGAGACCCTTCCTTACCTCACTGTGGTGGGAGAGAAGCAGCTACCATAGCAGCAACAGGAAGTCACGGAAGGCCTTTGATTTGCATGTGTCCACAGGCATCAGTTCAGTTCAATGAGCTGATAAAATTGATTTTCTCACTGCATTGACTGGTTGTCATACTGAATCGCTGAGGTGATTGACTGGTTCAGCATCTTGCAGATAGAGCCACGAACTCCAATGACTCGATCACATTCTAAAAAATGAATTTTAGAAATGCCATGTTTTCCCTTTACCAGTTTCAACCAATTTAAGAAAGTTGTGAGGTTGCTAAGAAACAGGTAGGGGTGCCTGGCTGGCTCAGTCAGTAGAGGTTGTGACTCTTGATCTCAGGATTGTGAGTTCAAGCCCCACATTGAGCATGGGGCCTACTTAAAAAAAATAAAATAGAATAGAATAGAATAAAATAAAATAAAATAAAATAAAATAAAATAAAATAAAATAAAATGTTACTAAAAATAAATAGGTAAAAATCTCTTATTTGGTGGCATTGGCAAGTGCTCAGTATTGGGTAACAGTTCACTCAGCTAAACTTTACCCCAGTTTCACTTTGAGAATAGTATTTCTTTATAAGTAAAGAAATTAGATATATTCTACATTGCATTCAGTAGGTTAGTGGATTGCTATTTTTTTCTATAGGATGTAACTACTGTCAACTTTTCTGAGTCGTCAGGCTATTAATTGAAGGTTAGCACCAGGTTATGAAGGGCCCTCAATGCTAATCAAGAGGATAGCTTTTCCATAAAGCATCATTTTTACCTCAATTTCTAGCCACCATTTGAAGTTTTCAAAGTGTGTGTAGAAAACAAATATACTCTGCTTTCAAGTAGGATATGCATGGTGAGAACTCTCAAATGATATTAGTACCACTCATATAGCATTAGTGAAATTCCCGTCATTAGGAAATGTTATTTTATATAAAAAAGTTGATAATAGGATACAGAGATGCTAATATGATTAGGTGATGAGCTGATAATGGGAATTTTTTCATATCGGTGATTTTCATTCGTCACCAGCAAAGCTGATCTCCCTAATATGATATGATATTATAATAAAACCCAGGCAGAGAGTCAGCAGTGGAATTTATGATGCAAAAGAAAAGTCAATAGCATTATAAATCTTAGAAACTGATTATATTTCAGCTGTCAATGTTCTTGGCTGGAAAATCTCCTTTAATTCCCGTGTCTTAGTCCTATTTACTTTGGTGATACCAAGCTAGGAAATGAAATAGATTTAAATCTTTATCTTAAGGATAACTTTAATGAGTGACAGTCAATTCCACATGGCCTAGTGGCCACAGATTTGCCACCTTTGCCTGGCTAAACTCCCATCCAATTAAGTTTACATTTAAATGCAAGTAGTTGGCAGGGAGCAGTCAGTAGAATTTAATTCTATGAGATATAAACCTAGTTTTCTCTGATATAATGGTTTTAAGTAACAAATGGCTGCCTGAAGGTGTGGGACAATCATTTGAGTGTTATCAAAGGATTACTGGCAGGCTTGGATCACTGATTACAGAAGGTAGGCCCTTCTATTCAATGAAAATATATAGTCTGACCAATGAGAAGTTTTGGAAAAGGAGTTCTCTTAGTGGAGAGAGCATGCAAAAATCAATGACATTCATTTGAGCCACCCAATCATTCCACTAAAATCTCTTGAGTCTAAACAAAAATATATAAGCAATTCACATCAAAGTTGAGACGAGATACTGCCATGGCTTTCGGTGTATTGGAGAAATTCTCTGAGGGACTTGACAGTCCCAGAAAGCGGCTTCTTGTTTGGTGGCACTAATAAGAATGTGAAATGCACTGCCAGGAGTGTTCAATGATGGTGCTCCCTTCTAGCTTATAAATTAAGAAAGGGTAAGCATATAACAATTGCTCTCGACGGTATAACAAATACTGTAATGTGTTATGAAAGTCTTAGTGTGACTCTAAGGGGTCCTAATATAGAACACCATCTATTACAGTGTGGAACACAGAGGTAGGAAGATCTTTTTATCAGCCTTTCATAAGTGTTATATTGGGGACACCAGGAGAGCTTTGTTAGAGACTTATTTTACCTATGACATGTCAGAGCTGTGCCACCTAGAGAAGGGTCCCCATTGAACTTTCAGAAACATTTTCACCCTCAGAGTTTCTTAAACATTTTGTAAAGCAGATTCCATGGCTCCCCTCATGTACATAACTCTTGTTGGCTTCAGGTTATGGGAGAGAAACCTCATGCATTATGCTGACTGGACCAGTTCGCTTCTTCATGAGATAGTCACTTGCATAGTTTAGGGACAGAGCTCACTTTCTTTCTTCCAATAAAATATTTGCATGTAAGAAAATGTCCACTTTAAAATCTGTGTTGAGCTCTCATTTACCATGAACTTGCTGGGCTACACTTGGATTTTACTGGACTAAGCTTGGGTCAGAAGCCCTGTAGTGCAGTTTTCTACTCTAGGTGGGAAAGAGTGGCTCAGAACAGGCATAAGAAAAACAGGCCCAAGGAAGCCAGCAGAATTTTTTCTGTGAACTTCCAATACTTCTGTGATTTGACCTTTGGCTTCCACCCAGTTTGCTTCCTGCCTTCCTTTTATGTAATCCACCCTTGTTACCATAACTGCACAGGCTGGATTCAGAAGTTCATAATTATGATTCCAGGTTATCTGCTCAGTGTTGGCCTGCAGCCCCTCCTGCTTCTACTTTCTTTGGCTTGGGAATGGATCTGTCCACTATCCACTTGGATACTGCTTTTAACTCATTATGCACTAGAGCCCTCTTCTGCCTCTTGGTCAGTTTTGTCCCAAGACATGTGGCAAGTGGACCAGAACTAACCCACCATGTATGATTAATATGTAAGAGTTGGTTCTTGGTTGAAAATTAAAAAAACAAACAACATATTTGATTATAATAAGGGTACTTTTTCAGTTTCTCATTTTCTTCCATCAACATCTTGCCCCTTCAATTATTTATTCAATTATAATAGTTGACATTAATATATTTTTTGCATAAATCAATATTAAAATCATCTTTCCAGTGAGTTTCTAGCTATAGACACTTCCAGCCATGGCTCATGTGTCAGGCATTGTAGCAATCACCCATTCAAATATAATATAACATGAAGTGAGGGAAGGGATGGAGGCTGGAGGAGAGAGCCCATGAAGGAGACAGAGTTAGCTAGAGCAGCGTTTCCTGTCGTTACAGTAACTACAAGAGCTAACTGTTTCTGGGCGCTAAACATCTATGCATTTTCTTGTGCAATCCTTGGAACCACTCTGTGAAGTCCACTTCTATCGCCAATTTAGAGGTAGAGAAATCGAGGCGTGGTGATTTTCTCAAGGCCATGCAACCAATAGACATAAGAATTTGAATTCAAACCTGTCTGACTGCAGAGCTTGAATTTCTGTATAGTAATTCCTTTTTTAAATACTTATTTATTTATTTATTTATTTTTGAGAGAGAGGGAGAGAAAGAAAGAGAGAGAGGGAGAGTGATATCATGAGCAGTGGAGGGGCAGAGAGAGAGAGAGAGAGAGAGAGAGAGAACCCCAAGCAGGCTCCACTCTATCTGTGTCCCGACACAGGGCTTGATCTTAAAACAGTGAGATCATGACTTGAGCTGAAATCAAAATCAAAATCAACTGAGCCACCCAGATGCCCCAAGAGCTTGAATTTTTAATCGTCTTGTTAGAGTATACATTTTTGTGAGTTTATTGAAAAGATAATTAATGACTAAACTTTGCCAATAATTCAATATGCCTTCAATTAATTTGTATTTTATCAATTACAACTTGAAAAACACTTGAAAATTACCAGTATTCCCATCAAGAAGTAAAGTCTAATTGCCTTGCCCTTGAATCAGGCCAGCTCTGTGTGTTGTTTGGCCAATAGAATGAGGTGGAGATGAAACCATGTGGTTTCCAAGACAGAGCCGTAAGAAGCCTTGTTGCTTCCATCTGGTTCTTTGTATTGCTCCCCTTTTTGGGTGATACCATTTGCAGCCCAACCACCAAACTGTAAGCAGCTCAGTCTACATGTGGAGTCCACATGTGGGTGTTTTAGTTGATAACCTCAGCTGAGCCCCTGGCCAAGGCCCGTTAACAGACAATCATATAAGTGAACCATCTGGGACATTCCAGCCCAATCAAGTCCCCAGATGACTGCAGCCATCTGGCACTCCAGCTCATACCACACAGAGCAATGGGATCACCAGTCACCCCACAGAGTTATGAGAGAGAATAAATTTTGTTTTAAGCTCCTATGTTTTGAGGTAGTTTGTTACACAGTGATAGATAACTGAAACACACATTCTTGTGATAGTATGCTTTATGGATTCTGCAGGCAGTGGATGGTTGTGCTCATACTGATTCCAGGATCCCTGGCAACAACTCTGTAGCTCCGTGAGGACTTAGGCCCACTATTTGGAACCATAGAAGAGGTCTGTGGAAAGATTCCTACAGTGACATATCCCATGCCTATTGGCTACCTCCATATCCATCCTGGTCCTGGACAGTATTCTTAACTATCTCATAGGGGAAGAAAAATACCTATGAGGTGCTGTGGAAAGTTGAGTTAAAATGCACGCAGGTGTGTATGCGTGCACATACACAAACACACTATTTAAATGACCTCAGAAGAACACTATGTATCTGGGTGATATTTGAAAGAAGCAGCCATTTGTGTTTCTTCCAAAGACAAGCTGCAGGCTAAATGATGCATCAGTAAGTGCCTTCTGCAGGCATTCTTAATAGCCCCGGTTTATACGCCTGTAATTCTAACATGGGATTTCAGAATGCAATAAACAAAGAACAAAGTACAACCATTTTATGATATTATTAAAATAGTGCATATAATTGTTGTCTAGTAATCAGAATATTTTAAAAGATACTTGATTATAATGAGTGCTATGTTTTAAATGTTTTTCTTCTGTCCGCATTGGTTCACGTATATAGAGAGTTTTAAAATTATTCTTTTAAAAGCATGACCTAAACCTTTAGACTTTGGTTATAGTCTTAAGGTTGTAATGATAGCTCCTATTTTCTGAGCACCTGTGTGCCCTACATCATGGTGAATCCTTATACAACCCAACCTTGTGGGGGTAATTATTACCTCCCCTTTATAGATGGGAAAACTGAGGCTTGGAGCATGTAAGTCACTTGCCCAAGGTTACTCAGTTAATATATGCAGAGCTGGGATTTGAACCACATCTATCTGATTCCAAAGCCATATACTCATGCTGTCTTGATGACTGCATCTCCTATTGCCCTTCTAAAAAGCTTATGATTCAAAAGGCAATTTGTAATAAAGAGCCAGACTGGAATTGAGGTTTTAAAAGCACTGCGTGCCCTTTCAGGTATAAAACATTTTGTTAGAAGCAATAACAGCATAATTATAGCAAATGTCTCCACCTTCCCTGTCGCCACTGCACATGGGTCTAGGTTACAAGTTCGAAATTTCACCGATTATTGGCGCATAATTGGCTTCATGTAGATGATAAATGTATTACTGATTGATTATCATGACTTGGTCATATTTGAAATGTCAAAGTAGAAAATTGAATTGTCATATTATCGCATGTTCTCATTCAAGCACCAGATAAATATTACAAATGATGATTTTCCACTGAGTACTATATAAAGAATTTATGGAATATTAATAATACTGTTATCCACAACCTTCATGCTTGGTGGATGACCCCAAACTGAAATCATATTTGACTTTTGAGAAATAAACCTTAAGGATGATCTGCTTTACCCACTTCTCTGCTGCCTACAGTTTTATAGTGTAACTATTTCTAAGGACAATTCTTGCCTCCCTTATAGGGAATTGGACATTTATGACCTGCTTGACAATGCTTTTTTTTTTTTTTTTTTTTTTTTTTTTTTTTTTTGCTTTGTCCTTTTACCACCCATCATGCTATATGCCAGTCAGGATATGCTCTGAGTTGAATCAGATCTTCAGAGAGAATGAAAGAGTTGTTATGGGACAATTTAGGCTCAGCCCCCAGTTCCAATAGACCAGGGCAACATACCTCAGCCTATGGGACTCAAACCTTGAGATTATTACAGGGATCTTCAAATTTGTCAGTGCACCAAGTATTGCCTATAGACTGAATAAACCATTTGATTTAACCATTATTTATTTATTTATTATTTATTTATTTATTTATTTATTTTTTTGCATGTGTCTTTTCTTTTTTTTATATGAAATTTATTGTCAAATTGGTTTCCATACAACACCTAACCATTTTTTAGATACATGAATACAGATACTGTTGTTCTTTATAAAATAGAAGTTATATCAAGATAATACTGAATTTATGGCACCTTTTAACAATATGCACTTCATTAACAGATACTAAAAACAATAATGTAATAGAGGATGCATGGATTTTTTCCCCCTCAAATTATCTGGAGTCATTGACTGGGCCAAGGAATCATTTGTTCAGCTCTAGTTGCTCTGGAGAGATAGAAGGGCAGCTGTGAGAAGGCAATTGCTGCTCACTGAACCCTGCTAGTTGATGAAGCAGTTAGGAAAACTTATGTTCTCGTGTTTTTACTATGCCTTTGGTCAGACTGAATGTAGAGGCTCCTTAAATGCTCTAGGTCTGCCCAGGACTCAGCTTAATAACTCTTTCAGATGCCGAAATCTTTAGGTCTCCATGGCACAGAGCTTCAGTATTTTTCATATCTTTAGTTCATTTTAGGCCATACATATTTAGGCCATTTTAGGCACCATATATATAGTAGTTGCTCAGTAAATGTTCATTAATATTGATGAAGAAGTTGCTTTACTCTATGTCTGTCACCAAATCATCATTGTTAATCATGTTCGTATTCAAGGTGGTATCTCTGAAGTGAATGGAATATCTCTAGGTTAGGAAGAAAGAGAAATCAGTGCTTCGTAAATGTCATTGAAAATGTGTGTGTGTGTGTGTGTGTGTGTGTGTTTGTGTGTGTGGTTCCTCCTTCTTATTCAGGAAAGAAACAAAATGTACTCTAATTTGAATTAACCACCTGGCTTTTATTTTATTATTATTTTTAACGTTTATTTATTTTTGAGACAGAGAGAGACAGATCATGAACGGGGGAGGGTCAGAGAGAGGGATGACACAGATCTGAAACAGGATCCAGGCTCCGAACTGTCAGCACAGAGCCCGATGTGGGGCTCAAACTCACGGACCGTGAAATCATGACCTGAGCCGAAGTCGGCCGCTTAACCGACTGAGCCACCCAGGCACCCCCACCTGGCTTTTAGAAGTGGCTCCTTACAGACCTTGATTTAAATCTCAGGTACCCATTTTCCTTTCTTATACATCTGTGTGTTTGGAGTAGAGATGCCAAAAAGGTATGGATACTCTTTGACTCAGAAATACACAGTAAACATGAACCCCAGGAAATAAGTGTTTTGCAAACCACCATGTTCTCTCTTTCTGTTCTATACTTAATGTTTCTTTGGTTATTAGTACCAAAGTTCAACTAGTTCCATAGTTAAGCCACACTGTAAATAATCCAGCATTGGTTAGGTAATGTAAGAGCCCAATAAACGTTATTAGTCTTGCTTTATGAGAAATGTCAGACATCTGTCTTTGTGACCAAATCTACTTGGAGCTAGTGCAACTCTTGCCTGACTCCAAATGTCTGCTGCCTCAACCTATAGTCATTGCACACACTTCTTGCAGGGGAGTGCAAACCCATGTCCTGAAACATCCCCCCACTGCAGAGTCAAACCCCACTTTCCTCAATTATAATTCGTTCAATTAAAGGTGGGGCACAGGAACCTCCATCTTAATCAGCCACCTGGGTGATTTTGATGCCTGTGTTCTGGTGTAAAGAGCTGCAGGTGTGGCAGGGAGGTTGGAACTGATGCTCTGCAGCATGATTAGGATTCAGAGGGAAGGTAAGGCATTCAAGAGGGGGGATCTAGCGTGAGCAGAAGTACAGAGAGGAGCGTGCATTGGAGGTAGTAGAGCATGGAGTTAGGAGTGTGGGCACTGAGGTCTGTCAGCTCTGGTTTGAGCCCCCTGCTCCACCACGGGCAGCTTCTTAGACTTGGATGAGTTATTTCATCTGGCGCATCCAGCTTCTTCATCTCTAAAATTGGACAATAATGGTAAGTATCTCTAAGGGTTGGTGTGAGAATTAAATGAGAAAATGCTGTTGATGTGCTTGGCATATATTAGGGCCTTAATTGATATTAGCTTTAATTCTTTTTTTTTTTAATTTTAGAGAGAGAGTTGTGAGTTAGGGAGGGGGCAGAGGGAGAGAGAGAGAGAAAGTCTCAAGCAGGTTCATATTCAGCACGGAGCCTTCCACACAGCTGAATCCCATGACCCTGGGATCATGACCTGAGCTGAAATCAAGAGTTGGACTCTCAACTGACTGAGCCACCCAGGCGCCCTGATAGCTTTTATTATGCATACATAAAAGTATTGTATTTAAATTTTCTTTTTTTCCCTATAGTCATAGCATTAATATTTTGAGAATTTCTTTTCGTTTTGTCAGTCACCAAGTCTGATAGGTTTTTTTTGTTCATGATAGTCACATGGAGAAGAAGTACCCAGAATCTGGGTAACTGATGAAAGTTAACAGAATTCTTTGGGAAGGTCATAAAGAATGTATTCTACTGAAAAAAATAGGACAAAACTCCTGAAAGTTTTCAGTTTTGCATATTTTTTTTCTTTTTTTCTTTTTTTAAATTTTTTTTCTTAACATTTATTTATTTTTGAGACAGAGAGAGACAGAGCATGAACAGGGGAGGGGCAGAGAGAGAGGGAGACAGAATTGGAAGCAGGCTCCAGGCTCTGAGCCCTCAGCCCAGAGCCCGACGCGGGGCTCGAACTCACAGACCGTGAGATCGTGACCTGAGCTGAAGTCGGACGCTTAACCAACTGAGCCACCCAGGCGCCCCCAGTTTTACATATTTTGAAAAGAGCCAGGGCTGAGCTGGACAAGAACCTGGGGCCAGGAGCAGGAAGGACTGACTCCAAGTTCCAGCTTTGCCACTTGCCTGCTGTGTGTGTGTGTGTGTGTGTATATATATATATATATACATATATATATATATATACACACACACATACATATATATATGTATATATATATATACACACATACATATATATATGTGTATATATATATATATACATATATATGTATGTGTGTATATATATGTATGTATACAGTTTCCTCATTAATATGTTGAGAAGATTCTAAGACCTTGTTCCTTGGGAACACTGTGTGTGCTTTTGAGTAGAGTGTGGGTACGCACGCCTATATAATGTAGAGGCTCTGGGCCAGAATTGTCTGCTCGTGAATCCCTCTCCTCTGTGACTAACTGCAGCTGTGGGCTACTTAGACCACAGTTATACCTTCCCCTACCTCAGTTTCTTCATCTCCAAAGTAGACATAGTTAATATCAGGCCTACCTCAATGGATTATTATGAGCGTATAAACAATTAATACTTGCGAACTGTTTAAAATAGCCCCTGGCACACTTGAGTGCTCAGCAAATGTTAGCTTTTATTTTGTTGATATGTTGCCAGTTTGCATGCAAAACATTCCTTTTAGGGAAAATCTTTTCTTATTGGGAAGATTTCGGTTAGTTTCTAGTCCTCACTGAAGACATCCCTTATCTTTCATTATTTCTTAGCCTGAATTTTTTCCTTTTTTTTCTGAGTGAGGCTCTCCTCCCATATTCCTATTGCACTTACTGAGAGATTAATTCATGCCAGCAAATTGCTCTTTTAAAGCACTGTCACCACAGCCCCACAACGTGTGAATCTTCACCACAACCTCACAACATGTGTGTTAACGTCTCTTCTTGAAGGTAACTTGCTGAAGGTCACATATCTAGTAAGTGGCAATGACTGCTCCAAAGCACATTGTCTTCACTTCTGTGTTTTATTGTCTTATAAACCTTTAGTCTGTATTATTGTTCATCCCTCTCCCATCCCACCCAACCTCAATGCCTCCCCTTCTTTTCAAAACTCTATTCTTTCTGCGATCCGTGATGATCTAGCTTGGCTTTGATCCCCTCAGGGTAGCACTTACGTTCTGTTTTACACCTCCTGTTATTCCCTAATTGTCTTCTCCATGTGTGTGCATAAGATATTGTAAGTTCTTTGACAAAAGGGTCTATGACATCCCCAACAGTATAGTTTTATGTCAGACATAGAGTGGTAGTTATTGGTTAAATTGGATGTAATATGCATGTGCATTAATTTTAGTTTGCTGCAGCTGCCATAACAGAATACTACAGAGTGGCTGGCTTAAACAACAGACATTTGTTTTCTCAAAGTTTGGGGGCTAAAAGTCAAAGATCAAGGTCGACAGGTTTGATTTCATCTGAGGCCTCTCTCCTGGGCTTGCAGTTGGCTACCTTCTCTCTCTGTCCTCACATGGTCTTTCCTCTGTGTGTGTACGCATCCCTGGTATTTCCATGTATGTCCACATTTTCTCTTCTTATAATGAACCCCAGTTATATTGGATGTCTTAATATATGGCCTATATTGGATGGCTTCATTTTAACTCATTTACCTCTTTCAAGGCCCTATCTTCAAATACAGTCACATTCAGAGGTACTGGGGGGCAGGGCTTGAATATTTGAATCTGGGGAACACAGTTCAGTCCATAATAGCATGGATCTTTAAAGTAACTCACAATTGTACTGAATGTGAAATGCTGATAAAAATTTAGAATTTGTATAAATACATCATATTACGTATGATATCTCATTTCATATGAGATACATATCTCAGTGTATGAGAGATACCTTGAGAATATCTCATATGATACACTGGGAGATTTAATGAAAATTAATTTCAGAATTTACTAGGCTGATTACAATAATTTCCAGGTGTCCAGCAGGTAAGATGATGATAGCAATGTGGCCTGCCTAACCACAGCCCACTGGAGATTTTTAAATAACATTTATTTTATGCAATTAGCACATATATTGTAGACCAATCAGGCCTAACCACCCACCGACATTGACTCCCTTCCTCCAGGTGTCACATCAGCAGATGTGAATCAAATTAGTAATTTGTGGTGGAAACTGAATGTAATCAATTACACAATTTTGAACTGTTCAAATTTAATGCCATTAAATCATGTCACAAAACTAGTCCATCATGAAATAGTGAAAATAAGATGGAAAGAAGTATGAATAAAGGTCTTTCACTGGTAAATGCTATGAGAGAGGTTTTAAGAATATGAGCTTTTGACTCCTCCAGACCCAGGTATAAGTCCTAGGTCTGTCATGTAATAACTGTATGACTTTGGGCAAGTTTCTTAACTTTTTTTTGTTTGTTTGTTTATTTGTTTGTTTGTTTATTTAGAGAGTGAGCCCAGGGGAGGGGCAGAGGGAGAGGGAGAGAGACAGAATCCCAAGCAGGCTTCGTGCTGTCAGTGTGGAGCTCTATGCAGGGCTCAAACATTTGGTGTTTAACCCGCTGTGCCACCCAGGTGCCCCGCCCCACGAGTTTCTTAGCTTGATGAAGGCTCAGTTCCCTCAACTGTGTAGTGAGGATAATAATGCTCACTGTATACATGTGTTGTGAGAATTAAATGAAAGGAGGAAAGGAAAAAGCATGAGAGGAGCAGCATGAGAACAAAAACATGTCTCTTTTCTTCATTGTTGTATCCCTGGTGTTTACAATAAGGCTGGAAAATGGAGGCACGATGGTTTAATAAATATTTAAATGAATAAATATGTAAATACATACATATTTAAATAAATAAACAAAAACCTTTTTGTTGAATGAATTAATGAATAAATGAATTAATAAGAAAAAAGAAAGCACCTCCACAGAGCAATAGTGATAATTTCCATAGAACAAGGAAGTGGTTCTCAAGTCTGACTGCATATTAGAATCACTTGACAGGCTTTAGAAATACCAATGGGCCCTACACGCACAGAACCTGATTTATTGGCTTGCATTCAGCCTCTAGCCCTGGGGTTAGTTTTCCATAGCCTATATCATCTTGTAATATTCTGTTATGCAATCTATAGCATATGTAATATACTAAATATAATAATACAAAAAGTTTTACAATTATTGCTTATAGTCTTTCTCCTCCTTTGCTCAAGGGAGGAGCTTTGTGAGTGCAGAGATTTTTTTAAATGTTTTTTTTTCTTGATATATCCTAAGTGCTTAGGCCATATTTGATGCAATAGTAGATATTAATTATAAACACATAAATTAATGAATAAAAGGTATATTTTCCAAATAATTTGAAGGTAGCTGAAATTTTCTTTTTTTATATATACAGTAACCACTTTATCTGCTCAAAAAGAGACATAAGTTCAATCAGTTACTGGTAGGAGTTTGATTGGACAGAGCTCTGGTGGGTGCAAGAGAAAGGATCCCTTACCTCCTGGCTTGAGTTCTTGGCAGGAGTTAGACAACGAAAATCCCAAATAAGTCTGGAGGAATCTCCAGAGCAGGGGTACTTGGGTTGTGCTTCTTGGGTGAAGCCTGAGAAAACAGAAAGATTCTTAGACTCACGACCCTCTGCACCAACTGAGTTACAGTAGATTAAAAATGGCAGAGTGGTTACTAAAAGAATGAAGAGTTGACAACCCACAATTACCAAGTTTCCTCATCTCTGAAGTAGTGTGGAAGAGTAGAGAAAGTTTTCTGTGTCCTTAAGATGGGTGCAGAAGTGGCTGAGAGTGGCCAGTAGACCTGAGAGGTCTAACATCTAAGCAAGGATGCATGTGAACCAGCCTGGCCCTGATGTTCAGAGGGCAGGGTAGGCCTGCATGGTTCAGAACAGCTACAATGTGGTTACTGCCTGAAGAGTAAAAACATCTGGACAGATATATGAGTAGTGAACACAACATATGACCAGGGAAGAAGGAGATGGGGACAAGGTGCTGTCTATCAATGGCACACAGTGGCTACACAAGTGCCTATGATTGAAATAACCTCTGGGTATCAAAAATTAAAAGGAGGGGTGAGAACTCTGAATTGATTGAGTTTTCCTAGAAGTTACTGGACAAAGTTTTCTGCTCCAGGTGCAATGGAGGTTTGAGAGCTATCAGCTAGGTTGAATTATCGGAAAACAATTTTTAAAAAGCCTTAGTTTTGTATATCTGAATTCTTGACTGCAAAATTCATGCTCATAAAGTAGCTATCCTATTACCTTTTATTATTATTGTGTACTTGACTCATGTCTGCATTGGGTTTAATTACTGTGCATCAAGCAGCCTGTATGGCCTCATCATGACCAGTAGAATACTCATATGGCTAACATGCATTGATGGCTGATCATGTGGCCCAACTCTGAAAATTCCTGCCGATATCTGGCCATGTGAGCTTGTTGGGTCTTAGGCAGATCTTACCCTTATATGTAGTAGCCTCCAGATAGCAGCTTGTTGGGTGGTTTCTGTGCTGTGTCTCAGTTTCTCAATTTATTGACTCAGTTTGATTTCTGTGGCCAGCCCTTCCTTAAAGTCCAGGATGGCTTTGGAGGCTCTGGAGGCTTTAGGGAATGGGACTGGAGTCCAAAAATAATTCCAGAAAGATGGTGAGCTGGTCTCTCATGCAAACACAGATCTGACCTGAAAATATTCTGGTTGTTACAAGGTTCCACTCCTTAGACTGACATTTAGAGATCTACAGATGGTCCTTCCTAAACACATGAAATTCTTTTATTTTCTATATCAGGCTCTTTCAGCTGTCTCAGCTGTCTTTCATATCTGCTCCTTCGAAAGCCTGAAACTCCCTACCTCACCTTTCTATTCCTATTCACTCTTCAAGTCCTGGGTCCACCTCCTTTTTGAAAACTCTCCAAACTTCCCTGGGTGGTTAATTGCTTACTGTTTTGGAATCCAACAGAATTTGATACACACTTTCTCTACAACACTTTTCACATTGTTCTTCATTTGTGTATCTTCTCATCCACTAGTCTGTGAATTATTCAAGGGGAAGAATTGATCATGTGCCTAATGTGTCTTATTTATTTTGAATTATTTCCAGTGTGCCCTGCATCTTCCTACACAACCCTGTGTATGTGTAGAGAATCTCCTGGGAATCACATAGCTCTGGAGTCTTTCTATGGAATATGATGTTATCAAGTCTGGTGCATTTTGAATTATCTTAAGCGCAAACCCTTTCTCACCTGAGTCCCATCAAGGAAGGCTTGGTTCTTGAGAACCTAGATGAGTTTTTCCCAAAGTATAGTTTCTAGTCCAACTACACTAGCATCACCTGGGAACTTGTTAGAAATGCAGATTCTAACCAATTTGGTATCAAAGAAATGTGACTCAACATAATAAAAGCCATATATGACAAGCTCAGAGCTAACATCCTACTCAATGGTGAGATATTAAAAGGTTTTCCACTAAGATTAGGAACAAGACAAGGATGCCCACTCTCCCCACTCCTATTCATCGCAGTACTAGAAGTCCTAGCCAGAGCAATCAGGCAAGAAAAGAAATAAAAGGCATCTAAATGATAAAGGAAAAAGTAAAAATTGTTTCTTCAGATTACAAGATTTTATATTTAGAAAACCCTAAAGATGCCATCAAATAACTGTTAGAACTAATAACTAAGTTCAGTGAAATTGCAGGATTATAAAATCAATATACAAAAATCAGTTAAGTTTCTGTAACTAACAACAAAGTTATCAAAAGAAATAAAGAAGGCCATCTGGCTGGCTCAGTTGGTAGAACATGCGACTCTTGATATCAGGGTCATGAGTTCAAGCCCCACATTGGGGGTGAGCCAGCTTAAAAATAAAAAGAAGAAATAAATACAATAATCATATTAACAATAGAGAGTAGATTGGTAGTTGCCAGGGGTGAGGGATGGGAGATGTTGGGAGAGATGGGTGAAGGTGGCCAAAGAGTATAAACTTCCAGTTATAAGATTAATAAATTCTGAAAATGTAATATACAGCCTGATGGCTGCAGTTAATGATGTTGTGTTGCATACTTGAAAGTTGCAGAGAGTAGATCTAAAAGTTCTCATCACACACACATACACACACACACACACACACACACACACACACACACACACACAAATATGGGCAGCTATGTGAGGTAATGGGTGTGTTAGCTAACTTTATTGTGGTAATTTTGCAATATATATGTATATTAAATCATCACAACTAACACTATGTTGTATGTCAATTATATCTTAATAAAGCTGGGGAGGGGCGGCTGGGTGGCTTAGTTGGTTAAGGTCTGACTCTTGGTTTTGTCTCAGGTCATGATCTCGCCGTTTGTGGTTTTGACCTCCGCTCTGGGCTCTCTGTGTTGGCAGCACAGAGCCTGCTTGAGCTTCTCTGTCTCCCTCTCTCTGCATCTCCCCTGCTTGAGCTCTCTCTTTCTCACAAAATAAATAAATAAACATTAAAAAATAATACAGCTGGGGGAAAAGGAAATGCTGATTCTCAAGCCCCACCACAGACCAGTTACTGACTCAGGAGCTCTGGAGTGGGCCCCAGCAATCTGTGTTCTCATATGGCCTTCAGGGGACTCTGTGCATGTCAACCCCTACCTTCCACTCTCTCTAGGTATCTCTGTGGTTACCAAGACAGGGAATTGGGGATTGGCAAGGGATCGGGGGAAGGCTGAATTGGGAGGAGTGAACCTCACCCCATAGTGCCTTTCACTAAGATTGGGGCTAGAGTAAAATCCATGTGGGATAAGGTGAGTCACTCCTCTGCCCCCTACCTGTTGCTATCCTGACAGATTTTCACATCCGAGCAGTTTTGCTACAATTAGAGCCCTCTGAGGAGGAAATAAAGAGCTATAGCATCTTGCCACGGATAAAATCATCCTGCTGCTTTGATGGATAAAGTGAGATCCACATGCCAGGAGAACTGGCAGGCTTCTGGGTGTTCTCTGTTGTCAAGGTAGCGCCCGTGGAAGACTCTGCCGGAGAAGCAGAGCAGCTTGCCACCCCAAGGATATATGCTGTGGCACTCTTGACAGGCAGAGAGACAGGGAAGTGAATGTTTTAGTATTTTATAAATCATTTGGAGGAAATTATGTTTTATTTATGTTCATTTTTGAATGTATTTGAATTTTTATTACAGATATTTTTCAAAGATGCAAGCATTGGAGGCAGTCCTGGGGGAACATGCACCTCAAAAGAATGTGGCAGGGGCCGACCTGATTGGCTGAGGGGGTGAAAATTATTCATATTTTAAAGAGCAGTCTGAAGTTGGCTTTCCCAGGGACCAAATCTGAATGAAACTCAAAAGTTTTAAATCGTGACTATGAAGTACCTGGTTTTGAAAGGAAGATTTAGTATAAGTGAATCATGGTGCCACCTACGTGGGGTGGAGAGGAATTCAGACTGTGAGAAGACAGAAGGAAAAATTAGGGATGAATCCCAGTTAAATGGGTCACAGTGTGGACCACACGACTGGCTACATTTTAGAATTCATCTCTGGAGTAATTGAACCTGCAGCGGTATCCATTTATCGTCTCTGGAACTCAGCTCAGTGGGGCTCTTTCAGCTGCCTTCATTACCAGTTATGAGCATCAGGGCTACCTCCTCTGTGTGTGTGGCTAGCTCAGGGCTATCTCCCCAGTGGATCAATTGTGTGGCTCTTGGAAACAATCAATGAAATGGGCCAGAGTGACCATATTGCATGTGTTATAAGGAAGTGCATTTCGTGTGGAGGTATGACTGGGATCCCTCTCCTACTTGATTAGCAAAGGACTTGAGGCTGTTGGAACTGAGATGAAAATGGGCATTCTAATTTAAAACTGTTCAGTTTGTGATTTTGTCTTTATATACAGAGATATATCCTCAGATTTTGTGAGTGTTTAACTGAGGAACATAGTTTTTCTTTTCCATGATGCTATGAAGTCAGTCATGGGGAAAAACATATTCTCAGTAGTGAAGAATGGTAAATGGAGACAAGGAGCAGTTCTTCTCAAATGTACCACAGCAACAGGACATATGACAATATTTTAGGGAAAAAAGATGCATGTCAGTGCTGGATGATGGTACTTGTCTTCTGATTTTGTAGTTCTTCCTGTTATGTGATAATGCAACAAAAATGTTGGTCCTGGGAGGAAGAAACAATGCCTTTAGAATGGGAAAGCAAGAGTCAAATAACATTTTTGTTGATGAAAACTGGAAATTCAGAGGTATTAAGAAGGCATTTTGAGTAACAATATCAGCTGTCATATATTGATGATTACCATGTCCAGAACTTGGCATTTATTCACTGGTTAATTCAACACGTATTTACTGAGTTACTCAGGCCTGAGTGTGAGCTACAGTGGAGCCAGACCTATGAATACGATTCACACAGTTTGTCAGTGCCTACTAACTGTGGGTCACGACTGAGGAAACTACAGCTCAGGGACTTGTAGCACAAGTTTTCAACTCTGCTACTTTGGAATGATCGGGTTCTATGATTGAAAAATACCCATGTCTGGTCCCTACCCTAGTTCAAGTGAACTAGAATTACTAATGTGGGGAGAGACCCATATTTTCTTTTCTTTTTTTTTTTAAGTTTATTTACTTATTTTGAGAGAGAGAGAGAGAGAGAGAGAGAGAGAGAGAAAGAGAGAGAGAATCCCAAGCAGGCTCCCGCACTGTTCGCGCATACCCCAATTCAGGACTCAATCTCACAAACCATGAGATCATGACCTGAACCGAAATCGAGGGTCAGACACTTAACTGACTGAACCATCCAGGTGCCCGTAGACCCATATTATCCATTAATTTTCCTTGGGGGCTCTGATATGCAGCCAGAGCTTAGGAATGCTTCCTCAAGGTCACCCTGGACTGGCCAGGGACAGGAGTCTAAGCCATGAAGTCAGGTGAACGTAGAACATTCAGAACAAAATTCAGCATCTGGGCCTTAGTGTCAAATTTTTGAAAGCCAGTTGTTATCAGCAAGAGTAGACTCTGAGGGGTTCATTGTTTCTCAGCACAATCTCTGCTTTAGGCCTCTCTGTTTCTTGCAAAGTCCTGTCAAGTTTTCCAGTTTGAAGACAAATATGTGATCCTCTGAAGGCTCTTCACTTAATAGACTACTACCCACCATGTAGCATGTGTGCTTTGTAATTTCACTTAAGAGGTTTGTTATATATAGTCTAGTAATAGGAGTGGCAGAGATAGTGGAGAGAGAGATGAGCTTGCTGCGGAAGGCTCCTTCGGTCCTCTCAGAGGATAGCAAGTTATCGCTTTGTTTTCAAATAATGCAGTTGGTAATAAGTTTTTGGATGTGTGTGAGCTGTAAATCGTTCTGAAAATTGAACCGAAGATACAATATCGTAAATCTCTTCCTTGGTGGTGGAATATTTATGGGGAGAGCAATATAATCAGTTATGTGGGTATGCTATGTCTGACATCTGACTGAACGGGACTCTGTCTCAAGGATCTATCGCCCATTAGACAATTCCTCTAGGTGAGCACGTGTGTGTGTAAGTTGGAGGATGATTTTAAATGGAAATAATCAGATGATCCCTTAATAAAATCAATCTGGAATGCATTAGTGGAGGAAGTAGGGATGTTTGGGCCAACACAGTGTTGGGAAGAGCAAGGAGATGCGGGGCTGTGCTTTACCTTCCTGGGGCAGCCTCCTCTCCTGGTTGCTGTGTAATTTGGTTCCCTAAATCAATGCTTGTTTGCTCTAGGAACTCACAATCCTATGAAAATGCACATTTCATTAGGTTTGTTTTGAAACTCATTATCATCACTATAAATACCTCTGTGTGGAAAGTAATGAAATAAAGCCAAAAGAAATCGTGAAAGCACGGCAGGCAGTGAGAAGTGAAGAATCAAAGCAGCAGTATGCAATGTTGCCATGATTTTTCTTTTGAATTAATTATCACAATTATTCAAAAGAAAAAAACTCTATAACCACTAATGGTTTTCAGACTTTTTTTTTTCTGTTTGTTTGTAGTGAAACACTTTTTCAAGCAAAATATGATTTGCAGCCCCATTGTATAACATAGATCAAAAGTTGAAGTTGGGGAAGTGGTTCAAATCTTTGCCGTCTCGGCCTCTCTTATCATCTCTCTGCCAGACCCCCCCAGTGTACCTCCATCACCTTAGGGTTAAGCCAATCACAGCTCTATAACTGTTGACGTAGTCAAATGGAGAGTGACTCGTCCAACATTCTCCACTCACAGATGAGGAAATCAAGCCCAGGAAAAGTCAACTGGTAGAGAGAAGACAAGGACCTCCATTCTTGTGTTGCTGCCACCAAACCACACTCCCTCTGGCTCTCTCTGCTCTTTATAGTGTTCTCTCTATATTTTTCATAACCTATTGCCTACCTACCTATGATATCATTTATATTATTTATCTGTGTTTATTGCTTGACTCTGCTACGACTCCCACCCATGCACCCAACCACCATCTACTAGAATCTGAACTTAAGGAGGGCAGGGATTTTTTTGGTTTATTTTGTTCAATCATGTATCCCCAATATCTAGAACAGTGCCTGGCGTGTAGTAGATACTCAATACATATTTTCTGAGTAAATACGTTTTATGAAGACTGATTATAAATTAATGAGATGGTCTCCATAAGCTATCCATGACCATCTCACTCATGACTATGTATAATCAATCAAATTTTACTGGAGAAAAGAAAAGTTTCAACAGGGGCACCTGGGTGGCTCAGTCAGTTAAGCATCTGACTCTTGATTTCGGCTCAGGTCATGATATCATGGTTCATGAGTTTAAGCCCCATGTTGGACTCTGTGCTAACAGTGCAGAGCCTTCTTGAGATTCTCTCTCCCTGTCTCTCTGGCCCTACCTTACTCACACACACACTCTTCCAAAATAAACATAGAAAACTTAAAAACAAATTAAAAAAAAAAGAAAAGCCTCAACACATCTAATTAACTCAGCCATACTCTCCCTCCAAGTGAAAGGTAATGACCCTCAGAATTAATACTCCTCTATGGAAGCTGTGTAAGTTTTGCTTTCAGTAGCATCTGCCTGCTGGGGAGATGAAAATAGGAAAGGACCAAGCAAGGAGGACACCACTTCAGGTGTCCATGAACTTGGATGGGGGAAAAGACTCCATCTTTATTTTAATTAACGTCTAGCTGAAGTTTAGCATGTTTTCAACTATGTAGATAGACAACAATCCCAAGAGACTTTGTCAACAATAGAAATCACAGGTTTATTTTTCATATCACATTATTGTTGTTGCAGATGTACTGAATAATATTTTCACATATTACCATTTCAAAATTATGGTAGTTATGACACCTATCTCTAGATTTTATTGTTTAATGCATGAATAAGGAATGACATATATTACTATGTCACAAATTTATTAAAAATATTTTATAACAATTATTTCAATATGTTTTGCTCCCTTTGTAATACAATGTATTTTATATCATGACTTCAAAAACATTCTCAAAAGGAATTCAGACTCTACCATATTGCTAAGGATGTCTGCTGAATTGTCAGTGCTAAGAGAGGGTGCAGTGGGAAGGCCTTGCTGCCCAAAGAATCAGTCAAGAACAGACTCAAAACAAAAGGAGCCAGAATCCTGCTCCCCTCTAGGCAGTGTTCTGTAGGTACCAAGTTTGGTCTCTGCAAACTCAGCCCCACAAGGACTTGGGCAAATCCAATACAATTCTGTAGTAATCGGCTTTCCAGCCCGTAAGAGATGGATCTTGAATCTATCAGTTAAGTGAAGCCCTCCATGACTACTCTATCTGAAATTTCAACTCTCCTTCCATACATACTTCCTAGCCCCCTGTCCTGCATAATTTTCACCACTATTTATTATATTTGATTATTATCTCTCTCCCCCATTAGAAGGTAGGCTCCACAAGGGCAGGGGATTTTGTGCTTTATTCATGATGTGTCTTCTGTGCTCGGAATGATGTTTGGTACACAGATAGTAAGTAGACATTGATGGAGTCAATGGCTGTGTCTTGCCCCTCTTATCTTGGATTATGTTGTATGTATCTATGGGGGACTTCAGGTACCTCCCTGCCTTCTAATTGGCCTTTCTTCTTAATATTGCCCTGCTGTATCTAACACACTGAATAATAAGGTGAGTGCTTTTGTGTTTTCAGTGATCTCTATTCCTTCATTGGACTGGACACTTTGTCTGAATCACAGGCCACTGGGCTGGAGACTTAATTCTTAATTACACTAGTTAAGACTGAAAAATATGGGACATCTTGTCTACTCCTTCTACACTCATGGCAGGCATAACTAATTGAGTAAACATTCTTTTGCTGGGCTCAGGGTTGGTTTAACATGTGTTGCTAACCTAGTGGTCAGGGAGCTATTATTCTTTTGCAGCTGCATGTAGGTCTCACCCTTTGGTGTAGTCCTGAACCAAATGCCACATCTTGTACCCTCCAGCTACTGTCTGGGATCCTTTTCCAATTTAAACTCACTCCTAAGATCTTGACGCCTCCAGGAACCACTTGCCACACTGTCTGTCTTCCTTACCAGGTCCAATTCATTCATTCCACAGGCTCTGCTCTAGGTCATTTGGTATATCAGTGAATACTATCAACAAAGCTTCCTGCCCTTGTGGTGCTAAAATTTTTGTGTGAGGAGAGGAGCATTAAATAATACAAATAAATAAATCATGTAGAGTTTTTGAACATGAGAGATGCTATGGAAAAAACCTAGAGCAGAATTTAGAGTGAGATTTAGGACTTTCATTCCCCTGAAGGCGGACAGTTTTATTCAATTGGCCCTGACCCTGCTTGATCCTGCCTTTCTCTCCTTGTTTTACTTGTTTAGTTCTTAATCTCCACCTGGTGTGGGGACAAGTTGGGGGGCACTATGATACACACTATAGACGTTCCAAGGAGAGGCAGGGCAAAGCAGGTCAGGTCTGTGGGGAGCTCAGAAAGTGGCTTCTGGTATGATATGTATGTATGGGGAAAAGAAGTAGAAGTTGAAAACATGTTAAAGACAAACTTTTTTCTTTAAAACATTTTTTTTTAACATTTCTTCATTTTTGAGAGACAGAGAGAGACAGAGTGTGAGAAGGGGAGGGGCAGAGAGAGAGGGAGACACAAAATCCAAAGCATGCTTCAGGCTCTGAGCTGTCAGCACAGAGCCCAACATGGGGCTCAAACCCACAAACTGTGAGATCATTACTTAAGCCGAAATCAAGAGTCAGATGTTCAATCAACTGAGCCACCCGGGCATCTAAAGACAAACTTTATTCTTGCCAGTTTCTCCTATGGCTAGTTCCAGCAAAATCTGTTTAAGAATTGAAAGTCTAACAAACCTTCATTCTTTCCCATCTTCTCTACTGCAATGATCTTCCTACCTTGAGGTGGTCAAAATTAGAATTAAAATTATATAATATTAAAAGTTCATTTCCTCCATCTCACTAGCCACATTTCAAGTGCTCACTAGCCACATGTGCTAGCAGTGACCACATTAGACAGTGCAGATATGGAACACGTCCATCATCACAGAAAGTTCTGCTGGACAGCCTTGCTCTGGATTGTGATATGCACCGGTCTGGAGCTGAGTAACAATACAAGTAGCTCAAAGCCTGAGGTTAACGACAGTTGGGCTTAGAACCAGTATTGAGCTTCCGGATGATATGGAGGCAGGGTCCTAGAAATGAGTCAGGTTTCAAAGAACCAAGAAACCAAATCAGGTTAACCAGGTGGGCTATAGGAGTAACAAGAATGAGCACAAGTAGAAATGAGCTGATTAGAATCCATCTGGTTGGAATCTAGGGGTCTTTGGAGAGGACAAAAGTGGATAGACACTTAGTAACTTCCTTGTTAGTCCTCTTCTGCCTCCAAGAGCTAAAGCTTCTTGCACCTCCTGTATCCCTGCCTTCCACCTTCTAGGCATCCAGCCATCCAGGCCAGACATCTTGGAATGATCTTCACCTCTCTCTGAGCTCTTGGTTCTGCCACTGACTTCCGACCTAATCTCTGTGCTACCTTAGCCCCACTACTGTTGCTTTTCCCTGAGTTTATTATTTCTTTTTCTCTCCCTTGGACTGGTATGAAAACTGCTCAGATCATCTTACTAGCACTAATCTCTTCCCAGTCTTTCTGATGCACCACTATAAAATAAAACTTCTTAAACCACAGCTTTGGTCTTTATCTGCTGTTGCCTCAACTTCAGTGCCTCTCCTGCCTTCAAAATCAAGTCCCCAGTCTTTCCCCTGTCATTTGAGACATTCTGTGACATGCCCCAATCTATCTTTTCAATGTTATCTCTTCTTACAAACTTGTGTCCTATTTTCCAGCCAAATTGCACGAATTATGTCTCCTAAACTGTCTTGCCATTCCCTGTCTTGACCTACCCATGCTGTTCTTTCCACCTTGGACGCCTTCCTCTACCCTTTCAACTTCACCTGTGTATAACTGAACTTTGCTTAAAGGCTCATGTTACAGTCCACGCCTACCCAATATTTTCCTAGTTTCCCCTTTGTTAAATGTTCTCCATTTCCTTTTCCATCCTTCCCCACTCTGCTCCGTGCCTAGGAAGCTGGCTTGTATGAATTATCTAATTTGCCTTCTGGCTTCCAATGAGGTTTGGCCAACAGTACAAGGTCAGAGGGCAAGAAAGAGAGGTCAGGGTATTTATTCCCCTGGCTCCCTTCCTGTGTGACTGCAGGTGACAGACACTGTGCTCCTGACTGAAGGCTGCAGCTCCAGTCAGAGGTCCCTCTCTATAGCTTCTACCTTTTCAGGTCCTTTCAGGTCCAGGAGTGGTAGTGATGCTCTGCTATTGCTAACCCCATGGAGCTGCATCATTTTGTTTGCTTTTCTTAAGTTATCCCATACCTTGGTGAGTAGTTATTTCATGAAATGCTCCCTAAATATTCCTTTTGAGTGTTTCAACTGTTGCATACCAACGTATTGACTGGTGTACCCTGAACTAGACACTCCTTTAAATCCCTTCTCTGCTAGGCACTCCCTGGAGTCTTGGATTTTCTTGTTAGACTAAAAGCACCTATTGAGCACTTGTCATCTATCAGTAACTATTCTGGATGCTTGAAATACAGTGACGGGCAATATAGACAGCGTCCTTGCCAAATGAACTAGAATAATATAATTGGCATTTAATAAGTGTTAACCAAGTGGTGCATGCTTTTTAAAGTTCTTTACATGTAGTAAGTTATTTATTTATTTATTTATTTATTTAAAAAAATGATACCCTTTTTTAAAAAATTTTTTCTTAACATTTATTCATTTTTGAGAGAGAGAGAGAGAGAGAGAGAGAGAGAGAGAGAGAGAGAGAGAATTAGTGGGGGAAGGGCAGAGAGACAGGGAGACACAGAATCCAGAGCAGGTTCCAGGCTCTGAGCTGTCAGCACAGAGCCTGACGCAGGGCTTGAACTCACAGACCGTGAGATCATGATCTGAGCTGAAGTCAGATGATTAACCGACTGAGCCACCCAGGTGCCCCAGTCATTTAATCCACAGAAACTTTGTGGTATATTTTACAACTGAGGAAATAGAAAGTGAGAGAGATTAAGTAGTTTGCATGAGGTCACACACCAGGAAGTTGCAGAGCTGGGATTCTAACCCAGGTGGTCTGACTCCAAACCTCATAAGTTAATCCACATCACTGTACTATTTCTCCCTACCTTAGTGTCCTTTGGAATAACTAGAACACAGCTGGCATGCAGCACATGTTTGTTGGGCTGATTTGAGTAGACAGCCTCCATAAGAAAGAAAGACATCAATGGGATTATGCTTTCTGTAGGCTCAAGAAAATTTTGATTTCAATAGCTTTCAAGAATAATTTGGTTTTCTTTTATTTTGTGTTCTTTTCTTTTTTTCTAGAATTTATTTATTTTTTATAATTTATATCCAAGTTAATTAGCACAACAATGATTTCAGGAGTAGATTCCTTAAGCCCCTTACCCATTTAGACCACCCCCCCCCCACAAGCCCTCCAGCAACTCTCTGTTCTCTATATTTAAGAGTCTCCTATGTTTTGTCCCCTCCCTGTTTTTATATTATTTTTGCTTCCCTGTCCTTATGTTCATCTGTTTTGTATCTTAAAGTTCTCATATGAGTGAGGTTGTATGATATTTGTCTTTCTCTGATTGACTAATTTCACTTAGCATAATACCCTCTAGTTCCATACACGTTGTTGCAAAAGGCAAGATTTCATTCTTTTTTTGACTGCCGAGTAATATTACACTGTGTATATATATACCACATCTTCTTTATACATTCATCCATCGATGGACATTTGGGCTCTTTCCATACTTTGGCTATTGTTGATAGTGCTGCTATAAACATTGGGGTGCATGTGCACCTTCAAAACACCACGCCTGTATCCCTTGGATAAATTCCTAATAGTGCAATTGCTGGGTCATAGGGTAGTTGTATTTTTGGTTTTTTGAGGAACCTCCATACTGTTTTCCAGATTGGCTGCACCAGCTTGCATTCCCACCAACAATGCAAAAGAGATCCTCTTTCTCCACATCCTCACCAACATCTGTTGTTGCCTGAGTTGTTCATGTTAGCCATTCTGACAGGTGTGAGGTGGTACCACATTGTGGTTTTGATTTGTGTTTCCCTGATGATGAGTGATGTTGAGCATTTTTTCATGTGTCGGTTGGCCACTTGGATGTCTTCTTTGGGAAGTATCTATTCATGTCTTTTGCCCATTTCTTCCTGGATTATTTGTTTTTTGGGTGTTGAGTTGGATAAGTTTTTTTATAGATTTTGGATACTAACCCTTTATCTGATATGTCATTTGCAAATATCTTCTCCCATTCCGTTGGTTGTCTTTTAGTTTTGTTGATTGTTTCCTTTGCTGTACAGAGGCTTTTTATTTTGATGAGGTCCCAATAATTCATTTTTGCTTTTGTTTCCCTTGCCTCCAGAGATGTATTGAGTAAGAAGTTGCTGCAGTTGAGGTCAAAGGTTTTGCCTGATTTTCCTCTAGGATTTTGATGGCTTCCTGTCTTACATTTAAGTCTTTCATCCGTTTTGAGTTTAGTTTTGTGTATTGTGTAAGAGAGTGGTCCAGGTTCATTCTTCTGCATGTTGCTGTCCAGTTTCCCAACACCATTTGCTGAAGAGACTGTCTTTTTTTTTCCATTGGATATTCTTTCCTGCTTTGTCAAAGATTAGTTGGCCATACGTTTGTGGGTTCATTTCTGGGTTTTCTATTCTGTTTTATTGATCTGAGTGTCTGTTTTTGTGCCAGTACCATACTGTTTTGGTGATTACAGCTTTGTAATACATCTTGAAGTCTGGGATTGTGATGCCTCCAGCTTTGGTTTTGTTTTTTTTTTTTAAGATTGCTTTGGCTCTTTGGGGTCTTTTCTGGTTCCATACAAATTTTAGGATTGCTTGTTTTAGCTCTGTGAAGAATGCTGGTGTTATTTTGGTAGGTATTGCATTGAATATGTAGATTGTTTTGGGTAGTATTGACATTTTAACAATATTTGTTCTTTCTATCCAGGGGCATGGAGTATTTTTCCATTTTTTGTGCCTTCTTCAATTTTTTTCAAAAGGCTTCTATAGTTTTCAGTGTATAGCTTTTTCACCTCTTTGGTTAGATTTATTCCTAGGTATTTTATGGCTTTTGGTGCAATTGTAAGTAGGATTGATTCCTTGATTTCTCTTTCTGTTGCTTCATTTTTGGTGTACAGGAATGCAACTGATTTCTGTGCATTGATTGTATTTTCTGCGACTTTGCTGAATTCATGCATGGATCAGTTCTAGCAGCTTTTTGGTGGAATCTTTAGGGTTTTCCATATAGAGTATTGTGTTATCTGTGAAGAGTGAAAGTTTGACTTCCTCTTGGCTGATTTGGATGCCTTTTATTTCTTTGTGTTGTCTGATTGCTGAGACTAAGACTTCCAATACTATGTTTTCCTTCCATTTCTATTTTTTGGAACAGCTTCAAGAGAATAGATGTTAACTCTTCTTTAAATGTTTGGTAGAATTCTCCTGGAAAGCCATCTGGCCCTGAACTCTTGTTTTTTGGGAGATGTTTAGTTACTAATTCGATTCCTTTACTGGTTATGGTTCTGTTCAAATTTTCTATTTCTTCCTGTTTTAGTTTTGGTAGTGTATATGTTTCTAGGAATTTGTCCATTTCTTCCAGATTACCCATTTTATTGGTATATAATTGCTCATGTCCTCCTAGCAGGGGAACTGCCTCTCCCCATGTGTGGCCCGTGGGCCCCAAGGACCTCACTCGCTGCTCCTGGGGATTTGCCCTTCCTACCAGAGCACCACCAGGTATCGAGCTGTGGAGTTTCAGAATCTACACTCCCCCTGTTTATAGAGCCTTAATGGAATTTAAACCTTTTCCTTTCTCCTTTTTCCCTTTTTTGTTCAGTCTCTTGCATACTCTTTCTTTTCTCTCCAGCTGCTTTCAGGCATGGGGGATGCTTTCTGTACTCTCCCCCTGTCTCTGTCCTCTCTCTACAAGCAAAAACAGCTCCCTACCCTCCGCGGCTTGCTCCCCCAGTTTATTTCTTCAGGCTGTGTACCTGCTGAGTTCTCTGGTTCAGGTTGTGCAGATTGTTGTGTTAATCCTCAGATCAGTTTTTTAGGTGTGCAGGATAGTTTAGTGTTGATCTGGCTGTATTTCAGGGATGAGAGCTGCCAAAAAAACTTCCATGCTGTTCCACCATCTTCTGTGTTATTTTCAAGTAGTTATCTGCAGTAGCAGGTGGTAACAAACAGAGTCTCTTCCCCATTTTAACCGAGCTTAATATCTGGTTGCATGGCAGGAACTTCATCACAAACAGAATTGTGTACTCTCACCCTGGGCAGGAGACAACCTCCCTTGTGACACAGCAATGCTCAATGGATAGTATTTGCAGCAAATGTTTAGTTACAACTGAAGAGCACCCAACTTGTAATAATTAATAGGAACCCATGTAAGAGATCACTGCAGCTGTGACTTCTTCTACTGGTGAACCATTCTGTTTGAAATATAATGTACTCAAAAAAGCAGCAAAAACTGTAGTTAGAAATCACTGTAATGGCTTTCATGAAAGCTATCGCTAATTTAGGGCCCAATTAAAACTAGAAATCCAATTATTGCTGAATAACATAATTGCAAGAAAGTAACTTGAATTGCACGTATGTCAGTAATTAAGGAGGAAGCATTAATAACAGAATCTGTCTGAGCCATTACAAGGAGGGGCCAAAGAGTTTGAAGATCTGCTTTGTTTCTTCTCCAGAGCGGGTCAGAGCAATAAATGCCCCAACAGTTGGGTGCCGACAGTCAGCTCTGAAACTTGTAAACATGATGTGCTTTTTGTAGCCTAGCTCAGGAGGTCCCAGTAAGATAAGTGCAGAATTCATGAGCAGGGTAAGGTTGGTATCTGAGTCCATGTCCTATGAATATCAAATACATTGTTAGTCCTGAAAAATTAAATAGTGGGAGCTGCTGTTTGTTAAATACTTCAGACTCTATAGAAAAAGCTGGCAGTATAAACATCAAATGGTATACCTTTACATTTCAAACACAGGTTTTCACTTTGTGATTAGTTTCATTGAAATAATTCTGTTGCTTGCTTTGGAGTGGCCAGGCTGTGGGGGGTGTGGGCTTGGAGACCCACAGACTGGGCATACCCAGTGTGTCAGCTATTAAGAGTGCTGCCCTGGGTGAGGAAGGGTGTAGTTCTGGTGAATTTCTCTTTATATCTTTGGTTTGCAGAAGGTGCTAGCAACATTTTTGACAGAACCCCAGGCAGGTGATTTCATTTTATTGCAGAGGCTAATAGGTGGTATGAACTTTCATTTAAATATATTGGGCCACAATTTTCAAGAAGTGTGCATTAGAATTACCTACAGGGTTTGTAAAAATGCAGCTGCTGGGCCCCATCCACGTTTTGGACTCAGTAGGTATGGGGAGGGTGGGGCTTGGGAATCTGTATTTCTAATAGGTTCCTAGGAGATGCTGATGTTGGTCTGGGGACCATACTTTAAGAACGAGTGCCAGTAAGGAAGGGAGGGAGCAAGGACCTGGCAGGACCAGGATGAGGAGGGCTGAACAAAAAAGGAAGAGCCTCCATCCCCTGTCATGGGTTTTCAACTCTGCCTGCACAGTAGAACCATGTGGTGCACTTTGAAAATTACTGATGCCTAAGCTCCTGGGATTCTGATTTACTTCAGAGGGACAGTGAATAACCTGTAGTAACGTCATTGAAATAACATTATAGGTTGAATCTATTGAGTGGGGTCTGATGACAGTGGTGCAGCAGTGGAGTAATAATTAACAATATGAAGGACAACTAATTTGGGAGGGGAGCATGGCTGGCAAGGACCAGGAAGGGGAACAGAGACCATCAGTTTTGGGTGTAGGGTATGCTCCAGTCTCCTGGGCATCAGGCAGACAAACAAGACAGAGCATAAGAGTAGCAGCAATAATAAGGCATCATTTCTTGAGGTCCTACTATGTGTCAGGTGCTTTACTTGCTTTATTTATTTTGGTAATAGCTCAATGAGAAGGTGAGGAATGTGATACGATCTCATTGTACTGAGAAAAAAATCCGAGCTCTAAGATTTTACATAAATGATCCAAGGTCAAAGGTGGTGAAGCTACAATTTGAACTCTGTCTGATCCTGGAACATGAACCCTCCCCATGGATGGTCAAAGTGGTTCAAGGGTTAGTATTCTTCCAAGATCACATGAGGGTGGTGAGGAGAAGGGAGGATTAGCAAGTATTCAAACCCAGGCAAGTAAATGCAAATTTGTGCTTTTTCTACTCTGCTACACTGATGGGCTTCCTTCTCTCCTTTTGTTTTGAGGCAGGTATCAGCCCAACCATTGGAGCAGATCCTAGTGGGTGTTCACCATCCAGTGAGGCACATGGGCAGGTTCACGAGCATCTGTGCAACCAGCACAGAATTTACTCTTACTTTACAGCTTGTCAATACACAGCTTTCTCTTCTACATGACTTTCTCCTTAGCATCGTTTCTATGCCTCAGTCTCTCTCTGTGCAGTCAGCAGCTCTCTGCTAGTGATTTTTATTCTTTGTTGTGTCTCTAATATTTACCACCTCCTCCTTCTTTCTGCCTTTATTGTGCTTTGGTCTGGCACCATCTTTTGTAAAAAGGACCTTATCTGCTGCACCTTCAGTGTCTCCATCAGCTTGTTCATCCTTCACACGGCCACCAGAGTTCTCTTTGTACATGCAACTTTGGGAATGTCATCTGTGTGTTCAGAAAACCTTTGTGGCTATTTTTCCCCTTATACAATCAAGAATGAAAAAAAAATGTAGGAAAGGGGCTTAGTTGGTTAAGTGTCCAACTCTTGATCTCAGCTAAGGTCTTGATTACAGGGTTGTGAGTGCACGCCTTGTCAAGGTTGGGCTCCATGCTGGGTGTGAAGGCACTTAAAAAAATAAAAGGTAAAAAAAAAATTAGGATGTAAATAACAGGTAGTTATGCTAAGGGTAGCTCTATTCATTAACTAAAAAAAAAAAGAAAAGAAAAGAAAAGAAAAGACAGCATTCAAACTTTTCTATTCTGTTTGGTCCTGCAATGTCTGAAGCTACATGTATTGGAGGCTCTCCATCTGGGATGAAGGAGAGTAGTCCTGCCACATGGGGTAGCCAAGGCCAGTCATGAGCGTTTGCTTTTGTTAGTTTACATCCTTCAAATCCAGCTGGTGGAGATTTCTATGAAACATTTCATTTTGTGGGAGGAAAGAAAAGTATTAATGAAACACTTGTTTTATTCATTATTATTATTATTATTATTATTATTATTATAACTCTTGACAATGAGAGTGTATAAGAAACTGTTTCTCTTTTATCTTCAATATTGAGGGAATGGCCCATCCCTTTGACTTTGATATACACATTTAAACCATTAGACTGGGTTTGAGCTAGGATTTGCTTCTAATAAATGATGGAAGTCATTTGTTAAAGAGCATGTTCAGGAAATTTCATTAGCCTAGTCCTTTCTAGAACATCCCAATAGAGTGGCACCAGATTAATCAGAGCTATCCTTGCTCAAACATTCCCGGGGGGCAGGAAAGGCCATGTGGATTTCAATGGGCTTTCACCCTGGACCAGAGCCCCTCCAGAGAGGACACAAACAATTAATATCCAAAAAACGAAATCTCGTTGCTTGATATCACCAAGCAAATATCAATAATGCAAGTCATTTTGATTCTTCAGCCTACAAAGAGAACCTGCTTGGGAGCCTTGTCCCTCAGGTGTGTTCAGTTCTGGGTCACAGGTGGGAGTGACTGGGAGGAGGAAAGACTTCTGGATAAGGATGAGAAAACAGTAACACAAAGTCCTGGATTGCTTTGCATTCAAAAGCAATAGCTGCCAAAGAACAGAATTTTGTGATGTTTCAAAGTCTGTTTTAGGTTTTCCCCAGACTTTTCAATACCAGGGAGTTTTTTGTTTGTTTATTTTTGTTTTGTTTTGTTTTTGTTTTTAAAGAAATTGACACTTCCTTCATGCACCTAGTTTTAAAAATATTTTGTGTATAAAATAATTTTATTAAGTAATAACTAGTATATGTATACATTTTAAAATAAAACAGCAACAACTGGTTGTGAATCAGAATGTGCGATGTACATGAGCATTGATATAAACTTTTTGTTGTTGTTGTTGTCTTGTGCAGATGTATTATTTAACTTTCGCTGGAACTTCAGAAACATAAAATACATGAGGACCCCCCTTTTGCAACTTCCCAAATAGTAAGGAATCTAGAAAACCCTAGAATTTATACTAAGTTACTTTATTTTCGTAAGTTTCATTTATTTATTTATTTATGTATTTATTTATTTGGGGAGTGGTGGAGGAGCAAAGAGTGAGGGGGAGAGAGAGAATCCCAAGCAGGCTCTGCACTGTCAGAACAGAGCCCCATGTGGGGCTCGAACTCACAAACCATGAGATCATGACCTGAACCAAAGTTGGACACTTAACTGACTGAGCCACCCAGGCACCCCATACTGAGTTATTTTATGATCTTTCTAGATAGGAAGTAACAATCCCAAGATATTAAAAAAGGTTAAGTGTACAACTCTGGGTATTACAAAGTTATGTGATGGACTTCTGCTGAACACTGGTCAGAGACGCACCAAAGATAACTGAATTATGAGCACTTAAAACTAATCTGTGCTGATCTGTCAGGAGAAATTTATGATTTCATTTCTGGAAATAGGATAAAGAAATGAAATAAAGCCTAATTCCAGTCTGTAAATTAGGGAAATCAACCTCTTTCAGTGCAGTCCTGAATAAACTGCCTTCTATTTGATATGCTGAAGAGCATGGTCTTCCCTTTAATTCACATTGTGAAATAATTGCCCTGGTGGAAATCAGAAACATGCAATGTAATATATTAGTTTTACTCAATGATTCTTGAGAGGTGATACCTCAATTAACAAATCCTCAGGGAAAGAGGCAGCATCGAAAAAAAATATGCTCCAATCTCATCTCCATAAACCCAGCCAGGCAGGACTGCCTGTAGGTACTGGCAAGACAAAAACACCTCTGAGCAGAGTGGCTCTCAGCCTTGCCTGGGTGCAGGCAGACAGGGCCACTCTTTAAGGCAAATTTATAAAATATTTCAAAGTTCTGTTTCTCCCGGTTCCATTTTCTGTTACCTCTTAACAGATTGCCCCTCTTCTAACTGAAAGGAATCCCACATCCTTTTTTTTCCCTTCACCTCCATCAGAAACTGGCTTTGCAATTATGTTTATCAGTTAATACACGGAATGTTAATTTAATGCGGATGAATTTTAATGAATGTGGCAAATCAACCAGACCTTTGAATTCAAGCCTTTTACCAGCTGTGAGAATCCTGGGACTCAAACCTTCTCACCGTGGTACCCCTCCCTCCCTCCCTCCCTCCCAGCATCTAGCTCAGTATCTGGCAGACAAATAACAATCTGCTGTTGAATGGATAATGAAAGACTTGGTCCTCTCTCACTTCAAGGAACTCAAGCTGAAGGGGTAAGAGAGGGGGAGGCTTGAGTGGGCTACACTAATTAGGAGGCTTAGGGGAGTGGGTCCAGTCTGAGGATGAACAGCCAGTTTTGTCGCAGTGCCTGACAGGTACATCAGAAACAGGTGGGTTTCTTTTTTTTCCTCCCACACGCCAGTCTTTTGTCTCTGGGGAAAACAAGGAAGGTCTGTGGCTCCTGATTGCTGGTACCTCCTTCTGTCATTATTTTGCACCAGGTGGGACCAGCTATATAATTTGCTGAGCCCAAGGTAAAATGAAAAGGGGACTTTTGTTCAAAATTTATTAAGAATTTCATGCAGATCAAAACAAGAATGAAATACCACTTAACACTCACTAGGATGGCTATAATAAAAAAAGATGGACAATAATAAGAGTTAGCAAGGATGTGGAGAAATTGATTGGAACCCTTGTACATTTCTGGTGGAAATGTAAAATTTGCTAACACAGCAAAACAGTCTGGCAGCTCCTCAGAAAGTTAGAGTTGTCATTTGATCCAGCAATTCTACTCCTGGGTATATACTGGAGAGAATTGAAAACATATGTCCACATAACAACTTGTACATGAATGTTCATTCATTGTACACAATGTACAACATTCTTTATAGTAGTCAAAAGGTATCAACAACCCAAATGCCCATCAACTGATAAACAGATGTACAAAATGTGATATAACCATATGATGGATATATTATATCCATTCAATGGAATATTATTCAGCAATAAAAAGTAATGATGTTCTGATACATGCTATATAGCATGGATGAACCTTGAAGAAAAGCTAAGTGAAAGAAAAAACCAGACACAAAGGCCACATACTGCATGGTTCCCTTTTTATGAAAGGTCCAGAATATGCAAATCCATTGAGGCAAAAAGTAAATTACGTGATTGTCAGGATCTAAGGGAAGGGAGAATGGGGAGTGGCTGCTAATGGGTATAGGGTTTCTATTTGGGGTGATGAAAAAGTTCTGACACTGGATAGTGTTGATGATTATACAATCTTGTGAATATACTAAAAACACTGAATTTTATATGTTAAAAAGGTGATTTTATGGTATGTGAATTATATCTCAAAAAAAATCTATTAAGAATTTCAAGATGGCAAGAGCAGAACAAGAAACTGAACAAGTGCAGGGCCTGGGCAGTTGTCCAGGTGCATGCCCAGGAAGCTGACCCCCCCCGCCCCCCGTGCCTCGTCTCTTCCAAACCCATATTGCATACCTTCTCCCACATTTAATGCTGTGTTAGGTGTGGTAGATAAACCAGTTGAGGACAGAGTGAACAACCATCCCAGTTTTCTGGGCACTGAGGGGTTTCCCAGGATGTGGAACGTTCAGTGCTAAAACTGGGCAAATCCTGGACGTATTGAGATGAGCTGGTCACCTTAGTGGTCAGCGAGCAGTGTCACGCAGTCATTTTTCCTAACTGAAATCCTGCAGCACATCACCAGGCCTTATTTCTACCAGTGATGATGGCAGTGTGATGTGGAGCCCTGGTTCAGGGCCCCATAATCAACCAGGTGGTTGGTAGAAATGCAGAATCACAGGCCCCTCCCAGGCCTCCTGAAGCAGAACCTGCAGGGAAACACAATCCCCAAGAGACTTAAATGCACGTTAAAGATGTGGAAGCCAGAAGATGGCTGAGCAGATGGAAGATTTGGGCCCTGGTTCTGAATTTGCCACGAGCTGGCTGCATAACCTTGGGCAAGCTGCTTAACCTCTTCGAGCCTCCATGTCTTCACTTGTGAGATGTGGGGGTTGGATTCCTAAAGCTAGTGGTCAATGGACGTACAAATATTTGTGAAATTTGCAGTGTCTAGATTTGAGTAAACAATGTCTATGTGAATCTAAAACCAGACAACTTTGCTTTGTTGATCTACTAGCTTGTTAACTTTGGTAATGTGTCTGTCAGTTTTCTCATGCGGAGCTATTGTAGCGAGCATGTGCGATAAATAGCATTTACAAAGTTCAGAGTAGACCCTCATTAAATGGTAGCTATTAGTTTTTGTGTTATTAGAATCTAAGGTTCTGATGCGAGTCTGCCATTAGAATACATCGTCATTAATGGTTGGATCTGGATGCCTTTTAGTAAGTGCAAGAATCCTTATGTCTGGTATTGAAGAACATGTAGAATCTTTGTGTCAGGTGGGGGTATGTATTTAAGTCCAGATTTTTTATTTAGACAGTTTTAGCGCGGAGGCTTCCTAAAAATCCAGTCTACATCTACCTAACACACAGCTCCTGTGTCTTAGGATGGAGCCATCAGTTACAGAGATTAAAAAGTCAGGAAAAATGTCTGCAAGCAGGATGCATCAATATGGTTTCCATGGTTAAGCAAACTAAGCTTTGATCTTTGAGAAAGAATGGTGACAGTAGTTCAGAGCTTGAGATTTGCTCTGTTGGCTGGATTTTACCAGTTGACAGTGCTCAGTTTCCAAGGTCTTTGTTGGATATTTTTTGTTGTTCTTGGGTCCCAGCACTCCATCAGATTTACATGTTGGAGATATAATTAGCCATAGACTGATTGCAAAGAATCAGCCATAATTTAAAAATATGAATTAACATAAAATGGCAAGCATTAAAAGTTAATGTTAACTTGATGCTCATTTATTTTTGCATCCAAATGAGCCTTATTAAGTTACTTAGTCCATCTAAACATGAGGTTTTTTTTCTCATATGTTAAGTTGTGATAACAATTTCTTCTATGCTAAACTCTGATAATGATTTTGAAAAAAAGAAGGCTGTCTGTTGCTAATATTCAATTTTCGGTTTCTTCTGTGACCAGGTTTAAACCGGCACCATGGCATATTAAAGTTCAGAATCTCAGTATGGACTTTATGTTTTCTAAAGGGCTTTCTAATGGAAATTATATTTTGACTGTCAATGCCCTGTGGTTTTGTCCACTGTCAGCACAATCAATAACTTTGGGCAGGTGGATGTAGTGCAGAGGGGGATGGAATGTATGGAAATGTAGCAAGCCTGTGAGATGTGGGCTTAAATAAGCAAATCAAGCCAATTGGCTTAGAATTATGATGGTTGGCTTTCTAATGCATATTCAGAGAGGGCTGAAAAAAATGTATGAAATTTAATTGTACCATAAAGCTGTCACAAGAAAATATATACTGAATATCAAGTAGGGTAACACTTCTTCTAGAGAGTTAATCTGTGAAAGTTAAAAAAAATTTAAAGAATATTATAGTTGAATAAATAATGGGAAGAAATAGGTGGGACTAGGAAACAGTTTTTGGAGCAAGAAAAGGACTGCACAAATTTAATATGTAAAATATCTTTGATATTTCATAGGTATTAGCAATTCCTCCAGTGAATATGTAAAACAAATTTGGGGAAGAGTTTAAAAAGTGAGATTATTTTAACTTTCCCTAGCCCAGGGGATTAAGATATAAGAGGTTTTTATGTATCAACAATATTTAGATAACTATTATTATTGTGATACTATGTGCTAATGCAATGAATGTTTTGCTCCTTTTAACTGAAAACTCAATGTTTCTATAAATGAGATTGAAAATATACCTGATATGTGGTCTAGCAGAGTTTTCTCCTCAAATTTTAATGTGCAAAGGAATCAATGGGAAGCGGGGGGTTCTTCTTAAAATACAGATTTTTATTTTTCATTTTCTTTTGAGGTAAAATTCACAAACACAAAATTAGTCCTTAACCATTTTTTAAAGTGTACAATTCACTAGCATTTAGTACATTGACAATGTGGTGCAATCATCACCTCCATCTAGTTCCAAGACATTTTCATCAAGGGACCCCATACTCATCAAGCAATCACTCCCCATACCTCCCTCTCCTCTAGACCTTGGCAACTAATTACCAAACTGTTCCCTATGGATTACCTGGATTCTTTATGTTTCAAATAAATAGAGACACATAACATGTGACTTTTGTGTCTGATTTCTTTCACTAAATGCAAATCTTGATGCAGAAGCTTTGGTAACAGCCTGAGATTCTGTATTGCCAACATGCTTCCAGATAATGCTGATACTACTGGGGGTAAGATGGGGCTGGGCTCCTATGTGGAAGGGCTTCAGCCCAGTGAGGAGCAGGGCAGGACAGAGCTTTTACTGGCTGAATTCAGCAGATAATCAGCTTATTGAACCACTGATGGAATCAAACGGACTTGCTGGTTTATATATGCTCAGAGATATTGAGGATCTCTGACAGATCTCTTCCACAGAGTGTGTAAGACTTCAGAACGTGTCTACTGCCATTTATACTTTATTTTGTTAAATTACTTTTGCTGTCTCCATCAGGGGATGGCAAACTATGGCGGAGGGGCCAGATCTAGGCCACTGCCTGTTTTTGTATAGCTTGTGAGCTCAGAATGGCTTTTATTTATTTTTTTAAATGGTTGAAGAATAATTTTTTTGTGGCATGTGAATGTTAAGTGGAATTTAAATTTCGGTGCCCATAAATAAAGTCTTATTGAAACACAGCCACACTCAAATGTTTACGTACTGTTGATGCCTGTGATGATAGTTGTTGTGTGATTCACAAAGGCAAACATATTGCTATTTGGCTCTTTACAGACAAAGTTTGCAAACTCCTGATCTATATGATCACTTCAGACTGCAGGTTTGGAATACAGCAGTTAAACATTAGGAAAAATCAGCTTGTAGACATGAGTTTTGCAAAGTGCAGCTTTTAAAGAAGTTCTAATTTTCTAGTCCACACAAAGAGCTAAAAATCAGACTTCTGCTCCTGACCAAGCATTAGACTCTTTTTTTCTTTCTTCCCCCTTCCCCCACCCTTTTTTAAAGCCATTCTTGGCCATTGCTTTTAAGCCTCCTCACATTTCCATGGCTGTAAAGCTGTATGTGAAAATGTCAAGTGCTTTTTAAGAATGGATTTTACACTTGCCATTTTCAAGTGCAGTGGATTTACACTTCAAAAAGTCAGATGTGACTTCATAATTGAATTGCACCTGATCTTTTCAAGTGCTAGGCACTGGAACCTGGAGTCAAGGTCAAGCTCAGAACTAGACTGAATTTTTAGAGGTTGAATCTATCCTGAATTCAAGTCCTCAAAACCAATAACAAATGACCTCTGCAGCTGAAGTGCAAAGAGGAAACACTTCTGAGCTCTAGCCCAAGTTGTTGATAGAGGTTCACAGTGTTAATTTTCCTGGGTTATTTGCTGATATTTAAAAAACAATGGGCCGGATGACCTAGGATGTATGATATACCCACACTTAACGGGTGGACCTACTAAGACAATCTCTAAGAAAGTGATAGACTAAGCTTTAGGGATTTTTTTCAAGTTTCCACATCTTAAAGATAAATGGACTAAAAAGCTGCCATTACCAATGGCCCAAGTTTGCCCCTAAGAAAGATTGAATTTGTTGATTACCCACGTATTCAACCACTCAGACATAGGACACCACACACACATCTAAACTTTCACAAAGACATAATCTTTGTGGCTCTTTTGGAAAAAAAAAATGGAATGTATCTAAACCCTGGTGTTCTAGGAAGCATTTTCTTTAGTGGAATAAATCAGAAAATCAAGAGAAGGATGTTCTTCTGTGGCTCAGTGGAAAGCAGTCAGGCAAATATTTTGGCAAAACTTGTGCTCGCTCTTTGCATCAAGGAAATGCACTGATTTTGGTCTTTGAGTCCTTTTATGCTTCTCGTATATTAGAGGAGAAAAAGATTGTACTTAAATCTTTCTAGGACAAAGTTACAAGTAAAGTATGAAAATAATAAATATAAATGTACCCTAAAGACATACCTTCTGTCAGGACAGTTATGCATCTTTGTAAAATCTGAACATATCATGAAGTTAAATCTGGTGAATGATGTTTGAGATTTGGGAGAAACAGAGGGAGAAGGAGGCCCAGAGCATGTGGTCTCACCACACATGGAGAGGTGAAGTTCCACTAACATATTGTCTTCTCTTCTTTCTTTGAATGCTCCCCACATGGAGTGTGGCAAGCTGCAAGGTCTGAGCACACAGGAGCACTCCATAGGACCAACTTCACTTCACCAACTGCAAGTTTGAGGGTTCCCAAAATCACTCACTAGTTCCATAATTCACTAGAAAGACAAGAATTCACTGAAACCAACTATTCTCATGGTTATGGCTATTACAGGGAAGGGACACAGGAAATCAGCCAGAGAAAGAGATGCACAGGGCAGCGTCTGGGAGCCATCCGCGCATGAAGCTTCTGTTGTCCTGAGGACACATTGCCCTCTTGGTATCACGGTGCATGACCATACATGGAGTACTGCCAGGCATGGAAGTTCACCTGAGTTTAGGTGTCCAAAGTTTTTACTGGAGCTGCATTCATAGCAATGATTGATTAATTGCCTATGCAGTTGACCTCAATTACTAGGTCAACTGATACCAGGAGACCTCAAGCTCCCATATCAAGTCATGTGGTTGATCTTTATGGTGTGGCCAGCCCCCAACCTGGGTCTGTCAGGTGTGGCCAGCCCCCACCCTAAACAAAGATACTCCCATCAGGTATGACAGAGATGACCTCCTAGGAGCTAAGGACAAAGGCCAGAACTCTCTTTGGGTAAAGCACATTTTTTACGATACACTTTCCTTTCAAAATAAAAATAAAATGAACTGGTTTTTCAGTCTTCTGAAAAGATTGCTGGTCTTTGAGTTGTTCCTCTCCTATACTTCCTTAAGCTCTCTGAGATTAATGAGATACACTTGAGATTAGTGAGTGAATGGAGAAGAATTAAGGTTCTTCTGTCTGTTGCTAAGCCCCTCATCCATATCCCAAAGACAAGGGTTTTTATTTGTTTATTTATTTGCACAACAGTAAGGCCTTTTTTTCTAGGTAGACAGTTTCAAAGACAAAACAAATCAACTTTAAAAAATGAACAGATCTTCCACTGTTCTAAATCCATTAGGATTTTGTGCTCGGTAGAACATATGAATTAAACTTTTATCTTTTTCATTACTTAGAACTTTTGGAGACTAACTTTATTGTTTTTGGAATGCTAAAACATGCTTATTGTAATAACTTCAAACAATAGAGGAAAGTAAAAAAGAATAAGGGAACACCCATCAGACATTTTAGTACGTAGAGATAATGTTAATCATTTTATTTGCTTCTTATCAATTTTAAGAAACTGCAGTTATTCTTTTCACTTGCTTTCTTGTCTGTCTTCTCCACTAGACCATGAGCTATATGATGGCAGGGACCGAGTCTCCTTTGTTTACCATCGAATCACTAGCTAATAACAGCATGATATCTGGCATCATCCCCTAATATTTGCTTGATGAATGATTGATGGACATCCCTCTAACCATATTATTCATATGTATGAACAATTTATGTGTACACATATAAACAGATAGCTACAGAATGTAAGATCCATGGAGTCAGAGCTTTTTGCATGTTTTGCTTCACTTATGTATTCCTTGTCCAAAACTAACAGCCAGGAGCCAATCTGTCCAGCAGCCTACCTTTTGTAAATAAAGTTTTATTGGAACACAGCCACACCTGTTTGTTTGACATATTGCCTGTGGCTGCTTTTATTCTACAATGGCAGACTTGAGCAGGGGCAGCAGGGACCATATGACCTGCAAAGCCTAAAATATTTACTGTGTGAACCTGTACACAAAGAGTTTGCCAACCTCTGCTATAGAATGATGTCTGTTACTTAGTAGGTGTTTGACAAATATTTACTTAGTAGGTGTTTGACAAATATAAAATGAATAAATTTTATATGCGTTCTATGTACTGTATAAGATGTTTCTCATTAAACAGTATTTCAAATATCCTATTTTGGACAGTTGTATTAAATTTTATTTGCATACTGTATTTGATTAGCTGCCTTTAATGGACATTCAAGGTGTTTCCTTATTTATTTATTTATTTTTTTGCTGTGTAAACAGCAGCACAGAGAACATGCATCTTCTCTGTGGGCAACGATATGAGGGTAAATTTATCAAAGTGGGATTTCTGGGTCAAAAGATAGTCATACTTTGACATTTTGGATGCATTTTGGCAGATTGTTGTCAGAAAGGTGGTAGCAATTTACACTCTTAACAGTAGTACATTTTTCCATACTGCACCAACACTTGATATTAGGACCAGAATTTTTATTCAGGCAAGACATAAACATGAACAAAAAACCCCCAGTCAAATGAGAATCAGATTACCACCAAGCTTCTTTTGGTAATGAAACTGACTTGTCCTGCCACAATGATGGGAAATATAAATGGTTTTTACTTGCCAAATTAAAAGCATGGTGGTGCCCTTGATTACATTTACATTTACCACTAATTCCCTTAGCTCCTGAACACAGGAGGAAAAATCATTATGATAATGAAGGCAGCTATTTTTAAACAAATGTATGCATGTACATCTTAGAAATAGAAATGTTATGTTCTTCTTTAGAGAGGGAAAAATGCTTACATATCATTCATTTTTCAAGGCAAAACTTAACATCCACAATAAATATAATTAATTTTTTTCTTTTTAAAAATAAAGTCTCCTTTCACCTTTAGAAAAGAAGATTGAGATAATAGTCTGATTTGGGGGCTCTTTGATGACAGGCTATAGGTGTGTCCTGACAGTGATATATTTGGAAATTACTCTGATTCAACAGTTCACAAAGATGGGAGCTGGGATGCCCAGTGCTGTCCTGCCTGTCACCACAGAGGGCATGCTCCTAGATGTGTTTGGAGATGGCGGGATGTGAGGGGGAGGGGAGCAGAGCCATTCTGTTCTCATTAGGTTTTTTTGAAAAGCCAGCTGGAAACTGGAATCGAGCTCCATTAGCAGTGCACTGAGAGGCCACGGCGGTTAAGTTCCCAGACCTGAATGCTAAGCTTCTTATGTTCTAAATCTTCTGTCAAGAAGATTACTGACCTTCCCTTTGATGCAATGCAACAGTTAGCAGGTTGAGTAGTAAAATTTCAGACCTCTTAGTCACAGATGAAACTAGTTATTTAGAAGGAAGAAAAGCCTGCCCACGTGCTTAACTGAGGAAATGGATAACTTCATTGTGCAGCAAAGGGGCTCTTTCCCTCCTGTTTAATGACTAAAGCTGAGGATGCAAATAGCAGAATGGCATGTAATGGAATTTAGCTAGCTGTGAAGCAGGTGTGTTACTATGAAGAAGTCAAAGAAATGGAAGCTTAATGCCTCTCTGCGTGGCCTCAGGACATGCTCCTGGGCACCATGCTATTCTGTCCTCCACTGGATTGACTTAGCACAAAATGAAATGGAGGGTTGGAAATTAACCGTTGAATAAGGTGATGAAGAAATACAAATAAGGCTCTACGGAGCCAGACATCTTTTTGGGCCATTGTCACAGCTCAGAAGCCCCCGTAGATGCCAGTGCTCCCGTTTTTGTGAGGTGAATACCTGAAATACTTTGTAAGAGAGTTGATGTCTGCCTGGCAGACTGCAAATAATGCACAGGAAAGACCATCTTCCTTGTTTGAACTTTCTGGTTGACTTTTCTTAGTCTCGCTATGCAAATATTTCAGCCGACTCATTTATTAAGGGAAGATAAAAAATAATGATTTAAAAAAAGTAAAACTGACTATGCCTCTATTGATAACCTCTCTTGATAACTCAGGAGACAATTGTCATTATCCCTGAACAGTATGCTTTGCAGATTGGGCATCTCAGAATGTCTTCATTTTATTTTAGTTTTACTTGTGGCTGCCTATGCAATAGAACACAAGGAAGAATGTCAGCAATCATCTGGAAATGTTGTCAATGGAAATAGAAAATATTCTCAAACATATTTGACTTGTGTGCAGCCGTACACAAACCCCAAATTAGCTGGATAATTGCCATCTTTGTTTCCACCTTCCTCCCAATTTCTCTTACAAATTACCATTGACAACTAGAACTTAACCAGAAAAGAAAATCCATATGATTGCTGATGAGATCACTCAGGAATAGGGAATATTTATTTCTTAAGTGACTTCCAAAGGTTATTTGTGGAGAGACAGCTGCTAAACTGGAACTCCTAAATCAGGACTATTGACTATAATTCTAGGGTTCAGTTCATTAAAAACAAGGTAGCACAGAAACTAGTGGATTATTATTTTAGTTGTTGAGCAGATGGTAGCTACACGAGAATATTTCATTTTAATGAGATACAGGTAATCATTTAGTTACTTTGTTGTTAATTCCTCAAATAGTTGATCATGACACTATACCTGAAGGTGACAGTCAAGTTAATTATTCTAGAGGTGTTTCATTGTGATTGATTTTTTTTTGGTAACATCTGCCTTTTTCAGTGTCTGGTTCTCCCAGGCTAGAATTGTGGTGACCCAATTCTTTGAGTAGAAGATTTTTACCTCAGTGCATGCATTTATGTAGTGGAGAAGATTTCAAATTACCTTCAAAGAAGAATCTTGTTCCTGCCCCTAATGCTCCCTTAGCTTACCACCAAGTGGAGGTGAAATTACCTTTCTGTGCTTGTCTGGCTTTTCAATTTTCACCTAAGAATGTTAACTCTAGCTCAACTGTCTGTTCAAGTATAAGGATCAGTACTAGATTGACAGCATAAAATAGAGGTACTCTGGCTATTTTTTGAGTGCAACATTGAACTCACTGCTGCATGCCTCACCTCTCCAGAGCTCAGCAGAGATCAACAATATTCACCAGGGGTTGTGTGAAGTCTATGCAGTGTAAACATTCTTCCAGATGACCTACACATACCCCTTACTTGAGTCAGGGCAGCGTAAACCCGTGTAGCTGGACTGGTTTATATCGCCCCTTGCAGATTTGCTTTTTATTGACTTGCTGTGGGAGTTGTAGTATCATGAGGGTGACCAACTGTTCCAGTTTTCCCCAGACAGTCTTGGTTTCAGAACTGAAAATCCCATATCCCAGCAAATGTTTTAGCTCCAGACAGACCTGGACAGTTGGTCACCCTACCAGTCAATCAAACACATCTCCATGAAATTCACCTATTCGTCAAATGTAAGGATGTGAACATCTTTATATGAATGCTCTGGAGGTATTTCAAAGAGAACTTTGGTCTTGGTTTTTCCTGAGCAACTGTGTATTTAACCAAACATCTTGAGGTGACTGTGAATTATAGAATCAATGAGTTTACTTTTTTTTGCACTGGAAAAATGGGAGCCAAATTTATAGCCCAGCTAAGGGGTTCATTTTTGTATTAGCCACATGCCTGACTCCATTTTATGTCCTTTCCCTTGGCTTCTTTATTTTTTATTTCTTTATTCTTTCTCTGCCACCTCTAATATGTTAACTTGTATTTACATATTCATGAAACTGCCTTTGATACTTTTTTGTTAAAGAGGAATCATGAATAAAAATTGCTGTGTTTCATCACAAAACTAATGTTGTAGGGCAAGTCTTCCAAGAAGCAGACCCTGATAAAGAAATTAGTATGCAGGAAGTTTAGTAGGGAGTGCTCTCAGGATCCCTACATTTCAGGGGAGGGGAGGAAGCAGGACAGACAGACAGAGAAGCTGGGTTGCCTTGCAGCTCCCAGGGGAGCTCTTGAACTGGGATGGCTCTTCAGAGTTGTCCCGGGTTTGGGCAGGAAGGCTGACCTTCCACTCCTGCCCCCTTAAAGGAGTTGTGGAATGTGTACTTCCCTGGGAAGAGGTATGACCTTGGGTGAGGGCTCTCTTCAGCTGAGGGAAGATCTCAGAGAGATCCCAAGGTGAAGCCTGTCAGGCAGTAGTAATCCCAGCAGCTAGGACAAGGAGTCCTCCAGCATCACTGTCCTCTACTGGTAACATTTTTAGCTCTCCATAGCGATCTCCTCTTGACTGTGTGGAGTAGCAGAAGGAGCAGGGAGGTTTCAGCTCTTTATCTGTAAAATAAGGACAATAATATCTTCATTATGGAATTTTTGTGAAGCTCCATTGGATCACATGCCTACATAAAGAACTTATCACAGAGTGCACCATGTAGTAGATACTCAATGCATGGCAATTACTGTCACTTCTCTCTCTCTCTCTCTCTCTCTCTCTCTCTCTCTCTCTCTCTCATGTGGGCCTAATATATCAATAAGTGCCAGTAGATTATTTTATTCTATGACATGACTGCCCATGAGGGTAGTTACAGCAAAGTTTAGGTCAAGAAAAACAAAACAAAACAAAACAAAACAAAACAAAACAAAACAAAACAAAACAGAACCAATTTGGAACATGCACATCCTCATACTAGTACCTGTTATAACATAACAGGCTTTCTCCAAAATTAGGAGCAAATGAGAAATGACTTACAATGTTCTAGGTAGACTGTTTGAAAGTCTATATTACAGGATTATTTGTGAATCTCTTCAGTCTTTAGAATGAGGAATCAGGAGAAGCCAGAGGAACAGATACAAAGGTGCCTGGGCAGCTTTGATACTTTCCTGGTTGTAACTGGATTCTTTTCATTCTGAGAATTCCTATGACCCACTTTTTTTTGTCAGGCACTGTGAAAGCAAGAGACTAAAAAGTTAGAAAAGGAGGGGTGCCTGGCTGGCTCTGTCAGTAGAGCATGTGACTTTTGATCTTGGGGTCATGAGTTTGAACCTCACTTTGGGTGTAGGACCTACTTAAAAAAATAAAATAGGAGCACCTGGGTGGCTCAGTTGTTTAACCATTCAACTTCAGGTCAAGTCATGATCTGGTGGTTCATGAGTTTGGGCCCTGCGTTGGACTCTGTGCTGACAGCTCAGAGCCTGGAGTCTGCTTTGGATTCTGTGTCTCCCTCTCTCTCTGTCCCTGCCCTGTTCATGCTGTCTTTTTCTCTCTCAAAACTAAATAAACATTAAAAAAAATAAAAAAGATAGAAAAGCAGAGCTGAGAGCAGTGATGGTTAAACAAAAGAAAGAACTTAGAGAAGGTGAGATAGTCTTAAAGTTAAAAAATTAAAAAAAATTAAGATATGGTAACTATCATTAGTGATGCATCTTTTAAAAAAGGTACTTTTAAAGACCTAAATTTAAAAAGCCTACATGGCAATTAAACTCATGAGTTTAAAAGCAAATAAAATAATACTGAGTAAAAAATAAATAAGAGGGGTGCCTGGGTGGCTCGTTGGGTTGAGCGTCTGACTTCAGCTCAGGTCATGATCTCATGGTTCATGGGTTTGAGCCCCCAGTCGGGCTCTGTGCTGACAGCTCAGAGGCTGGAGCCTGCTTCAGATTCTGTGTCTCCCTCTTTCTCTGCCCTCCCCTGTTCGAGCTTTGTCTCTCTCTCAAAAACAAGTAAACATTAAAAAAAAAATTAAAAAAAATAAGAAATGAAACTTAATATAAGAAAAGTTAAAAATAAAGCACAGAAATATTTGAAATTCATTTTAACAATTATAGAAATAACATTGCATAAATATGTGATTGGAAGGGTTATTTTATAAATCTCAGGCCAACAATATATATATTAAGAGCAAAAATAATCTATTTAAATCTATGACCATAAAGAAGCTATTTAAATATATTTATTAAGTAATTTCAAATTGAATATTTGGTCCTTTAATGAGTTATTAGGTACCTAAATGTGAATTTACCTAGAAAATGTGAATAAAGTAACTGAATGTTGGCAGAATAACCTTATGTTCAATTCTCTTAAAAGACATTTGAGAACTGACAGGACAGGTAAAAAATATAACTCATTTCTATCACTGTCTCCCTCCCTACATCCCACCTCTGCCCACAGATTCAGCAAAGCAGACATTTTTGGTTCTAAAGAAGTGTTTAAATATTATGTACAGATTATTCATTAGTCATTTGGAGTGCTTGTTAAAGGCACTTATTTTTGGAGATTCAGAATTGGAAATGCTGAAGCTTGAGCCTGGGAATGTGCATTAAATTTTTTTTTTAACGTTTATTTATTTTTGAGAGAGAGAGAGAGAGAGAGGGAGAGAGACAGAGCATGAACGGAGAGGGACAGAGAGAGAAGGAGTCACAGAATCTGAAGCAGGATCCAGGCTCTGAGCTGTCAGCACAGAGCCCGACGTGGGGCTCAAACTCATGAACTGCAAAACCATGACCTGAGCTGAAGTTGGACGCTTAACCAACTGAGCTACCCAGGTGCCCAAGCCTGGGAATATGCATTTTAACAGATGTGACAGGTAATGCTGACGTCCCACCAAAATTTGAGAACCATTGTTCCAGATGACAGGACTAATAACCCTAGACAGGGGAGATAAGGACTCCTGCTGACACACTGTGTCACCCAAAGCAGCTGAGAGGCAGTGAATAGGTTTTTTAACACTTAGGTTTGAAAAATCAGATGTCTCCAAGCAACAATTGACATAGAAAAGAAAAAAACTAATATAATGGACGCTTATCAAATCTGTAGACAACTCAATAGAAAGAAGGGTTAACATGATAGATGATAGCATTAAAACTCAAAAGGGTCTTGACAGGCTGTGAAATAGGATTGAAATTAAGATGTTGAAATGTAACAGGGATAAATGTAAAATCCTATATTTGGGTTGACAAAAAAAATTTTCACCGCACAAGGTCGAGGTGGAAGAAAGCAACTTGATAGAATTCATAAATGAGGAGCCAGGAGATTTTGTTGACTATCCCCAGGATAGCAGCAAGCAGAGTGAAGAGGCTGCTGACAAAGCTAACACAAGATGCGGCTGGCATAGTAGAGAGACGCTGAGTGGGGAGAAACAGCCTTGACCATCTCAGTGCTGCTCAGCGTATGCGCCTTCCCAGATGAAACATTTCCAGGGGAATATTGATAAACTAGAACTCAACCAGAAGAAGCAGCAGGGTGAGAGCATTTCATAATTATGCTAAATGAGGGATAACTGAGATTTAACTCAGGAAAGGTAGGTTCTTCAAATGTCCGAAGCTATCTATCATTTACAATAGGGAAATATCAAAGAACAGATGAGGCAATCTTCAGGAAGCTAATATCTGGGGCATAGAAGGATAGAGCAGAGTCCTGGGAGAATGAAGACTGAAAAAGGGAGATACGAATTTGTACGTAGAAAGCTCAGTTGAATGGTAGATGCAGATTAAGTGAATACAGATCAGAGAAAAGGTGGGTGGAGACTACATGGAGGCCACATTTGTAGATAACAAGTTCTAGAATTTTGGCAGAGAAGAAAGGAGGAGAAATTGGATGAGTTTTTAGGAAAGGCATCAGTCTGAATTGTAGTTGTTTTATGGATAGAAAGTCCTGTGGGTGTTTGATGGGATGACCAGATGTAGCTTTGCAGATTTAAATCTGTTGTCCCAGCATAGCATTAATATCCTCTTTCACTCTTGAAAGTATCCTGGTGTGGGCAATAAATATCATGGTTTTGCAATATTTGAAGGCTGAGGAAAGTGAGCCAGTGGACAGAGCATGAGATTGAAGATTTGGTAGTGAATATGCATAATGAGGGAGCAAATCCTGCCAGCTCCTGGCTGGGGCAGCAACAGGCTTGGGCTGGCCAGGCAGCCAGGCTGGGAATACAATTGGATAGGGAAGCGCTGGCAGGTGCCATGGATCCAATGACTATAGGCCAAGTATGGAACTCAGCTGGAACCAGCAGGGCTCTGGCATTCTGTCTGGCAGTGATGAAGCCTCTTCCAGAGAAGACTCCAATGGATGTGGGTGAGGGAGATATTCTGGGGCTTCTCTAACCAGACATTAAAAGCCCAGCTTCGAAGTCTGTTAGTTTTCAAAGGCATGCTGCCAGAAGCTCTCTTTGGCTGGTGTTTCTCTCTCCTGAGTGGAATGGGAAAGACCTTGCTTCATTAGCAATAGGCAAAAAGCAGAAACCTAGTAAATCCGAGTGAGCTGTGTAAGTCTAAACTTCAAAACCATCATAAATGTACCATCAATGAGGGCCACAAACCTTGGACTTTTCTCTGAGTGAACATTTAATGGGACTCGTGGATTTGCCTGTCCTATAGAATCCCCACTTACACAGGCAGACTTAATGTCCTGGGCTTTTCAAATGCAAGTGGACCCTGAACTACTTGCCATCCTTTTAACTCTTCTTTTATTAGCCTCTTTGGGGCCATATTTCTTTCTCCAACATGAAGGAGAGATGCAGATATTATAGCCTTGTCTGTGGTTAAGAGAACAGTCAGAGGTGCTGGTTGGAGGCTCATTTCCATTACTTACCATTTGTCGCTTGCCTTTGAGAAGATGACTATGTATCTGAGCCTTAGTTCTTTTGTATGTGGAATGGGAGTAATGGCAGTACTTTCCAAATGAGGCAATGAACGTAAAGTGACTGGCATGTTTTGCCTCTTACATAGTGTTAATAAGTAGTGCTTGTTGCTATTTTTATTATTCTTATCATGCTGCCTCAGGGTGAGATGTTTGAGGAAAGCTCAAGTATAGTTAGGGACTGTTTCATTTTGGGTCTATTTATCAAACATTTACTGAGCAATTCATACGCATGCAAAGGACTTTGCTGTTCAAGAAAGTTACTTATCAAAAGAGCTTTGTGCTCTGTGCACTTTGATGAACTGCAGTCAGTTCCCTCCCGATGTGGATGTGGATTTTTTGAATAATATGTGATAATAATAACAATGGCAACAACAACAATAATAATAATACATACCACCTTAAAGCTGTATAGTGCAAGAGTTCCAGGCCAGGCCACTAGCAACCTCTCTGAGTGTTACAACTCATATGACCTGTGCTTTTTGATTAACCAGTGTCTTCAAACAAGTGTGCGTGTGTGTGTGTGTGTGTGTGTGTGTGTGTGTGTGTGCATGTGTGTAAAGGTCATTTTCTCATCATAGTAGCCACATGGCTGTGGGTAAGGCAGATATTATTTCCTCCATTCTTTTGGTTGAACTCACTAGGTTTGTGTAACTGCTTTATGAGAATAGGCAAGGTCATACCATGCTTTGTAATCTTTAGTGATTTTTTTGGGAGAGAGTCATGATTAAAATTTGGTAGCAAATTTAATCTATGTTGCATGTCAGGACTGCAGATAAATTAAAAATGATTATACCCTTCAACATTAGAGTTAGAAAATTCCCACCATTTCTTTTTATTCTTCCTAGGGTTAGAAGTAATGCATTGGCTGCGTTAGATAAAAACTGTCTTGGGGCACCTGGGTGGCTCAGTCGGTGAAGGTCCTGCTTCGGCTCAGGTCATGACCTTGCAGTTCATGAGTTTGAGCCCTGTGTCAGGTTCTGTGCTGACAGCTCAGAGTCTGGAGCCTGCTTCGGATTCTGTGTCTCCTTCTCTCTCTGCCCCTCCTCCACTCATGCACCCGCGCTCTCTCTTTCTTGAAAATAAATACACATTAAAAAAAAAAGAAAAAAATTTTTTCCCTCCTTCCTTCCTTCCTTCCTTCCTTCCTTCCTTCCTTCCTTCCTTCCTTCCTTCCTTCTCACACATTTTATTTGGTGTTTATTGTGTGCACCTAAGGGTTGGAATGCACTGATCAATGTGCTTTTTATTTTTATTTTTTAAAGTTTATTTATTTGAGGGGGAGAGGGGCAGAGAGAGGGGGAGAGAGAGAATCCCAAGAAGGCTCTGCACCATGAGTGCAGAGCAGCCTGATATGGGGCTTGAACTCACAAACCATGAGATCAGGACCTGAGCCAAAATCCGGAGCTGGATGCTTAACCGACTGAATCACCCAAGCACCCCTGTGTGCTTTTTAAATAAACTTTAATTATAAATGTTTCTGCATAGAACCATGTACCTTTCCAGTGAGTCTGATTTCTTTTTCTCCATGGGCTGAGTTTGTGGGTCTGGAGCCAATTTGCATAACTGATTAAAACAAGCCTAGATAGTTTGTGACCCATTTTTGTTAGAAGTCTTGCTCTCCTTCATCTACTACCATGGCAATTAAGACAGTTTACACTAGCCTGGCTAATGATTTTCAGAAATGAATCTCAAGGAACTGTAGGCATGAGGTTTTCAGAGTTGCTTAGAATTACTGTCTGAGTTCTCACATCTTCAAAACGATCGTATTAACATTTTACTGAAATACGTGAATTGAAATGTACTTTGTAATTCTTGGTCGATGGCGTTTTAAGGCCAAAACTTCAGCCTATGTAATTGTTAAAAGCGAAGTATGACTAACTTGATAACAGAGATTTCTAAGCCATCATTGACATTCCTGTATTAATAGCAACTCTGGTAATGATACCAGCACTTTCTTAAGTAGAAACAGAGGGAAAAAGATGCAGAACTCTAAGAGTGTAATAATTAACATGTCACTAGCGGCCCTTTGGCATTATAGTTTGAGGTAATAGTGAAAATGTCATTTCAAGTTATTCTATCATCTATTAAGAAGTAAATGAAGTCTTCAAAATGCAGGTTAAGATCAATAGGTGTTCTTTAGCCCATTAGCTGCAGGGTCATTTTAACTTTAGTTTGGTGCAGAAGCCACCTTGTCACTGTCTTCCCTTTTCCTGCCACACACCGGTTACATATACATGTTGTGCATTTTGGTGGATAGTTTGGCCTAGTAAACTGAGCAGGGGTATCGGGATCCATCACTGCAGGGGCTGAATCTAGAGTGGTGTCCTTGTAAATTGTATAACATATTTAACTGTCATGAGTCTGCCTTGTAAAATGTAAAAATGGGAGCACCTGAGTGACTCAGTCGGTTGAGGTTCTGACTGTTGGTTTGGGCTCAGGTCGTGATCCCAGGGTCATGGGATCAAGCCGCACGTAGGGTTCTGCACTGAGAGTGGAACCTGCTTAAGATTCTTTTTCTCCTTCTCCCTCTGCCCCTCCCCCGCTCACTCTCTGTCTAAAATAAATAAATAAGAGAGCAAGTAAGTAAATAAAATGTGGAAATGAAGGCAATGATACTTTATTAGTGTGTTTGTGAGGATTAAATATGATAAAGCATCAAAATGCCTGGCATACTGTCTACCACCATACCACCATGAATGTACCCGATCTCATCTGAAATGCCTCGCCTACAATACGGGTAACACTTGGATAAATGTGCCTACTTTATGCTGTTTATATGTATTATTTTTATTCTTCACTCATTTCTGCTAGATAGATGCTCTACTTCCATTTTATAAATGAGAAGTCAGAGAGGTCAAGTGACTTGTTAACGTTATGTAGTTAGTGAACTGCTGAGGTGGGTTTCAAACCTAGGTCTACAACCTCCACAAGCATGGGCTGCTATCCTGTTGCCTCCCATGTGGCAGGGCTTCAACTAACCACAGCTCCTCTGCTCCTTCCATGAAGGCTTTTGACTGAGGGTCTGAGAGAAATATTTTTTCTTTTTTCTTTTTTTATTTTAAAATGTATTTATTTTTGGCAGAGATAGAGTGTGAGCATAAGCAGGGGAGGGGCAGAGAGAAAGGGAGACACAGAATCCTAAGCAGGCTCCAGGCTCTGAGCTGTCAGCACAGAGCTTGACACAGGGCTCGAACTCACGAACCGTGAGACCATGACCTGGGCCGAAGTTGAACGCTTAACCAACTGAGCCACCCAGGTGCCCCGAGAAATATTTTTTTCTTATTAAGTTTGTATATATATGACTTTCAGTTAAAATAAAAATATATAGTCTTCTACATTGGCACTCTGTGGATTCAAGTTAGAGATTCGGTGTGTTATCAATTACACAATCCTAATGGCATAGCTCAGAATGGAAGGTCTTGCTACAGACTTAAGTTTTCCTTTTCTTAAAAAAAAATTTTTAGGGGCACCTGGGTGACTCAGCCGGCTAAGTATCTGACTTGGCTTAGGTCATGATCTCACAGCTCATGAGTTCAAGCCCCACATTGGGCTCTGTGCTGACAGCTCAGAGCCTGCCGCCTGCTTCAGATTCTGTGTCTCCCTCTCTCTCTTTGCCCTTCCCCTGCTCATGCTCTGTTTCTCTCAAAATTAAATAAACATGCAAAAAAATTTTTTTAAATAAAAAAAAACTTTTAAATTTTGTTATAATTCAAGAAAATTTATAAGGAATAGTACAAAGAAATTTCTTATATGCTTTATCTGGACTCACCAATTCTGTATGTATTTCGCTTCATTTGCTTTATCATTTTGTTCATGTGTATAAGTATGTGTGTGAAATATATATACAATTTGTTTTTCTGAACTGCTTCACAGTAAGTTGAAGACATCAGATACATTGTTCTCCTTTAGTACTATATACTATAATGGGTGTTCTCAATGAATAAGGAAACTTCTGATATAACCATAGTGTAATTATCAAACTCAAGAATTATAATATTGATACCATCTAATAATTTAATACACAATCCATATTCAAATATTGGCAGTTCTCCAAGACCAGTCCAGAATCACCCACTGCTTTCAGCTATCATGTCTCTTTACTCACCTTTAATCTGGAGCAATTCTTCAATCTTTATTTTGTGTTTCTTGACTTCGAATTTTTGAATAGTATAGACCAGTTATTTTGTAGAATATTTATTCCTCAGTTTGGCTTGTCTGATATTTCTTCATGATAAAATTTGAATTACACATTTTTGGCAGGAAAAACACATAAATGATATGTCTTACTAAGCACATTGTACCTGGTGCATCACTTTCATTGTTTATTGTGATGCTTAAATTGTCCCACATTTGGGACAACTGGATACATCTTAATCTGGCTCCTGTATCCTTTGGCATGTACTCATCATTCTTTGAGCACTTCTTTACTTTCTGGCATGAGATGCTCAAAGCTCATCTTGTACTTCCCCTGTTGCAAAAGTGGAATCAATATTTTCCCTAGAGCTTTGGTTCTTTTTAGTGGAGAATGCTATATAGAAACCAAGATCTGGCAGTCATTGATGCCAGAGTGTTATTTACCTCTAGTGTAAACAACTGTCAGTGTACAGAGCTAGGACACACACACACACACACACACACACACACACACACACACATTCCCATCTCTACACTTGTTTCTCTTCTGTCTATCCATCTATATATTAAAAACCATGAGTTACTTCTGTTACCTCCAATTCCAACTTGACACACAGAATTTTTTATAATATACTTCCCCTTTCTGTATTTATAATTCTCTTCTCCACCCATGAAGTCTCTGGCTCCCATGATCCCAAAATATTTACTCATTTACTCAGACTACACAGAAACTAGTTTAAGAATTGTTAAACCACACTACTGCCAAAAGCAAACATATGCACTAGCATTCAATACTTACATATAGTCTTTTTTGAAGATAAAAACTTTATACAATGAAAAAGGAGCCCAGTTTGCTGAGCTTGGCAAATACATGTACCTGTGTATCCTACATTCCTATAAAGATATCAATGTTTTCTGTTATTCCAGAAAGTTCCATTGTGCCCCTTTCTAAAAGTTTCCTTTTATCCCCAGAATAAACCAATTTTCAGATTTCTCTTGCTTATAGTTTGTCTTATAACTAGAATCATCAAGCATGTATTTTTTAAGTTTCTCTAGATTTTAAAATTGTTTTAGCATTTTTATAGTGTAGATCTGCACGATTATTCCCAAATTTTAATCCTCACCTCATATCTAAATGACACTTTACCCCTATCTAGCATGATTACTACCAAAATTATAGTGCAACAGAGATTGTTGCTATAAAAGAATGGAATCCTACTGAACTTAAAATAAAAACTCTTTGATGGCTTGAAATTACTTGTTCTGAGAATAAAACTGATTGTGTAAATAAGCTTATCATGGTCCCATCATACTATTGGTCATCATTCAGTTTCCTCAAAATCCACATCAATTGATCAGCCATACATTCACTTAGTCTGACATTCATTCACTCATTTAGAAATATTTTTTGAGCACAACTCAGACACTTAAAACTGTTGGAGATCTAGCGGTGAACAAAATAGGTGATGTTCCTATTCTACCAGAGTCTCATATATTCCATTTATAGTGCTCTTTATTTGTGTGTGTGTGTGTGTGTGTGTGTGTGTGTGTGTGTGTGTGTGTGTCTGTAGATTCAAGTTTCAGTCTCATATTGTTATAAACTGAATGTTTGTGTCTCCTTAAAATTCATAGGTTGAAGTTTTAATCCCTAGTGTGATGGGATTTGGAGTTGAGACCTTTGAGAGATAATTAGATCATGAAAGCAGGGTCCTGGTCTGATGAGATTAGTACCTTTATAAGAAGAGGCATCAGAAAGCTTGCTTTCCTTCTCTCTGCCATGTGAGGACTTGGCAGGAAGGTGGTCATTTGCAAGCCAGGAAGAGATTTCTCTCCAGAACCTGATCATACTGGCACTCTGAACATGGGCATCTACCCTCCAGAACTGTGAGAAAATAAATCTATGTTGTTTAAGCCACCCTGTCTATGATATTTTGTTATGGCAGCCCCAGCAGACTAAGACAGATATCATATTTCTTCTGCTTGAAAAACTTCAACATTTTTTATAGAGTAAGTATGCAGGTAATGACATCTCTCAGTTTTTATTTACCTGAGAAAGTCTTTATTATCGTTCATTTTTGGGTGTTCATATTTTTGCTGGGTATAGATTCTCATTGGAGGTTTTTGTCTTCCACACCTTAGACAAGTCACTCCCTTGTCTTCAGGTTTGCACAGGTTCTAATGAAAAGCCTGCTATAATTTCATCTTTTTCCCTTTGTATGTGATGTGTCTTTTCTCTCTGGCTACCTTCGAGATTTGTTTCTTTTGCTTTTCTTTTCAGCAGTTTGAATATGATATCCCTTTGAGTTGTGCATAAGGGAAATAGAGCCTTAACTTCTTCAGTTATGGCAAAAGTGTTCCACCAAGAAGATCCCCTGCTGTTTGACACATGTTGGTCCTTTTTCTATGGTGCTCTTCCCAATCTCCAATTATCATCAAATCCTATTCAGATACTAAGAACTAGCTTAAGCAAATATCTCCCTGAGGCCTTCATGGTAGATAGGTAACATGACCTCCAAGCTCTTTCTCCTTTGGTCTAGACACATTTTAGATGAAATCCATTGTTTTGCTATGAAATGATTTCAAAATGCTTCACTATTTCCAACCTTCCTTTAAGCACACTCTCTCCTGAAATGTACTGTTATTTAAGCAGGCTTTTTTTTTTAATATGAAATTTATTGTCAAATTGGTTTCTTTTTGTTTAAAGAAACTTATGAGAGAATTCTTTTGTTTGTTATCCAAATGGTCTAAGGTAGAGAGAAATTGATGCTTTAAACTTAATTTGTTTTTTTAGATTTCAAATTTATTTTATTTTATTTTATTTATTATGAAATTTATTGTCAAATTCCATACAACACCCAGTGCTTATCCCAAAAGATGCCCTCCTCAATACCCATCACCCACCCCCCCTCCCTCCAACCCCCCATCAACCCTCAGTTTGTTCTCAGTTTTTAAGAGTCTCTTATGCTTTGGCTCCCTCCTTCTCTAACCTCTTTTTTTTTTTTTTTTCCTTCCCCTCCCTCATGGACTCCTAAGTTTCTCAGGATCCACATAAGAGTGAAAACATATGGTATCTGTCTTTCTCTGTATGACTTATTTCACTTAGCGTAACACTCTCCAGTTCCATCCATGTTGCTACAAAAGGCCATATTTCATTCTTTCTCATTGCCACATAGTATTCCATTGTGTATATAAACCACAATTTCTTTATCCATTCATCAGTTGATGGACATTTAGGCTCTTTCCATAATTTGGCTATTGTTGAAAGTGCTGCTATAAACATTGGGGTACAAATGCCCCTATGCATGAGGTCTCCTGTATCCCTTGGGTAAATTCCTAACAGTGCTATTGCTGGGTCATAGGGTAGATCTATTTTTAATTTTTTGAGGAACCTCCACACTGTTTTCCAGAGTGGCTACACCAGTGTGTATTCCCACCAACAATGCAAGAGGGTTCCCGTTTCTCCACATCCTCTCCAGCATCTATAGTCTCCTAATTTGTTCATTTTGGCCACTCTGACTGGTATGAGGGGGTATCTGAGTGTGGTTTTGATTTGTATTTCCCTGATGAGGAGCGACGTTGGGCATCTTTTCATGTGCCTGTTGGCCATCTGGATGTCTTCTTTAGAGAGTGTCTATTCATGTTTTCTGCCCATTTCTTCATTGGATTATTTGTTTTTCGGGTATGGAGTTTGGTGAGCTCTTTATAGATTTTAGATACTAGCCCTTTGTCCGATATGTCATTTGCAAATATCTTTTCCCATTCCGTTGGTTGCCTTTTAGTTTTGTTGATTGTTTCCTTTGCAGTGCAGAAGATTTTATCTTCATGAGGTCCCAATAGTTCATTTTTGCTTTTAATTCCCTTGCCTTTGGGGATGTGTCGAGTAAGAAATTGCTATGGCTGAGGTCAGAGAGGTTTTTTCCTGCTTTCTCCTCTAGTGTTTTGATGGTTTCCTATCTCACATTCAGGTTCTTTATCCATTTTGAGTTTATTTTTGTGAATGGTCTGAGAAAGTGGTCTAGTTTCATCCTTCTCCATGTTGCTGTCCAGTTCTCCCAGCACCATTTGTTAAAGAGACTGTCTTTTTTCCATTGGATGTTCTTTCCTGCTTTGTCAAAGATTAGTTGGCCATACGTTCGTGGGTCTAGTTCTGGGGTCTATTCTATGCCATTGGTCTATGTGTCTGTTTTTGTGCCAATACCATGCTGTCTTGATGATTACAGCTTTGTAGTAGAGGCTAAAGTCTGGGATTGTGATGCCTCCTGCTTTGGTCTTCTTCTTCAAAATTACTTTGGCTATTCGGGGCCTTTTGTGGTTCCATATGAATTTTAGGATTGCTTGTTCTAGTTTCGAGAAGAATGCTGGTGCAATTTTGATTGGGACTGCATTGAATGTGTAGATAGCTTTGTGTAGTATTGACATTTTGACAATATTTATTCTTCCAATCCATGAGCATGGAATGTTTTTCCATTTCTTTATATCTTCTTCAATTTCCTTCATAAGCTTTCTATAGTTTTCAGCATACAGATCCTTTACATCTTTGGCTAGGTTTATTCCTAGGTATTTTATGCTTCTTGGTGCAATTGTGAATGGGATCAGTTTCTTTATTTGTCTTTCTGTTGCTTCATTGTTAGTGTATAAGAATGCAACTGATTTCTATACATTAATTTTGTATCCTGTGACTTTGCTGAATTCATGTATCAGTTCTAGTAGACTTTTGGTGGAGTCTGTCAGGTTTTCCATGTATAATATCATGTCATCTGCAAAAAGTGGAAGATTAATTTCATCTTTGCCAATTTTGATGCCTTTGATTTCCTTTTGTTGTCTGATTGCTGATGCTAGAACTTCCAACACTATGTTAAACAACAGCGGTGAGAGTGGACATCCCTGTCGTGTTCCTGATCTCAGGGAAAAGCTCTCAGTTTTTCCCCATTGAGGATGATGTTAGCTGTGGGCTTTTCATAAATGGCTTTTATGATCTTTAAGTATGTTCCTTCTATCCCTACTTTCTCGAGGGTTTTTATTAAGAAAGGATGCTGAATTTTGTCAAATGCTTTTTCTGCATCGATTGACAGGATCACATGGTTTTTATCTTTTCTTTTATTAATGTGATGTATCACAATGATAGATTTGTGAATGTTGAACCAGCCCTGCAGCCCAGGAATGAATCCCACTTGATCATGGTGTATAATTCTTTTTATATGCTGTTGAATTCGATTTGTTAGTGTCTTCATGAGAATTTTTGCATCCATATTCATCAGGGATATTGGCCTGTAGTTCTCTTTTTTTTAATGGGTCTCTGTCTGGTTTAGGAATCCAAGTAATGCTGGCTTCATAGAATGAGTCTGGAAGTTTTCCTTCCCTTTCTATTTTTTGGAATAACTTGAGAAGGATAGGTATTATCTCTGCTTTAAATGTCTGGTAGAAATCCCCTGGGAAGCCATCTGGTCCTGGACTCTTATTTGTTGGGAGATTTTTGATAACTGATTCAATTTCTTCGCTGGTTATGGGTCTGTTCAAGCTTTCTATTTCCTCCAGTTTGAGTTTTGGAAGTATGTGGGTGTTTAGGAATTTGTCCATTTCTTCCAGTTTGTCCAGTTCGTTGGCATATAATTTTTCATAGTATTCCCTGATAATTGCTTGTGTTTCTGAGGGATTGGTTGTAATAATTCCATTTTCATTCATGATTTTATCTATTTGGGTTATCTCCCTTTTCTTTTTGAGAAGCCTGGCTAGAGGTTTGTCAATTTTGTTTATTTTTTCAAAAAACAACTCTTGGTTTTGTTGATCTTCTCTACAGTTTTTTTAGATTCTATATTGTTTATTTCTGCTCTGATCTTTATTATTGCTCTTCTTCTGCTGGGTTTAGGCTCTCTTCTTTGCTGTTCTGCTTCTATTTCCTTTAGGTGTGCTGTTAGATTTTGTATTTGGGATTTTTCTTGTTTCTTGAGATAGGCCTGGATTGCAATGTATTTTCCTCTCAGGACTGCCTTTGCTGCATCCCAGAGCATTTGGATTGTTGTATTTTCATTTTCATTTGTTTCCATATATTTTTAAATTTCTTCTCTAATTGCCTGGTTGACCCATTCATTATTTAGTAGGGTGTTCTTTAACCTCCATGCTTTTGGAGGTTTTCAGACTTTTCCTTTGGTTGATTTCAAGCTTCATAGCATTGTGGTCTGAAAGTATGCATGGTATGATCTCAGTTTTTTTATACTTATGATGGGCTGTTTTGTGACCCAGTATGTGATCTATCTTGGAGAAGGTTCCATGTGTACTCGAGAAGAAAGTATATTCTGTTGCTTTGGGATGCAGAGTTCTAAATATATCTGTCAAGTCCATCTGATCCAGTGTATCATTCAGGGCCCTTGTTTCTTTATTGATCCTGTGTCTAGATGATCTATCCATTGTTGTAAGTGGAGTATTAAAGTCCCCTGCAATTACCACATTCTTATCAATAAGGTTGCTTATGTTTGTGATTAATTGTTTTATATATTTGGGGGCTCCCGTATTTGGCACATAGACATTTATAATTGTTAGCTCTTCCTGATGGATACACCCTGTAATTATTATATAATGCCCTTCTTCATCTCTTGTTACAGCCTTTAATTTAAAGTCTAGTTTGTCTGATATAAGTATGGCTACTCCAGTTTTCTTTTGAGTTCCAGTAGCATGATAGATAATTCTCCATCCCCTCACTTTCAATCTGAAGGTGTCCTCAGGTCTAAAATGAGTCTCTTATAGACAGCAAATAGATGGGTCTTGTTTTTTTATCCATTCTGATACCCTATGTCTTTTGGTGGGAGCATTTAGTCCGTTTACATTCAGTGTTATTTTAGAAAAATATGGGTTTAGAATCATTGTGATGCCTGTAGGTTTCATGCTTGTAGCGATGTCTCTGGTACTTTGTCTCACAGCCTCCCCCTTAGGATCTCTTGTAGGGCTGGTTTAGTGGTGATGAATTCCTTCAGTGTTTGTTTGTTTGGGAAGACCTTTATCTCTCCTTCTATTCTGAATGACACACTTGCTGGATAAAGGATTCTCGGCTGCATATTTTTTCCGTTCATTACATTGAAGATGTCCTGCCATTACTTTCTGGCCTGCCAAGTTTCAGTAGATAGATCCGTCACTAGTCTTATCAGTCTCCCTTTATATGTTAGAGCGTGTTTATCCCTAGCTGGTTTCAGAATTTTCTCTTTGTCCTTGTATTTGGCCAGTTTCACTAGGATATGTCGTGCAGAAGATTGATTCAAGTTATGTCTGAAGGGAGTTCTCTGTGCCTCTTGGATTTCAATGCCTTTTTCCTTCCCCAGATCAGGGAAGTTTCAGCTACGATTTGTTCAAGTACACCTTCAGCCTCTTTCTCTCTCTTCCTCCTCTGGAATCCCTATTATACAGATATTATTACGTTCCATCGCATCACTTTGTTCTTTAATTCTCCCCTCATACTCCTGGATTTTTTTATCTCTCTTTTTCTCAGCTTCCTCTTTTTCCATAATTTTATCTTCTAATTCACCTATTCTCTCCTCTGCCTTTTCAATCTGAGTTGTGGTCACCTCCATTTTATTTAGCACCTCATTTATAGCATTTTTTATCTCCTCCTGACTGTTTCTTAGTCCCTTAATCTCTGTAGCAATAGATTCTCTGCTGTTCTCTATACTTTTTTCAAGCCCAGTGATTAATTTTATGACTAAATTTTATTTTATTTTTTTTTTATTTTTATTTATTTATTTTTAAAATTTTATGTTTATTTATTTTTGAGACAGAGAGAGACAAAGCATGAACAGGGGAGGGTCAGAGAGAGAGGGAGACACAGAATCTGAAACAGGCTCCGGGCACCAAGCTGTCAGCACAGAGCCCGATGCAGGGCTCGAACCCACGGACTGCAAGATCATGACCTGGGCTGAAGTTGGATGCTCAACCGACTGAGCCACCCAGGCGCCCCTATGACTATTATTTTAAATTCATGTTCTGTTATTTTGCTTAAATCATTTTTGATAAATCCGTTAGCTGTTGCTACTTCCTGGAGTTCCTTTTGAGGAGAATTCTTCTGTTTCATCATTTTGGATATAGTCCCTGGGGTGGCGAAGAACTGCAGGGCACTTCCCCTGTGCTGTCTGGAGTAACTTGTGTTGGTAGGTGGGGCTGCAGTCAGACCTGATGTCTGCCCCCAGCCCACCACTGGGGCCACAGTCAGACTGGTGTGTACCTTATCTTCCCCTATCCCAGGGACAGGACTCACTGTGGAGGGGTGTGGCCTCTGTCTGGGCTACTTGCACACTGCCAGGCTTGTGGTGCTGCTTCGATGGGATCTGGTGTATTAGCTGGGGTGGATCTGCAAGGTGCACAGGGGCAGGAGGGGCAGAGTCAGCTCACTTTGCCTTCGGTGGTCCACTGCGGGAGGGTCCCTGTGGCACTGGGAGGGAGTCTGACCCGTTGGAGGGATGGATCCGCAGAAGCACAGCGTTGGGTGTTTGCCCAGTGCAAGCAAGTTTGGTGATGGGAACTGGTTCCCTTTGGGATTATGGCTGGGGGATGGGAGAGGGAGATGGCACTTGCCAGCGTCTTTGTTCCACCCCTGGGGCTGAGCTCTGTCTTCCGGGGCTCAACAACTCTTCCTCCAGATATCCTCTCACCCTCCCACTCTCTGAGCAGAGCTGTTGACTTGTAACATTCCAGATGTTAAGTCCCACTGGCTGTCAGAACTCATGGAGTCTGGCCCCTCAGCTTTTGCAAGCCAGACTTTGGGGGCTCTGCCTTGCTGTGCAGGCTGCCCCTCCACTGCCATGGCTCCCTCCCGCCAGTCCCTGTAGTGAGCACTGCCTCTCTGCCCTTCCTACCCTCTTCTGTGGGCCTCTTGTCTACACTTGGCTCTGGAGAGCCCATTCTGCTAGTCTTCTGGCAGTTTTCTGGGTTATTTAGGCAGGTGTGGGTGGAATCTAAGTGATCAACAGGACGAGGTGAGCCCAGTGCCCTCCTATGCCACCATCTTCTAAGCAGGCTGTTTTTAGTGTGTGTGTGTGTGTGTGTGTGTGTGTGTGTGTGTGTGTGCATTGTCAAGAAAATCTCTTCAATCTTTCCATCTATTAGTTTAACTACTTTCTTTAACTCACGTGATTTAATTTAATTTAATTTAATTTCTTTCCTTTTTTAATGAGTGACTCTAAAAATGAGGGAAGAAAGGCAGGTAAGGGCCACACTCAGAAGGAACCTATGCTTGATTTTATGCTCTTCTGTTGCCAATCTGAAATTCTTATTAATACTTGAACAAAGGGTGCCACACTTTCATTTTACATTGGGTGGCCTTAAAAATGAGCTAGCTGGGTCCTGGGTTTGGGATTTACATCTCAGTAGGGAATTTGAATAGGCAGGAGGTGGTATAAGGATATTAAGATAACTTGAGCAGGTAGGAAAGGGAATACAAGGAGGTAAAGCCATCCCTGAGGCAGCAATTCCAGAATATTATAATTCAGGGCATTTCACGTATGAGTTATGTGTGAAAAGGTGTTAGTAGTCAAATTTCAGAAATGTTCTAAGGAAAGTTAAGTAAGTTTCCTTAGGATAGAACCTCTCAGTCTTTAATTTGTAGCACTGTGACTAACCCAAATGGGAGGTCATTTGCAGCATTTCGGAAACCATTTAATTGTGGCTACTGGTCTGGGGGCACAAGAATTCTTTGGATTACAGTTTTGGGACACAGTTTGACAAATGGAGAAAATAGTTCCAGGCTCCCAGGGAAATAAAGCCTGCTACTAGCAGTAGCTTTGGGACCTAAGCTTATGGATTGGTTAGTAGAAGGAATGGAGTCATTGCTCTTTACCAGTAGACCAAAGGCATTCTTACATGCATGAGTCTGCAGTTGGTTTTATCCCCATTCCTACCACCAAATATATCCTGGCTCATGTCTTTTTTTCCATCTCCACTTTAGGATTGCACTTCAACTTACATTTTAGTCAATTTTTACCTTGATGAAAGATGACTGTTGAATCATATACTTGGATCTGCAATATGCATGACTCCATTGGAAACTATGGAGCAATATTCTCTAAGGAACATAAGAAAAAAAAGGAGGAGACTTGGCCTGTGATGTAGATGCACAAAAATATTTATTACTAAATGAATAAGAGCTGTGATGAGAGTCTGAGTCCTTTCCTCTTAGGGGATCCCTATGTATAGCTTTTTCTGCATATCCCATTATACCAGCCCTGGCTGGGTAGAAGTAGCACCACAAGTGATCCCGTATTACCCTCTAATGTAACCATCAGTCTTACTCTATAAATCAGCTGGAAAGTAAGCCTGCACTTAAGGAGCTTGTGCCTGGTACACAAGAGACCACTAAGAAGTGTGTTAGTGAAGAGGGGAGAAGTGGGGAACACACACTATGTGCTGTTAGAAGTTGGAACAAGTAAGTGGGTAGATTGCCAGTGAGTCTTTAGTCTGTGCCCATTGCTTGCAGATCATATTTAGTATCTAGCAATAGCATGCTTTTGAGCCATTGTTCTCAATTCTGGCTCAATCACATATGAAAATCTGAAAAATAATTACATAAAAATTACCCTACCTTTCTGAGATTCTGATTCCATTGGTGGTTGGGCCCACAGATCTGAATTTTCAACAGTTTTCCTCTGATTTTGATACAGGAGGTCAAGAACTACATCTGTTGGAAAACACTGATATGGGCACTAAACTAAGCAAAAAACATTAAAAACACACTTCAAAGTCACAGTGTCTGACCTGAGAAACTGCAGATGTTAATGTAATCTGTAGAATATATTTGTAGTCTGATTTTCTGTACAGATCTGCTCCTTTTTAAAGAATATTTTTGGTGATAAAATAATCTATCACACTCCTTCCAGGATTAAGATCTTGTGCTAATACTCTTTTAGTTATATTTTTATGTCATGATCACTGTAACTTTTAAAAACTTTTTAATTTTGCTTTTGGAGGTATTAAATACTTATACAATAAACAATACTATAAATGCTCTAAGAAGCTCCAATTATAATTTAAAAGGCTGTATGTATGTATATATGTCTGTGATTTAAAAAAATTGTGCTCTTCATGGAATGTCTTAGGCAATCAGTGTGAAGTTTTTCCCACCAGTGGGTTTTAACGTTCAGTTTTCAGTTTTGCATTATCCCGGATAGATTTCCCAAAATTTTATTATGAAAGCAACTAATTTTACAATAAACACCCATACAACCACTGCCTAGATTCTACCATTAACATTTTCCTGTATTTGTTTTAAAACACATCTATTTAATTATTTGTCCCCTTCTCATTTTTTAGTCCATTAAAATTTTTGGCACATTCCAAAGTAAACTGCAGACATCAGTACATAGTCTGCAATGTTTGTTTATTGTTATATTTCTTTTGCTGTAAAATTTACATACAAAGAAATGCATGAATCTTAAGTGTATATTTATTGGATTTTGACAAATGCAAATGTCTATATAAAGCAACCCCATATCAAGATATAGAACATTATCACCATCTCAGACTGTTCCCTCCTGCCCTGTTTCAGGCAATCCTCACCATATGCTTATTCCAGGATTTCATATAAATAGAATTCTATAGTATATAGTGCTCTTCTTTCAATCAGAATATTTTAAGACTCATGCACACTGTTGCATGTATTAGTAATTGGTTCCTTTTTATTGCTGAGTTACGTTCCACTGTATGAATGTGCTTCAGCCTCTTTATCAATTTTCCTATTGATGGAAATCTGGGGCCATTTCCAGTTTTTGTCCATTATGAATAAAAGTGCTATGTACATTCTTGTTCAAGTTTCCTATAAACATATATGCTTTGTTCCCCTTAGATGAAGAGTTAGGAATGGAACTCCTGGTTCAAAGAGTATGAAAATTCTGTTTATTCCATATTCTTGGCAACATTTGGTGTCAGTTTAAATTTTAACAGTTTGTATAGGTGTATAGATTATGATTTTAATTTGCATTTCTGTGATGGCTAACGATGCACATTTTTCCATGCATTTACTGACAATTCATATATCTTCTCTTTTAAAGTGTTTGTCCAAGTTTGTTGCCTATTTTTTATTGAGTCCTCTTTTTATTATTGAGTTTTAAGAGTCATTTACATATCCGGCATATCAATACTTAGTCAAATATACATTATGCAAACTTTTTATCCCAGTCTGTGGCTTATCTATTTCATGCAATTTTTAAAACTCCAATATTAAATAAGAAAGTAAAAAAATAGAGATAAGGTCACATTTAATAAGAAGGCAAAAACATGATGATTGGTGGCTGGTGAGACAAGAGGTCAGCATTTTCAGGAAGATGTGGTTACTGAAGCAGGAAGTAGTGTGAACTGTAGCTAGGAAATGGAGGTAAAATTTCAGAGAGCTTCCTGTGTATCAGTTGACATATGTATCTGATATAAATTTCTCAGCATCTCTAGGAAGTAGGTCATATTCCTAAAATCAAATTTCTGAGAATTTTAGTGAGTTGTCCAATCTATTCAGCTTCAGGTTAAGTACTCTGATCCCCAAGAGGGTCTGTCTGATTATTCTGCTACTCCACCAATTCTTCCTCTAGTGAAGAAAACAGATTTTTAAATAATTTAACGATTGATTATGTAGTAGATTTATTTTGATAACAAATTTGTACTAGTACTTTACCACTAGATGAAAAAAGATGAGTATAATTCAAAAATTAGTGTGTTTAAAATAAAAAAGTACAGAGAAAAACACGTATATAATACCAAGCTTTGTTTTGAATGGAATCTTTCCTCCAGACACTTAATACAAAAATGATGTTTTATAACTTTCATATACATTGTATGAGTTCTAAACTGCGGACTTAAAAGTGCAGCTATGTATATTTAAATCAGTATTAATCAGAAAATAACACAGATTCAACCACATAAAACCTCTCTTATGACATTAGTATAAAGACAACTAAAATTTTTCTTGAGTTAAATTTCTTTTCCTTTCCCCAAATCTTCTCGCAAAGTAGACACTCCAGGAAGAAACTCCATGTTCATTTACACTATGACTGTGTACCCTGGAGGCACATGTTCCCTTGCAGGAAAATCACAAGATGGAAAAGGATACAGGATTGTGTTCGTTATATTGGATTTTTTTATTCAACAAATTCACTGTACTTTTGCTAGCCAAAAACTATACTGTGCACTAATGATATAAATCATGAATGTTTTGTTGTGTTTACTACCTTTTATTTCTGATACTAAACCCTTTTACATATGTCAACTCACTTTTTCTTCCTGAAAACCTTATGCATTATCTCATTTTTACTCCCCATTTTGGAAATGAGGAAACTGGGGTCTGAGGAAGTGAAGTAACTTATTCATGGTCACAAAATTTGCAAGTGGAGGATAGATGATTCCAACCCAGGCAGTGTGACTGTACGTCTATATTCTGGGTTGTGACTGGACAGATGACCAATCATCTCATCTTATAACAAACATTATGGTGATATTTGTTGATTTAGGCAGAGTGAAAGCAAGTAACCTGAGCATGGACAGAGGGAACACTTCATTTTATAATTTCCAGTGATTCTTTTAAGCAGCCTTTGCCCCCCAAACCCCAAGTTTTCCCTCCATTCTGCACCGTAAGACCAGTACAGGGTCAGATCAGCCTGTGTCTTTCTGGCTGCCCTATGAGTTGGAGGGCTTAGCAACCCAATGCCTAAGGGTAACTGATTTCCATAGTATCCTGTCTCATAGCTCACCAATGAGCAGAGTAGCCAAGAGCACAGATTCTAGGATTTATGACTTGACGAGGGTGGTAAAGTCCTCCTAAAAAGAGTTGCTCAATTTATTGCAAGATCTTTCTTCCATTTGGATCTAACCAAAGATGCTCCTGTGAGAAATATTTTTAACTTGATAGCCGATATTTATTTGTTTAAATCGTTTACAACCTTGTTTTAAAAGGCATTGCCAAGTATAGACAGCTATCTACCTTGGTTAACATCAAGATTTATTCTTCTGAGAAGTTTCAGATATTGATTAGAATGAGGCTATGATACTTGATTCATCTTAAGACTTTAAAAACTTCTGCTTAAACCTGCAATAATTCCCTGTTGAATACTGCATCAGATCAATGCATGTCCATTTGACTTTCTAGATTTCTGGTGCTAACTCTAGCTATCCAGCCTTCTGCTTCCCCCACCATTACGCATCTGAATAAACTAAACTTCTTATAATTGAACCATCTCCTTACTCTCCTGTAATACATGTATTCTTTCCTGTCTTTTTGCTCATGTTGGCTCCCTAACCCATTCTCTCGGGTTATTCAGAATAAACCATTCTGGCTCTAGTCCCACCTACTCTTTGAACATTTTCCTGGCACTATAGTGGTTAAGAAGATGAACTCTGGATTTAGGTTAGGTATGCTTGTGTTTAAAACCTGCCTTAGCTGTCGACTGGCAATTTATTTTATGTTTCTTAGTTTATTTTTCATCCATAAAGTGAAAATAATACTAGTATAGTAGATAGTCTTTTAAGGTGGTTCCTATCACCCCTGCTGTTGGTGTTTATACCCATGTATAATGCCCTCCCTCTGAGTGTGGATGGGATCTGTGACTTGCTCCTAACCAAGAGAATATGCAAAAGGTTACAAAATTTGCAGGATTATATATACATGATTCTGTTACATATGATTGGAACATCTGTCTTGTTAGGAATCTCTCTTCCTTGTTGGCTTTGAAAAAGCAAGCTGCCATGTTGTGAGTCACCATGTGGAGAGGGGCATGTGGTGAGGAACTCAGAGTGGCTGACAGCCAAGGAGAAACTAAAACCCTCAGTCTGACAGCCTGCAAAGATTGAATGTTGCCAACAATCACATGATCTTCAAAGGCAATCTTCCCCTGTCAAGCCTTAGGTGAGAACCCAGTTCAGGCCCACCCCTGACTGTAGAGGACCTGGTTAAGCCATGCCTGGACTCTGGACCCGTAAAACTATGTGATAATGCACGTGCTTTGTTTTAGGGTACTAAGTTTGTGGTAATATTGTTATAAAGCAGTTGATAACTAATACAAATTAATATCTACCTGTAACATAATAAGAAACATATATTTTGTCTCTGTCCCTGTTTCCCGCATATAGTTCCTTTGGAATCTCCAAAGTGATAGGTGTCTTTTTGTATGCTGTCAAGATGACCGGTGACTGACGCCCCCTGGACAGCCTTAGGATGGTTGATGAGAAGCCTGCAGGCTAAGTCCATCAACAATAGTCAATGATTTTAGTCAATCATCCTAAGTAGTAAGACTCCATAAAGATCCTAAACAATAGGCTTCAGAGAACATCTAGGTGGTGAACATATCCATGCTTTGGGAAGGTGGCACATCCTAATTACACAACAGCTCCTGAACTTGGGACCCTTCTGGACCTTGCTTTATGTATCTCTTCAACTGGATGTCCATGTGTATCTTTTATTATATTCTTTATAACAAATTATAACAAATTATAGAACCCAAGGAGTGGATTGTTCAAACCTCAATTTATATTTGGTTGGTCAGAAGTTCAAGTGACAACCTGGGACTTGCCCTTGGCATCTGAAGTCAAGGCAGTTTGTGGAACTGAGCACTTAACTTGTGATATCTGATGCCAACTCCATGTAGATAGTGTCAAAACTGAATTGAATTGTAGGACACACTCAGCTGGTGTCTGAGAATTGGTCAGTGTGGAAAAATCCCCCACACATTTGGTGACCAGAAATATGAATGTTGTGTGTAGAGAGGAGGAAAAGTGGAAGGTTTTTGCTTATACTATCTTATATGATTATTGTGAGAATTAAATAAATCAATGCATGTAAAGGCCTAGTGGAGCCCTTGGCATGCAATAAATATTCATAAATTAAAGGCTTTGTCCTCTGCCTTTCATCCTCTGCCTTCCCATTCTCACTGACCTACCAGTAGTTGCATCCCTGTGGCACTTACCAGTGTTGGAAGAGACATTTAAGTTCACTTAGTCTCACCGTCCAGCTGGCATTTCCATTCCTCTATTCATTTCTTCCTTTGTCTAGTCTTTGATTAAATAGCTTTGGTGTCAGGCAGCTCATTCTTGAGGGTTCTCCTTTTATTTTTTTTATTTTTTTATTTTTTTAATTTTTTTTATTTTTTAATATATGAAATTTACTGTCAAATTGGTTTCCATACAACACCCAGTGCTCATCCCAAAAGGTGCCCTCCTCAATACCCATCACCCACCCTGCCCTCCCTCCCACCCTGCCCTCCCTCCCACCCCCCATCAACCCTCAGTTTGTTCTCAGTTTTTAACAGTCTCTAATGCTTTGGCTCTCTCCCACTCTAACCTCTTTTTTTTTTTTTTTCCTTCCCCTCCCCCATGGGTTTCTGTTATGTTTCTCAGGATCCACATAAGAGTGAAACCATATGGTATCTGTCTTTCTCTGTATGGCTTATTTCACTTAGCATCACACTCTCCAGTTCCATCCATGTTGCTACAAAAGGCCATATTTCATTTTTTCTCATTGCCACGTAGTATTCCATTGTGTATATAAACCACAATTTCTTTATCCGTTCATCAGTTGATGGACATTTAGGCTCTTTCCACAATTTGGCTATTGTTGAGAGTGCCGCTATAAACATTGGGGTACAGGTGCCCCTATGCATCAGTACTCCTGTATCCCTTGGATAAATTCCTAGCAGTGCTATTGCTGGGTCATAGGGTAGGTCTATTTTTAATTTTCTGAGGAACCTCCATACTGTTTTCCAGAGCGGCTGCACCAATTTGCATTCCCACCAACAGTGCAAGAGGGTTCCTGTTTCTCCACATCCTCTCCAGCATCTATAGTCTCCTGATTTCTTCATTTTGGCCACTCTGACTGGCGTGAGGTGGTATCTGAGTGTGGTTTTGATTTGTATTTCCCTGATAAGGAGCGACGTTGAACATCTTTTCATGTGCCTGTTGGCCATCCGGATGTCTTCTTTAGAGAAGTGTCTATTCATGTTTTCTGCCCATTTCTTCACTGGGTTATTTGTTTTTCTGGTGTGGAGTTTGATGAGCTCTTTATAGATTTTGGATACTAGCCCTTTGTCCGATGTGTCATTTGCAAATATCTTTTCCCATTCCGTTGGTTGCCTTTTAGTTTTGTTGGTTGTTTCCTTTGCTGTGCAGAAGCTTTTTATCTTCATAAGGTCCCAGTAATTCACTTTTGCTTTTAATTCCCTTGCCTTTGGGGATGTGCCGAGTAAGAGATTGCTACGGCTGAGGTCAGAGAGGTCTTTTCCTGCTTTCTCCTCTAGGGTTTTGATGGTTTCCTGTCTCACATTCAGGTCCTTTATCCATTTTGAGTTTATTTTTGTGAATGGTGTGAGAAAGTGGTCTAGTTTCAGCCTTCTGCATGTTGCTGTCCAGTTCTCCCAGCACCATTTGTTAAAGAGACTGTCTTTTTTCCATTGGATGTTCTTTCCTGCTTTGTCAAAGATGAGTTGGCCATACGTTTGTGGGTCTAGTTCTGGGGTTTCTATTCTATTCCATTAGTCTATGTGTCTGTTTTTATGCCAATACCATGCTGTCTTGATGATGACAGCTTTGTAGTAGAGGCTAAAGTCTGGGATTGTGATGCCTCCTGCTTTGGTCTTCTTCTTCAAAATTACTTTGGCTATTCGGGGCCTTTTGTGGTTCCATATGAATTTTAGGATTGCTTGTTCTAGTTTCGAGAAGAATGCTGGTGCAATTTTGATTGGGATTGCATTGAATGTGTAGATAGCTTTGGGTAGTATTGACATTTTGACAATATTTATTCTTCCAATCCATGAGCAGGGAATGTCTTTCCATTTCTTTATATCTTCTTCAATTACCTGCATAAGCTTTCTATAGTTTTCAGCATACAGATCTTTTACATCTTTGGTTAGATTTATTCCTAGGTATTTTATGCTTCTTGGTGCAATTGTGAATGGGATCAGTTTCTTCATTTGTCTTTCTGTTGCTTCATTGTTAGTGTATAAGAATGCAACTGATTTCTGCACGTTGATTTTGTATCCTGCAACTTTGCTGAATGCATGTATCAGTTCTAGCAGACTTTTGGTGGAGTCTATCGGATTTTCCATGTATAATATCATGTCATCTGCAAAAAGTGAAAGCTTGACTTCATCTTTGCCAATTTTGATGCCTTTGATTTCCTTTGAGGGTTCTCCTTTTATAAAAGTCATGGCCCCAGCATCCTGTGCTAATCGGGACATCATAAGATCAGCAGACCTACATCCTGATGCCTTGAAACTTCAGTGCTTCTCAAACATCTTTTGAAGCTTTGTTACAAAAGAGGATATTCAAATATCCAATGAGTATATAAAAAGGTTTTCAACATTACCAGTCATGAGGAAATTGCAAATTAAACCCACAATACTTCACCACCATAGTTATAATTAAAAGACTAATAATAACCAATGTTGACAAGTATGTAGGGCATGTGAAACTCCATCTCTAGTAGGTACAGGGGTTGGTACAACACTTGAAACACTGTTAGTATGTGTCAAAGTTAAGCAGATACCCACCTAGCAATTCTACTCCTTGATGCATATATATATACATACATATATGCCTAACAGAAATGTGTGTTCACATCTACCAAAAGACATATACAAGAATGTTTATGGCAGCTTTATTCACATTAGTTCAAAATTGGAAAAAAAAATCCCAACTGTTTATCAAAGGAGAATAAACTATGGTATGTTCACACAATGGACTACTACATTGCAATGAACAATAACATGCTACACTACATGCAACATGGATGGATCTCACAGACATAATGTTGAGTGAAAGAAGCCAGACATCAAAGAGTAGAATACTCTATGACCTCATTTATATGAAGCTTAAAAACAGGCAAATTAGGGGCACCTGCGTGGCTCAGTCAGTTGAGCGTTTGACTTCAGCTCAGGTCATGATCTCGTGGTTTGTGGGTTTGAGCCCCACATTGGGCTCTGTGCTGATGGCTCAGAGCCTGGAGCCTGCTTCAAATTCTGTGTCTCCCTCTCTCTCTGCTCCTCCCCTGCTCACACTCTGTCTCTTTCTCAAAAATGAATAAAGATTAAAACAAAAACAGGCAAATTAATCTATTGTGGTAGAGGTCAGAATGATGGTTACCTTTGGGACGGTATTGATTAGGGGATCATTCTAAAGTGCTGGATGGCACAGAAACAGACACATAGACCAATGGAATAGAATTGAAACCCCAGAACTAGACCCACAAAAGTATGGCCAACTAATCTTGGACAAAGCAGGAAAGAATATCCAATGGAAAAAAGACAGTCTCTTTAACAAATGGTGCTGGGAGAACTGGACAGCAACATGCAGAAGAATGAAACTAGAGCACTTTCTTACACCATTCACAAAAATAAACTCAAAATGGATAAAGGACCTGAATGTGAGACAGGAAACCATCAAAACACCAGAGGAGAAAGCAGGAAAAGACCTCTCTGACCTCAGCCGCAGCAATTTCTTACTTGACATATCCCCAAAGGCAAGGGAATTAAAAGCAAAAATGAACTATTGGGACCTCATGAAGATAAAAGCTTCTGCACTTCAAAGGAAACATTCAACAAAACTAAAAAGCAACCAACAGATGGGAAAAGATATTTGCAAATGACATATCGGACAAAGGGCTAGTATCCAAAATCTATAAAGAGCTCACCAAACTCCATACCCGAAAAACAAATAATCCAATGAAGAAATGGGCAGAAAACATGAATAGACACTTCTCTAAAGAAGACATCCAGATGGCCAAAAGGCACATGAAAAGATGCCCAGCGTCGCTCCTCATCAGGGAAATACAAATCAAAACCACACTCAGATATCACCTCACGCCAGTCAGAGTGGCCAAAATGAACAAATCAGGAGACCATAGATGCTGGAGAGGATGTGGAGAAATAGGAACCCTCTTGCACTGTTGGTGGGAATGCAAACTGGTGCAGCCGCTCTGGAAAAGTGTGGAGGTTCCTCAAAAAATTAAAAATAGACCTATCCTATGACCCAGCAGTAGCACTGCTAGGAATTTACCCAAGGGATACAGGAGTGCTGATGCATAGGGGCACTTGTACCCCAATGTTTATAGCAGCACTCTTAACAATAGCCAAATTATGGAAAGAGCCTAAATGTCCATCAACTGATGAATGGATAAAGAAATTGTGGTTTATATACACAATGGAGTACTACATGGCAATGAGAAAGAATGAAATATGGCCCTTTGTAGCAATGTGGATGGAACTGGAGAGTGTTATGCTAAGTGAAATAAGTCATACAGAGAAAGACAGATACCATATGTTTTCACTCTTATGTGGATCCTGAGAAACTTAACAAAAACCCATGGGGGAGGGGAAGGAAAAAAAAAGAGGTTAGAGTGGGAGAGAGCCAAAGCATAAGAGACTCTTAAAAACTGAGAACAAACTGAGGGTTGATGGGGGGTGGGAGGGCGGGGAGGGTAGGTGATAGGTATTGAAGAGGGCATCTTTTGGGATGAGCACTGGGTGTTGTATGAAACCAATTTGACAATAAACTTCATATATTAAAAAATAAAAAAAATAAAGTTCTGGAAATTTCTCGGTCTTGATCTGTATAGTGGTTAGATAGGTATATACTATATAAGTGAAAAAGTCACTGAACTATATGCCATTAAAATTTGTGCACTTTACAGTAAGCTATATTTCAATAAAAATGTTTAAAGAAAGTGTCTGTTGGGTGCTAAGCATCTGGATATTTCTATCCATCAATTTAGGGAATAGCAGATTATTATTAGTTAGATAAGTTTGCAAAATAACTGCGTTTTCAGTATGCAGATCTTTAGCTTTTATATTATAGTCTCTTGCATGTCCCTAATTCGTTCATGCATATTATCTTTCCTACACTGCTAATAAGTTAGAGACTATGTGCAAAATATTTGTATAGCTTAAGCACCTAGTAAACAAGAGGACATACATATATATTCAATAAAGATATCCTGAGAGTGACACTAAGGAGAGGCAAATTGTGGCTTGCCTTGTGGGGATTACGTTGCTCAACAATCACCTTGTGGTATACAGGAGTCTTTACCTCTTTCTGAAAGCACTTGCCTTTTTTTTTTTTTTTTGGCATGATTTTTTTCCCCTTAAAACTGATTTAATGTGAACGGAGTTTCTATTTATTAGATCCCCAAACATCCCTGCCTGGCCATCATCATACTGTTCATTGAAATGTCACCTGTGAGATTAGAGATAATAGGTAGACTCAGATTTCTTTTAAGGCAGCTTGGAACACTGTATCTTGGAAACCTTTTCAGAAACAAATGAAGATGGAATAAAACCAAAACAAAACAAAACACAACTAGAAAAAGCTGAATTCAGTTCTCAGGTTAAGACTCCATTATCAGTTTGCTCCTATACACTGGGATCTTTGCTTTGTTTCTTCAGACACGGTTATGTCAGACAGACATAACTGTCCCCTAAACAGCATGAGGCTGAGGGTGACTGGGATAGAAGTTGATTGAAGTCCCACTCGCACCCTTAGCAAACCATGTGAACTGAGAGTTTTTAACAGGGAAAAGAAAACGATTATGTGTTCTTGTAGATATGAACAATTCCATCAGGGTAATATGAACCTCTGAGTGTCTATCTCCATGGCCATCTTCAAGTACTACCTACCACGGGAGTATCTGATAGATGCAGGAACTCTCTTCAACCCAGCACACTAACTAGGAAGAAGGGCAGAAACCTTCCCCCAGTTCCTCAGGGATAGAATTTCTTTTCTTGCTGTTACTGTTGTCTTTCTAATTCTCTGATTTGCAGAGGCCTCTGGTGCCTGATGTCACCAGTCCATTAGCATGTTTTGCACATTTTATTGCTAAGCAACAATTAGCAGTGTGAATCCTGCCTTCTGTGATTTCAATTTGGGTTTCACACATGCAATTTTGCTTTCATCTCTGCCACACAGCAACAGTGTTCACTGTTCAGCTAAAGCTGTTTTAGGAGAACCTCAGAAAAAAGATTGAGGAGTGAACAGCAGGTATTTGGCCATCCAGTAGTACAATTTTGAAATGTCATTTATGAAAAAAACCTTCTCTAATTAGATACCCAGTAATTTGAAAGTAATACTAAAGGTCGGAGATAAACTCAAAGCAATTCAATGCAGTTTTATATAAAAACCAAGCGGTGGCCTTAAGGGGGAATTGATAATGGTAGAATAATTATGAAAATCCTGGAAGAGAGCAAACTAAAGGTCCACAGAAAAAAGAAAAAAAATCTTTTGTCAAATAAATTTCTCATGATAATAATGAAAGGAACTGCTTTCCTTTCAACCTCAATACCTTGCAGGATTCTTTGCACTGAGTTGATGGAATATTATGAAAATTTAATGGGGACAATAGATCTAGAAGAAGAAGTAAGTAAAACAGTAGAGCAAAGAGCAGGAAAAGACTATTAAATTACATATAAACTAGTTCATCTTTATGCATGAAAGAAGAAAATGACCATGTTTTGCTTTTATTTTTTAAATGTTTATTTATTTTTGAGAGAGGGAGAATAGGAGAGGGGCAGAGAGAGAGGGAGAGAGAAAGAATCCCAAGCAGGATCCACACTGTCAATGCACGGATCCCAATGCAGGGCTCAGACTCACGAACCACGAGATCGTGACCTAAGCCAAAGTCAGAAACTTAACCAACTGAGCCACCCAGGTGCCCTGTGTTTCACTTTTATTACACTGCAGCTTCTTGTGAAATAATTATTTTGGAAAAATAAAATTAACAGTTAAGAATATGTAAGTAGAGGTGCGCTTGGGTGGCTCAGTTGGTTAAGCGTCCAACTTCTGCTCAGGTCATGATCTAATGGCTCATGAATTCAAGCTCCACATCAGGCTCTGTGCTGACAGTTCAGAGCCTTGAGCCTGCTTCAGATTCTGTGTCTCCCTCTCTCTCTGCCCTCCCTCATTTGCGCTCTCTTTCTGTCTCTCTCTCAAAAATAAATAAACATTAAAAAAAGAATATGTAAGTAGAAAAACATGCTTATTTTTCTACATATGTTAGAATAATGGTTGAAAAATTCTATTGGGTAACTATGGTCATTCTCTTCCATGGAAGAAGAGAGGAAACTGTAGTTAAATTATTTAAGGAAAATAGGACCTAGATGTTCTACTCTGTTAATGAGAGGTCTAACTTCTAGTCTCTTCTTAGAATCTTGAAGAAAGACTCAGGGTTGGGGATGAACACAGAGAAGCTACATAATTGAAAAAGAAGAGCATATTATGTTTGTGATTTTCTTTTACAGCTCTCTGAAAATAAAAAAAAAATGTCTTAAGTTGAGAAAGTATTTACATGGGTTTAAAATTTTGGAGTTAAGAGGTATTGGTCATGGAGAGCCAAATTCCCTCACAATGTAAGAAACTCTATGGGGCATCTGGGTGGCTAAGTCGGTTAAGCCTCCGACTTTGGCTCAGGTCATGATCTTGCTGTTTGTAGGTTCGAGCCCCACATCAGGCTCTGTGCTGAGAGCTCAGAGCCTCGAGTCTGCTTCAGATTCTGGATCCCCTCCTTTCTCTTCCCCTCCCATGCTCATGCTCTGTCTCCCTATGTCCCTCAATAATAAATAAACATTTAAAAAAAAAACTCTTTGACTGAAAACTCTGACTTTAAAGATGATTAATTCACAAGCATTTGAGTCTATTGTGAACAGCAATCACTTAAATCTTTGAGTTTGGTTTTATTGAACAAAATCTGCCTCTCTTTAACTTCACTTCTATCCAGTTTGACAAACATTTATTGAACTTACTATGTAGTCTCCATGCATTTATCCAGATAAACAAAAGTCTTCTTTTTCTCCAAGAACACACTATCTAAGACAGATATGTACATAAAGTTGTGCATTATGTTTAAGTCACATATGGAGAATGGTACCAGCACTATGATGATACAAGAGAAGCTTCCTTAGCTCATTTTGAAGGAAGAAGCTCAAGAAAGGATTCCCGGAGGTCATGACATTTAAACTGCTGGTTCCTTTATTTTTATTTTTATTTTTATTTTTTGGAGAGAGAGGGAGAGCACGAGTGGTGGAGAGGGGCAGATGGGGAGAGAGAGAGACACAGAGAGACAGAGACAGAGCATCTTAAGCAGTCTCCATGCTCAGTGTAGAGCCTGATATGGGGCTTGAACTCATGAACCATGAGATCATGACCTGAGCCGAAACAAAGAATAGGATGTTCAAGTGACTGAGCCACCCAGGCACCCATGAACTCCTTGGTTTTTATATAAAACTGCAGATAAGCTATGGATAGATACCTGGAGCTATTAACAAGGATTACTCCTCTGGAGGAGGAGAATTGGAGGGAGAAAAGAGGGATGATCAGGGACTACCATGGTTCATTCTATGTCCTCTTATATTTTTAGAATAGGTTATAGTGAGAATATATTCATGCATAATTAAAAGTACACAAAGAGATTTTAAAAAGAGAGAGAATTTTCTCTCCCTTAGAATGGCCCTTCAAATATTTGAAGATGATATTTTCTGCTTCTGGCTCAACTCTAGCTCTCAGAATTGACTGGCATAATAGAAGTGAAATGCTCTGCAAAGTGTGAATGAATGAATGAACGAATGAATAAGAATGTTTGCTTCAACCCTATTTTGTTTCCTTCTGCCTCACAGAAGGAGTCCATCCTAGTATTCCCCTTTGGGTCATCCTTTTGTTTTTTAGGACCCCCTTTTAACATGTGGCACCCAGAAATGAACCTATTTCTTCAGGATATCAATGGAACAGATTTGATCATCAAACAAGTACCCTGATATAATCAGTTGGAGACGGCTAAATGTAAGACTCCTAATGATGCCCCATTGCATTGATTTGGGTAAGCTAAAGTTGTGGAAATGGAAGATCCCCTAAATCATTAAGTTCTCTTTCGTGTGACAGTCAGTGGTGAACATAGTGGTTGGCTGTCATCTTCTTGGTTGAAGCTTGTTAGCAGCCATGTGTGGGTTCTAGTTAGAGACATAGGGAAGGGTAATAAGGGGAAGGCAGAATCACTGTGGGATCAGAAGTGGCACGCATCACTTTCAGTTAGGTACCATTGGCAAGAAAGTCACATGACTACACCCACTACAAGAGAGGCTGGGAAGTGTAGTCCAGTTAGACAGCCATGTCACTTGCTACAATTAAATTACAATGGAGAAAAGGAAGAATGGATTTTTTCAGATAGCTTACAGTTTCTGCCATACATCTCAAAAATGTATTACCTTCCTTAAAAAAAAAACCCCTCTTGTTTCATTATTAGCTCACACTGAGTTTATAATAATTAAATTATCACAAAAATGTATATATTTTTGGTCTTGTGTTTCTTTGGTATAGTTTATTCCCTCAAAAGTTATTATGCACTCAATTTTACATAAAAATATTGAATCAATTTATTAGTTTGTGATTCTAATAAAAACATATATTTCTGCACTAAAGTCATTTTTATGTACTGTTCTCACTTATCTCATATACACACCTTCTTCTAATTTTACAGCCCATATAGGTGTCCTTAATGCCATATAATAGTACTCCATTGTCTCTATGGCTGCATGTTTCCAGCTACTAGGTTTTTTTGTTGTTGTTGTTTTGTTTTGTTTTCGTGTTTTCCCAGGTTCTTTCCTCCAATTCAAGCAAATAGCCTGCACTCCCCTGGTTGCCTTAGAGATGTATGTCAGGGTGAGGTAGGATATCCTGAGACCAAAAATGCCAGGGGATGAGAGAGAGTAGGAGAAAGAAGTCTGTGGGTTCCTGAGAAGTGAGGATCCAGTCCTACTTCTTGGCATCAAAGCCAGGGAAGTGGAAAGCAGGGGGGGCTCAGACACAGGGTTCTCAGTCTTCATGAAGATCCTGATGGCGCAAGAGTGCCGTGAAGCGGCAGGGCCCCTGGGTCTCTATAGGCTGTGCAAATGGAAGACTAGGGAAAGGAGAAGCAGCCCTATTCCCCTTGCCTTGCCCTTGTAAAAACTTCCCAAACCTTCCTGGGGTGGTGAAGAATCTTCAAGAATGAATGTGATTAAAATTTCTGCCTTCTTGGCAGATTTAGATCTCTAAATCATAAGCCAAACAGAGTAATAGAAAATAAATAGATATTACCTGCACATCTATGTTTGCTGACTGGCGTTTATATTTGCTGCATAAGTGCAGTTTGCTTAATTATTCTTTGGCTGTGTATAGGCTTTTGTTCATAAGCCATCGACAAAATGGAGCCCCCATTCTAAATTTATATTATTAAGTTTCAGAACTTAAATTCAGACTTTAGATTAAATCCTGCGGTTTAATCTTCCATCTGTTGGAACAATTTTAAAGATTGGTTTTGTCATCTGAAATATTATCTGCCTCTCCCTGTTTAGTGCTATCTTCAGAAATGATCAACATGTTTTCTGTTTTCATTGAGATGGTTACTACAAATGTTGAACAGGCTAGAACCAGGGACAGAGCTTATGTGGCACCCTGCCATGATTCTTTCTCTAGTTTTAACCTTTATTAATTATTCCATTCTGGGCTTTATTACTTATTCACTTTTGATTCTACATATCCGTACTCTTATCCAGACTATAGTTCTTTTTCTTGATTTTAGATATTGTGCATGATATTGTTTATTGCTTAGGTGATAAACATCTTCTTATCCATCATCTGTTAATATGGAGCAAAATATGAATGTTTGTGGTAGTAGGAGAGGTAATGTGAATTAAATAATGTAGCAACACAATGACACTGTCCTGAGGGGAAGAGTTCTTATTCTTACAAAGTTTCAAAAATTCTTGGAATCAGCCATATCCCTGATTTACTTCATGGCACTGTCCAATGAAATATTGCTTTCTAAGAGACAGTTAGAAAACAGCTGAGAGATGGTTTCTCTGGGAGGGGTGGTGGTAGGATTATGGATGACTTTTACTTTATAGAGCGTATATTTTTGAAATTCTTGAATTACACTTATCTATTCATCCATTCACTTATTCATTCACAAATATAGTGAAAGATTATATTGCTAGGCACTAGAGATACAGTGGTGAGCAAAGTCAGATATAGCCCACTCCCTCATGGAACTTATACCAGATCATATACACTAGTAGTTAAGCATAAGAGTTTTTTTTTTTTCATAACCCTGGCTTAATTTGTATTTTTATTTGTTTTTAATATGAAATTTATTGTCAAATTGGTGTCCATACAACACCCAGTGCTCATCCCAACAGGTGCCCTCCTCAATACCCATCACCTACCCACCTCTCCCTCCCACCCCCCATAAACCTTCAGTTTGTTCTCGGTTTTTAGGAGTCTCTTATGTTTTGGCTCCCTCCCTCTCTAACCCTCTGTAACATTTTTTTTCCCTTCCCCTCCCCCATGGACTTCTGTTAAGTTTCTCAGGATCCACATAGGAGTGAAAACATATGGAATCTGTCCTTCTCTGTATGACTTATTTTACTTAGCATAAGAGTTCTGGAATCAGAATGCTTGGATTCAAATTCTGGTCTGCCACTTATTGGCTGAGTAATCTTGGTCAAGTTCCTTGACCACTTTATGCCTCAGTTTCTTCATTTATAAAATGGGATAGTCATTGTTCTTCCAAACCTTTATGCTTAACTGAATTGTGGTAAGGATTAAATGGGAAAAAATTAAGTGGAAAGCAATTAACATAGTATGTGGAACACAGTAATTTATTGTGTATTAATCAGTGGGGGAGACCAACATTACTTCTATGTTCATACAACGAATGTAAAATGGTAATTGTGATAGGTACTCCATGCAGAGGTATGTGGTACCAGTAGAAGGTACCTTTCAGGGTGCCTGGGTGGCTCAGTCAGTTGAGTGTCCTGCTTCGGCTCAGGTCATGATCTCACAGCTCATGTGTTCTGGCCCTGCATCAGGCTCTGTGCTGACAGCTCGGAGCCTGGAGCCTGCTTCAGATTCTGTGTCTCCTTCTCTCTCTGCCCCTAACCCACTCACATTCTGTCTCTGTCTCTCTCAAAAATAAGTAAACATTAAAAAAAATAAAAAAAAAAAGAAGTTACCTTTCATGGGGAAAAGGCAAGGGATCTTATCTGATCAAGGAGGTATTCCTGAAGAAGTGACGAGTTAGCTGAGAAAAAGTGTTAAGAAAAAGGATACTGAGATTCCTTCTAAAAAATAGGTAGAGGGAAAGCCTGGAAATAGATTGTTTGGCTGATTGCCTCTTTGCTAGTATCTGCTGGTTGTCTGACGTTTTAGGCAGAGGGGTCTTTGGTGGATGCTATGAGTTGTGGAGAAAGAGAACACAGTGTAAAGAGAAAGAGAAGAAATAAGATGAGAGGACTAGGGCCCCAGTCTGTTGGTTACAGTAGGGTGGATTCATTTCCATCTGAAAAGGTTGGATACCCATCACAAGGTGATGTAGAGGCTGTAGCTTGATGTTCTCAAGGGCCCTCAGTGTGCTTATTATAGCATTGGGATATTAGATAAAGTCACAGGAGCTGCAAATTATTTCTAAGCCGTAAATGTGTTTGGGAAGAAACTGCTCATGTCACTCTTGTCAAAGCGTACTCCAAGATCACTAATTTATTGGATTTAACAGGATTTTTAAAAAAGTTTTTATAAAACATGGTGAAATTTAAGCAAGTTTGTTTACTGTAGGCATTTTAAACACTTTTTAAATATGTGAATAGACACTATGAATCTTCCAAAGGGAGGCTTTTAGATTTTAAGTCATCAAGTCTCCTTGCCATAGAAAGTCATGGATATCTTTCAGGGCTAATTACAAGAAACACACATGAGGAAAAACCCTAAAATGTCAGGGCTGGCTCTCCATGGCCTGTGGTTAAGTAGAGCTTTGCAAGGTGTGCGTTGGGGCAGACTAGAACACCGGTGAGGCCGGAAAAGGCCGGTAGAGGGAGACTGTAGAATGCTGTGAAGACACAGGAGGAAGCATGGGGTGGGGGGGAAAAGCTCCAAAACAAAAACAAAAACTGAGTTTATGCCTTCACTCCCAGATGCCATCAATTTTAAGTAGACTGTGCCGGGACTCAAAGACCACAGCGCTGGAGTGTGTGGGGGCCTTGCAACTTATCTCTACTAGGTGTGGATGTTAGTCGTGAGCAGGATGATGCTCACATGGAGGAGAATGGTGGGCAGAATAAAGCAAAACCTATTCCTATTCTATCACCTTTTCTGGGTTTGCAAAGCCATCCATCAGGAGTTTCTCTGAGATACTGTGCCCAAGGGTTTAAGGTTCCCATAATTTTGAAAACCAGAGATTTCTGGTCTCTTAATTAATGTTTATGGGTCCTCAGGTCTTACTGATACTGATTTCTCAACTGCAATTCCTGACTCTGGAATAGTGGCCTTATTTAATACTGGCTTGAAGCTGCTTTATAATAATAACCTCAAGTGTCTTGGGTTCCTATTTTTGTGTTCCTTTTTTCTTTTCCACTTTTACTTTATGATGAGAAAAGTAATAAATGTGCATTGTTTGAAGGTTTATAAAAATATAACAGAGAGAGAGAAAATACCCATCATCTTACCAATCACAGACAACCATCTGGTATTTTTTCTCTGATTTTATTTTTTCATAAATCAAGATTATTTGTGATTCAATTTTGTATCTTGCTTCCCCCCCCCCCCGCTTAATCTTATGCCATGTTTTTTTTCCATGCCATTAAGAACTCTTCATAAACATAATTTTTAGTGGCTGCCTAATAAGCTAAAGATGGAAGTACTGTAATTTACTTAGCTGTTCAATTTCCTGTTAACCATATTTGTTCTTTTCCTAATCTGAGTGTCTTTCTTTTTGATGAACACAAAGGCTGTCAGGACTTGTGCTCTCCTCTTTCTTAGTCATATATTACTATTGTGCAGTTTTTCTCAACAAATGGGCTTATTCCTTCTTTTTTCATTGATTTATTGAACATGGTTAACCTTTGTATTGTCTTAGCTTTTTCTCCTAAGCTTCAGCTTATTGTGCTATTTAACTTTCCTGTCCTAATCTTACCGATGCTACTCACTTGCCCTTTTTTCTATCTTTGGTACATGCCCTTTTGAAACATCAATCTATCTGAAGTTTCCCTGTACAAACGCTTTGGATGGTTCTACTCAGTGCTGAGAAACATACTACCTTCTACAGTCCTGCCTAAAACACTTCCAGCCATTTGCCATGTAACATACTTTTTCCTCCATGAAAAAGATGGACCTTTAGGCAAATCATCATGAGGAAAGCTTGAATTTGCAGGGATTGGGTTGTTTTGTTCCCTCAAGACAATGTACATACATCTCAACAAAAGGAGGTATAGTAGTGTGCTTGGTCTGCCGCAACAAAATATCACAGACAGGATGGGTTTAACAGCAGACATTTACTTTTCGCAATTCAGGAGGCTAGAATTCCAAGATCCAGGTGCCAAAAAATTTGATCTCTGGTGAGATCTTCCTGGCTTGCAGAGAGCCATTTTCTCTCTGTGTGTTCACATGGCCTTTCCTCTGTGTGTGCCCAGAAAGAGATTGAGCTCTGTCTGGTGTCTTGTCCTCTTTCCTATAGGATAGGGGCCCCTCCCTTATGACCTTCACTTACCCTAATTATCTCCTTAAAGGTTCTATCTTCAGATACAGTCTCATTGAGGGAACTTCAACATATGAATTGGGGAAGGGAGAGCACAATTCAGTCCACAAGAAGTAACACAATATTGTGATGTTCTGCAGTTTTTGTATTTGCTCTGTGTCATGAGAATTTTTGTTTGCTCCCTACTTGGAATATATATATTTATCTCTCATTGCCCCCCAAAAAAGGGTCATGTTGTCACTGGATGCTATCACTGCCAATCATCTGAAGAATAAAAGATCCAACCTTAATCATAATCCTGACAAGTCTAGAGAGCATGACTGTGGACAAACCATTTTCTTCACTCTTTCAGAGAGTAGGGTTTAGAATTTTAAATGCTTGGGATATATGAAATATTTCAAGAAAAAACATTGCTTGTAGAGGACTAAGAAACCAATGTGCGTTATCTTGAGTATTTAATGAACACATATTTTTGAAGTCCTACTATGTGACAGAGAGGCACTGTTCCAGGCACTCAGGATACAGAGGTGGTTAATGAAATCCCTGGCTTCAGTGGGCCAACCTTCAAGTGAGGAAACAGACAATAAACAGATAAATAAATATATAACATACAGATGAAGAAGTGCTTTAAAAAAATAAAGCAAGGTTTGTGGCCAGATAGTTACTGGGTTGCCATACTAGACAAATAAAGTCTTTCCCAAGGAGTTATCATTTGCAGTGGAGTCTGAATGAAGTGAGGGAGTGAGCCATGCAGATCTCTGGGGGAAACGTGTTCTGGGAGATGAATTTATGATAAAGTGTTTCTGATGTTCATCTCTTGGAAGTCTTTGCCACTCATTCACTGCATATAAATAGAATCTATTATAAATATAGAATGTTCCTAGATCTTTGATCAAGAACTTCCTCCAAATAAGATCCTTTTATAAGGACACGTGCTTTGTATTTTCTCTTCTGAGGGCCCTGGCCTATGGTTTGCAAGCACAAGCATCTTCAGGTACTGACAACAATTTAATTATTACTTATTTTTTTTTTATACAAAGTGAGCCCCGAAAACAAGTTTGTGCTTTTTCCTCACACTCTAAACAAGTGTTTTACCAAGTTTGAATTGTGAAACCCCTGTCTACTGAGGTGCTCTCCCTCACCCCCCACCAAGGTCCTATGATAAAATGGATTGGACCATATCCTCCCCTTGGTCATCACAGGGCACATCAGTATAGCAAGGGCTCTGAGAAGTCTTTTAGTAAAATCTTTAATGTTGCTTAATGTTTTTCAGACTTTTTGACTAAGAGACCCTAAATATGTGGCCTGTATATTTAGAGTAGATTCTTTATTTATTTATTTTTATTATTTTTAAAATCAAAGTTGGGGTAGAGTGTTAGGCAAATCATCTTGGAAGAAATGAGTATGACCCTGGTCTTGAGATGATATGAGTCTGTACAATTTTTTGTGGTATACAGGAAGTAGAGGGCAGATGAGAAGAGAGTTCAGATGAAAAATATATGAACGAAGGCCATGTGATGGGGAAATATAAAGACAGCTTATTTATTAATTTATTTCAAATTTTTACCTGAATTCTAGTTAGTTAATATATAGTGTAATATTGTTTTCAGGAGCAGAATTTAGTAATTCTTCACTTACAGATAATACCCAGGGCTCAACAGAACAAGTGTCCTCCTTAATATCCATTACCCATTTAGCCCATTTCCTGCCCACCTCTCCATCAACCTTCAATTTATTCTCTAACGTAGAGTCTCTTGTGGTTTCTCTCTCTCTCTCTTCCCCCCTCCTTTCCCATATGTTCATCTGTTTTGTTTCTTAAATTCCACATATGAGTGAAATCATATCCTATTTATCTTTTAGAGTAGATTAAAAAATTTTTTTAATGTTTATTTATTTTTTGAGAGAGCGCGTGAGAGAGACAGAGCTCAAGCAGGGGAGGGGCAGAGAGAGAAGGAGACACAGAACCTGAAGCAGGCTCCAGCTTCTGAGCTGTCAGCATAGAGCCCGATGCGGGCTCGAACTCATGAACCATGAGATCATGACCTGAGGAGAAGTCAGATGCTTAACTGACTGAGCCACCCAGACACCCCTAGAGTAGATTCTTTAGAGTTTAGAACTTCTGCACCAAAGGGATATAAAACTTAATACTGTTCAAGTGACATACAAATGTAGCATCACTTGTAATGTTTTATTTCTAATTGGCAGCAAACCAGTCATCAGCAGGATTTTCTAAACAGCTCCTCCAAGCTAACACAAACCAAGCAACAGAAACCCAGGTCTTGTTAGAGGGACCCATTCATCTGTGAGGTTGAATACAGTTAAGCCCAGCTTTACCCGGCAGTTTTCCTCACAGCCCCGTCCACTATTCTTTTCCCACATAAGACTCTCCATGTGGCTTCTTTGTTAGGCTTGATTTCATGTCTTCCTGGGCCCTAATCCATTTCCTTTTCACCATTTCCTATCACTGGTTGGAGTCTCTTCAGCTCAATCTGTAGTATGATCCCTGCTTACATTCTCCAGGTTCCATTCTTGGGAGATGCTAATACCAATAGTAGGTCTGGGAATGTGGTACCAAAATTGGGCCTGTGTGATGCCTGGGCTTGATTCCCAACCCTGCCACCTACTTCACACAGTGAAGCATTGGGTGACTTCACACCCAGGCAGCAAATCCCTGTGGAAATAGTGCGGCAAATCCCTGTGTGTGTGTGTGTGTGTGTGTGTGTGTACAAAGAAACTTCAGGATTCTTCGGCTACCATTTGATAGAGTAGGTGTGAGGATTAAATGAATCATTAGTTAGTCCCTCAAATGGTGCTTTTACCATTCCCTCCTCTAACTCAGGTCACAAGATTTTCTATTGTTGAAGTTGAAAATCCTTTTAACTGATGAAAACCCTTTCTTTTTGTAGAATTTCTTTACGATGCATCATTTTCTTTCCATATTCAGTACCGTGGTGTGTTATTTCATGCCTATCCTTTATTGTACCATGAGATCTTGAGTAAATTATTTGATATTATTTATCCCAGAAGTTGTGGTAGGATTTAGTGAAAAAGAGAGCTTTGGGAAAGACTGTAAAGGTGGTTAAGTGTTTGTCTTTTCCTTCCCCTTCCTTCTTTTTATTTTTCTTTCCCTTTTAAATCTCCCGGGTCCTCCCCCAGCCACATAGGCCCTTCATGCAGAGGCCCCCGGCCTCACCTCAGTGGTTGAGATGTCTCAACCAGTCTGAGTCTTTCCTTACCTCATCAGCTTCACTAATCAATGCTCTTTTTCCTCAGCACTCTGCTGATTTCCAGTGCAGTGTAGATAAACTAATGTAGGACGGCTTATCGGTGACTGATGACTGCTCTGCACAGCCTCTCATTTGTACCGAGTAGACATCCATTTAGTTGAGTCCTGGCTTACCTTCACATTTTATCCTGTTTTCTTTAAATTTAGCCTTGCTTTCAAATACCACTTTTTTTTCCTATTATCTTTTTTTTGTTTGTTTGCTGGTTTGTTTTGATTTTTGCAGGTCTTCAACCTAAATGTTAAGAAATTCAAATTTTAAAGATCATTTATGCTTAAAAAAACTTTTTCAAAATGGATCTTTTTGTATAAGCTAGGTATACATTCATCTGTGAGCCACAAAGATCTGAAAAATAATGGCTCAAATCCCGATGCACATATAAAAGAATCCTAGAAGTGGGTGGTCCAGGACTTGGGGAGTGGTCCTAATTTGTCAGAGACCCAGCCTCTTTCCTGCTTTGCCATGCATTGTTTCCATTCTTAGAAAGGTGTGCTTCCTCCGAGAATCACTATACAACGTGTCCTCTTGTGTCTCTGTCAGAATTTAGTCACAAGGCCACATGGAAGTGAACAAGAGGCTGTTTGAGGCCTCTGCTGCTGGGCCAGTAATAAGCCCATTTAAAACACTGAGGCTCTTTCATCAAGGAGAAGGGGTGGCTGCATAGGGAGGGCAAATGGTTGTCTCTGCCACAATTTTAGTTTCCTAATTATGAAAGCAATATACACAAAGAATAGAAAAGTCAAAAGAGGTTAAGCACACCTAACATTTGGTCTAGAACTCAGTCTCTCTCTTTTTTTCTTTTCTTTTCTTTTTTTTTGAAGTAAGGTCTATACCCAACATGGGGCTCGAACTCAAAACCCTGAGATCAAGAGTTGCATGGTGTACCAACTGAGCCAGCCAGGCGCCCCTCTCTTTTTACCCTGTTTGCAAAGCTTCAATTTTTATGGACTTGTGAGAAAAGTTGGATCATATATATAATTTTATTATTTTTAAAAATATTTATTTATTTTGAGAGAGGGAAGGAGGGAAGACCAGAGAGAGAGGGTGTGAGAGAGGGTGAGAGAGAATCCCAAGTAGGCTCCACACCGTCAGTGCGGTGCCTGACTCAGGGGCTCCATCTCACGAACCCTGAGATCATGACCTGAGCAGAAACCAAGAGTTGGATGCTTAATCGACTGAGCCACCCTGGGGCCCCATAATTTTATAAACACTCATAACTGAAGTGGGCTACTACTGTATACAGCTGCTTCCTCACAATTAAACATTTGTTATATTTGCTCTAATATGTATCTTTGTATCTGTCCTTTTTTCTGCCCATTCATCACTCCACCTTATTCTTTGAAACCCTTTTAAGTTGCAAATATTAGTAACTTAAGCATAAACATTTTAACATGCACACCATAAACTGGGGTTCGGTATTTTTAAGTTGCTCTTAGTTATTTGAGGTGAAATTAAATACAGTGAAATGCACAGGCTCTAAATTCAATTAGTTTACATAACAGTTTTAAACTTGCGTTTTCCAGGGAAGAAATTCTTTTTTTTTTTTTTTAATATGAAATTTATTGTCAAATTGGTTCCCATACAACACCCAGTGCTCATCCCAACAGGTGCCCTCCTCAATACTCATCACCCACCCTCCCCTCCCTTCCACCCCCCCATCAACCCTCAGTTTGTTCTCAGTTTTTAAGAGTCTCTTATGTTTTGGCTTCCTCCCTCTCTAACCTCTTTTTTTTTTTCCCTCCCCTCCCCCATGGTCTTCTGTTAAGTTTCTCAGGATCCACATAAGAGTGAAAACATATGGTATCTGTCTTTCTCTGTATGACTTATTTCACTTAGCATAACACTCTCCAGTTCCATCCACGTTGCTACAGAAGGCCACATTTCATTCTTTCTCATTGCCACATAGTATACCATTGTGTATATAAACCACAATTTCTTTATCCATTCATTAGCTGATGAATATTTAGGCTCTTTCCATAATTTGGCTCTTGTTGAAAGTGCTGCTATAAACATTGGGGTACAAATGCCCCTATGCATGAGCTCTCCTGTATCCCTTGGGTAAATTCCCAACAGTGCTATTGCTGGGTCATAGGGTAGATCTATTTTTAATTTTTTGAGGAACCTCCACACTGTTTTCCAGAGCGGCTGCACCAGTTTGCATTCCCACCAACAGTGCAAGAGGGTTCCTGTTTCTCCACATCCTCTCCAGCATCTATAATCTCCTGATTTGTTCATTTTGGCCACTCTGACTGGTGTGAGAGGGTATCTGAGTGTGGTTTTGATTTGTATTTCCCTGATGAGGAGTGATGTTGGGCATCTTATCATGTGCCTGTTGGCCATCTGGATGTCCTCTTTAGAGAAGTGTCTATTCATGTTTTCTGCCCATTTCTTCACTGGATTATTTGTTTTTTGGGTATGGAGTTTGGTGAGCTCTTTATAGATTTATGTCATTTGCAAATATCTTTTCCAGGGAAAAAATTCTTATTGTGATTAATATGTGAGGTCTTCATGTGTTAATAATGTAGATAAAAATAATTATTTTAATGATTTACATGTACATGTAACCAATTCCTTACTTTGGACAGTTGGTTATCTCCAAGGTTTTACTATTTTAAACAACATTGTGTTAAACACTATATATATATATATATATATATAGAGAGAGAGAGAGAGAGAGAGAGACATAAACACACACAAAGCACTATTTATAATATATATTATATTAATGGATAATATATTATCTATTAATATATTACATTTACATTATTTTAAATATATAAACACTGTATATAAAAATAATATATATTTATTTCCTTAGACTAAATTCCTAAATGTAGAATTTCTGGTTCAGAGGTATATGTAAATGTATAGGGCAGTTGATCTATATTGCCAAATTGCATTCTAGAATTACTGTACTATTTTACTCTCCCACCAGCCGAGTGTGTGATTGACTCACTTTAATTCATTTTATCTAGAGCTTTGAGATTATACAGAGAATTTCATAGAAGAGACAATCTTATTATTTTAACCAGCTCCATGCTAGTGGTTTCTAAAAATTTCCCTTTATTGTATATTTTCATGGCTTTTAGTTGTTTATTTATTTAGCTACACAATTTATATTCTTTCTTCCCTGTCCATATTTTTATGAATACAGACTTAAGCCATTGGCAGATCTGTCTTCACTTACCTTTATCCAAATTGAAAGCCTGACTGGGTATGTAGTTATTTTGTTTAGTCAAATTGTCAATGGATAATTCAAAGATTACCATATTTGCATTTCTTTTTACTAAAGGAAATTTTATCTTTCAGTACCAGTTACTACAACAAGGCTACATGTTCTAAGAACTCTGTATTAATTTTATTTCCAAATATAATAATGACTTCCATAGATTTCCTTTTTTGTTGTTGCTACATAACTGGTAATAAAATTATGACTTTTGCTTTTAATCTTAAAGCATTTGTTCTGGTGGCATTCAAAACCCTAAATTGTTTTCACATTTAAAAAGATGTTTCCTTTCTTTCAAAGCAGCCTGTTTCCGGAATTCATCCTATGCTTTCTTTAGTATAGGCTCACTATTGTGCTCTGACACACCAGTAGGGGTGAAGACCATGTGTTCCAACAGCTCATTTTAGAGATGAGAAAAGTAAAACACAAAGAGGTTAAGGTCTTGTTTACATTTAGTTAGAAACTTTGTGTGAACACTAAACATGTTCAGGAAGTACTCAGAAAGACTAAAATATGCTCATGGTAATCCTTACATTAAAAGCACTAAAATAATGTTCATTTGGTTAATTTTCAACCTTTCAGAGGAAGGTGTATTTTCCAATATGTAATGCATTCCAACATAGGTAAAAAAGTAATCAATAACCAGGTAATTTATTTTCTTTACAATACAGAAGATAGAGAAAAAGAGACTTTTTTTTTTTTTTTTTTTTTTTTTTTTAGTAATCATTAAAAAACCAAAAAATTTGCTGAGCTTTTCATTAAGACACCTACGAATGGAACAAAATGGTGAACATACTCATAGCCTCTGCTCTCATGGAACTCATTTACAAGTGGGGAGATAAGTCTTATTTAAATAATCACACTAATGAAAGCATAATTACAAAGTAAGATATATGCTTGGAGACGGAGAGAAACCCAATTTTGGGAGTTTTTGTTTATTTTATGACAGTTTATCACTCATGAGCCAGACCTGGGTGTTGGGTGGGAGCATCTGAAGAAATCTTCCCAAGCAAATGATGAGTGGGCCCAGAGAGTTGCAAGCACTCGTATGGCATCACAACTAGTGATAGAATCTGTGGGCCCAAAGCAAAATGAGGATACAGGGCCCTTATGAAAAAGCTAGAAAGAATTTCAACATGTGACAACAGAACATTAGACCAAACTCAGGGCCCTTCCAAGTGTAGGATGCTAGATTGTACCCCATGAAGCTGCCCTGTCGAGCATGTTCTAGCGTGCCAAGCATTGTTTCAGGTGCTATCATGATAACCATGTGAGAAGTTCAAGGAAAATATTCTGACACTTGTTAAAGAGGCGAAGGTGGACTTTATTCTGGGGGATGACTACAATGGGGCTTTGCAATAGAGAGACTGGGCTCAATGCTGAATACGGCAAAGACAAATGCGGATGTGCAATTGAAGGGTAGGGTGGGGGGTAGTGGGTAGAAAACAACTGTGAGGAGACTTCAGGGGTAAGGGGAGATTCTGCTAAACCAGCTTGACAGGATTTTGCTGAAGGTAGGCCAGGGTGATAAGCTATTGAAGGTGGGATGAGGAATTAGGTCAGATATCAAGGGTGGAGGGATTTCACTAAACTGACCCAGAAAGACTCTTGCTAAAAGAGTAGATGGGCCAAGAACAGAGCCCAAGGGTGAGGTTTGGTGAAAAAGGGGAAACTGACTAAAGTTTGGTCAAAGGAGGGTCTCTGTGACATAGGAGTACTGATACCCCACCTAAAAAAAAAAATTGTGGTTCACACCGTGGTCCTGATGGTCTCATATTTAAAAAACATATATGCTGGTCATTGGGTATGAATGGGAGAGACTCAAGAAGATAACATTTGCCCAGAAGAGCACTGGCCCCTCTTCGTTCCCACAGGATGAGGAGTGGTTTCTTTGGCGGGCCCCAGAGCTAACACGGGTAGGGCTGTGCTGCCTGCTCTAGTGAGTTTCAGCTCACCAGTGGGTTCCAGAGTTTTGCAGGTTTTGCAGGAGACTCTGGCTCCTTCCTCCCCAGCAGGCTTGAGATCTAAGCACCTAGAAGTTTGTGGAGCTTTGCACCACTGTGCAGCTCTGCCCCCAGCTTCCTGTGCCTCTGGAGGTGTCTCTGTGCCTGGCTGCCGGTCCTCAGTGTTCCACAGCCTTCTATCCTGTGAAAGCCCCATGGAAAAGGGATGGGCCATGTGGTTTTTTTTTAGTCCCATCTTGTTCCCGCCAGTTCAGGCATGGCTGTGAACATTCCAGCAGCAGGTAGTGCCTATGTCTGCCCTGCTCCCAGAGATGAAGGCAGTTGCCCCCTTCTTACCTGCAAAGGGCTTATCCCTGTCCTGTGACCTTCTACAGCCTAACTGAAGGCAAAATTCTTTCTTTACTTCTTGATCCTCATTCTTCATCACCCTAGCCTTACACTTAATGCTGTAGTGATGGATCTTAGTTTGCTGTCTCCTCTTCCTCTCCTTTCATCTCCCTGCCCCAGTCCAGACCTTTATTTCAGTGTTCTGATAGCATCCAGGCCACTTAACCCCAGTAAACCAATACTATTGCTTGTCTATGTTCCTCAATGGCAAAGACTGCTCCTTGAAAAGTGCCTGACCATATACACAGTAGGTGCTTAAGAAATATTTGTTAAATGCGGTGAGTTGCATATTCTTTCATTTTTCATCATTCACTCATTTCTTTTATCACTAATCAATTCACTCATTACTCAAGCATTGTAGAACATCTACTGTCCCAGGAACTGGTGAGAAAAATACCCAGAAAAATGGTTCCTATCCCAAAGACAGGTTCCTGCTTTTAAGGGACTAGCTCTCTCTCTCTCTCTCTCTCTCTCTCTCTCTCTCTCTCTCTCTCTCTGTGTGTGTGTGTGTGTGTGTGTGTACTTCTTTTTACTGATAAGGCTAAGCAAAAACTCTAATAGAGGCCTCCCCAGTCCAGGCCTTACTGGCTGCAATTCTGGGGCTGTACTGGATGATAGAGAGTGGGTGGGGGGCCTAAGGGGCAGGTGGGAGGCAGCAACGTGGGGAAGTGCTCAGTGGACTCTTGCGGCGCCAGGGAAAATCATCCTAGTAAGGGAAAGGCCTTTGGGTCACAATAGGTCCCCATCTAAACTGCCCATACTTTGATTCTCTTCCCCCGGGGGGGGGGGGGGAGGGGGGAGGATTTTTAGTTTTTAAACAAATTAATTATAAATTATAACACTTATAATTACAATTTAAACAAATAAAATAATTAAACAATAAATTAAAGATGCAAAAAGAAACATCGCCTTCCAAAACCTCTGAATGTGAATTTAAAAATCAATTCCCAATTCTGTGTATTGCATTTTTGCTTTCTAGTCATACAGGGGGCATCCCTCTCCCCTCCCCCCACCATACAGTGTTGAAAATACTCAGGAGACTTGGCAAGAAATAAAGTCATGCCAGACAAATAACAATAGCATTCCGCCTGCAAGAACTTGTCCTTCAAAAGTACGAAGATCCTGGGCAAGGAAAAGAGGGACAAATGCAAACAAAATCCATGGAGTCGCTGGTTGTTCAGGAGCATTTTAAATACCTGGAACCCGGCCAGGCGGGCCTGTTCTGGGTAAAGGTGAGGCGCGGGGGATGCCAGGTATGCCTGCTGTCAACAAGGAGCCCGAAATGGTTGTAGTCAATCTGGGGAAGTGATGAAGGCTAATTAAAAAGTACTTACGTTGGGGAAGCAGGAAGCAGAACTGCACGGCAGGAGGCGAGCGCGCTGCCGGGCTCAGTGCCAGCGCGGAGGAGGTGGCTGGGCCGCCCCGGGATCCGGGGGCGGCGCGCACCCTCTGCCCTCCAGCTCCCGGGCCGCAATGAGCTTCAGGGGCCTGGGGCTGACGAGCCCCCACCCGCGGAAGCCTGCAGCGCGCTGCATTCTTGTCGATTTCCTCCTCGTTGCAGATTTCGTTAAAATGCAGCGCTCACTGGGTTGATAAACAAAACTCCACGCCTCTTTGCCTAGAGGTTGGGGCAACGGTGCTCCAATGCTCAGGAGAGCTTTCTCCATTAACTCTAAAATGGAACAAAAGGTTTTTGATAAGGTAGGATTAAGAATGATGACGTGCTGGTGGTGGCGGCTATGGGTGCGGGGACTCCAGAAACTCTGACACCTCAGTTCTGAGAGTTTGGTTAGTACACTAACCTCTTTTTCAGAGCCTGAGGGATACAGCCACTAATTTCCGGATGCTGACAGCAGGTTTCCAAACTTTTCCTTAAGTTTTGAGTTAGCAGAAGACTAGTGTGTTTCCAAACTTTTCCTTAAGTTTTGAGTTAGCAGAAGACTAGTGTGATCCTCTTCCCTTGGTCACTTTGGAAAAAACCCTTACCAATGATTGCGAAACAATGAGAGGACTTGACCAAATCTTCCCTACTGAGGCTCAGTTGAACTGATCATATTCTTATTTTTATGAATGCATTTAGTGAGGTTGTTTTTTTTTTTTTTTTTTTTTTTTTTTTTTTTAATGTTGGTTTATTTTTGAGAGAGAGAGACAGAGCACGAGCAGGGGAGGGTCAGAGAGAGAGGTAAATACAGAATCCAAAGCAGGCTCCAGGTTCTGAGCTGTCAGCACAGAGCCTGACGAAGGGCTCTAGCTCCTGAACCTCCAGATCATGACCTGAGCGGAAGTCGGAGGCTTAACTGATTGAGCCACCCAAGCGTCCCTTCATTAGTGATGTTTTAAAGTTAATCCTGTCAATCCAAAAAGTTTTTGAGTACCAAATACATCTCTACTAAAAACTCTGAACTTAACTATAAGCAACTCTTGACTTAACACTGGAAAAGCACTTTGGATATTTATCATCTGCATGCATGAATATAGCACTGTGCTGGGCAAGGAGATTTAAATCTTGATCTGCCCTCAGAAGACTTGTAATACTAAAAATGCTGTAAAGATGATGCAGAGATATTCATTATAATCATTAAATATGCAAATCCAGAAAGTAAAAATATAACTTTAAATTATGTGGTGAATTGTTAATAAGCATATATTCAAATAAGCTACATGAGGGCAGGGTGTTTTTGTCCATTGTGCTCCCGGCTGTATCCCTAGAGAGTCTGGAACAATGCCTGATACACAGGACTTCAATAAACATTTGTTGAATAGTGTATGGAATATGCACTTGTCCCCACGTGGTTACTTAAGATGCAAAACACTTATTTCAATAATGCTGTCATTGCTCAAACTATTTTTTTTGGAAGGAACTTTTCTTTGGGAATTTCCTTTAGAACTAGGGCTGTTCCTTTGCAGCCATACTTCAATTTTTGTATCAAATCAATACCCTCTGAATGAGTGAGTTTACTTATGTTATTTATCAGGCATAGATCCAAATAACTTTCCCAGTTCATTCTCAAAGGGTGAATTTACCATCCTTGAGGTTATTAAAAGAATGCCATGGGCTCTGAAAGCAATTCTCCAAGAGGCATGCCAAAATGTTTGCATTAATAAAAGCTTCATTGGAAAAAGTGTCTAACTTTCTGAGATGAATACCTTGAAGGGAATAGAACTCATCTGATTTATTCTTGTATGTTTGATAAAAAATCAATTCCATTACTCATATTTACATTATACTGCTAGAAAGAGCTTAAGTGCTTTTGATTGAGTAAAGAAAGAGGCATATAAGAATTGTTTGTTCTTTACCACCATTCTTCCAAAGGTTTTAAGCTGGCTGAGAATAGGAGCTATTTTTCCTTATTGATTAAACTTCCATTCTCTATCATTTTATCCACTTTTATTCACTTCCAGAAATTGCAGAAGCTTTCTTTTTTGTATGTTTCACACCTTATTGGTTTTAATCAGAATAATACAGGACTATTTTTAAAAAGCTTGCATAGTATGGAATTACATAGAGTAAACTGTTATAATCTGTGAAATAGGGAGAGCAGACTCAACCCATAACCACAGTCTAAATTCCACCACAATGAAAACAAAGGGATGCTTTCTCCAAGGATTTCTGTTTTGCAATATGCCTCACTTATGAAAATATGCTTAAAACAAAACATAAAAACTTAACGAATTGTTATAGAACAATGCCATGTAACTATCATCTAAATCAAGAAAATGAGCATTGCCACTAAAGATAACCCATATCCTTTTTTGGGGGGGTGGGTAATCACTTTTTTGCTTTCTCTGTGCTTTTCCATCCAAGTAGGTATAAACACCATGGGTTAGTTTTGCCTCTACTTGAATTTTACAGAATTACACTTGAGGGATGTATGATCTCTTTCAGCCAGCATTATACCCAAGATTTATCCATGTCATTTATCCTTGTTGCTTAGAAATCCATTGTATGAATCTACCACAATTCACCTATTCTACTGCCTATGAACATTTGAGTTGTTTCTTCTTTTTTTTGTTATTATGAGCAGTGCTGCTTTGAACATGCTTGAATATACCTTCTGCTGTACATGCACATGTATTCCTGTTGGTGTATAACTAGGGGTGGAATTGTCAGAGCAGAGGATATGGAATATACACTCCCAACACCACTGGAATTTCTGTTATTCTAGAGCCTTGTCAATAGTGGGTATTTTCAATCTTTAAAATTTTTGTATTCTATTAAGGGTATAGTCCTCCAACTTTTTTCTTCTTTTTCAAAGCTGCTTTGACTCTTCTAGGTCCTTTGCATTTTATATGTATTTTAGAATCTACTTGTCAGTTTCTACAAAAATACCCTGCTGGAATTTTGAATGAGAATGCATTGAATCTATAGATTAATTTGTGGGGGAATTACCATCTATTATTGTCATGTATTTTTCTTCTATGTAATAAATCCTATGCCTTATTATTTTTGTTTAATCAATTATTATAAATATTTATTAATTGTTTATATTGAGATATAATTCACATACCATATAATCCACATTCACATTCCATATAATTCACGTACCTTATTTTTTTCTTTTTCCTTCACTTTAGAGAGAGAGGGTGCATGTGTGTGCTCATGTGAGGTAGATGGGGAGGGATAGGAAGAGGGATAGAGAATCCCTAGCAGGCTCCTCATTGGGAGCCTGAATTGGGGCTCAATCCCATGACCCTAGGATCATAACCTGAGCGCAGTTCAAGAGTCAGATACTCAACTGACTGAGTCACCCAGGTTCCCCTTCACACACCTTTTTAAGGTGCACAATTCAGTAGTTTTTAATATACTTGTGAGGTTGTACAACACTCCCCAGTATCTAATTTCAGAACATTTTCTTTAGTCTAAAAAGAAACCCCATACCTATGAGGAGTCACCAATTATCTTTTAATGATATATAAATAATAAAATGTCATATATTACTAACAGAGACATATTTTTCAGTGCTCTTATTTGTATAGCAAACATTTGACCATTATTTCTTCATATTTCCATCTGGTATCATTTACCTCTGCCTGAAGCACATCCTTTTGCATTTCTTGTAATGTGGGTCTGCTTGTGATACATTGTTCAGCTACTTCATGTCTGTAAAAGCCTATTTTGCCTTAATTTTTGTAAGGTTTTTTCATTGGGTATAGAATGCTGGGTTAATTCTTTTCTTTTAGTACTTTAAAAATGTTGCTCGGCTGTTTTCTAATTTGCATGATTTGAAATGAGAAATCCGAGGTCATCTTTTTTATTGTCTTCTGTATCTAACATGTCTTTTGAAGTCTGGCTGCTTTTAAGATTTCCTCTATCACTGGTTTTAAGCAATTTGATTATAATGTGCTTTGGCAGTTTTCCTCATGTTTCTTGTGCTTGTGTTTCCTTGAGCTTCGTGGATCTGCCAGTTTAAAATTTTCGTCAAATTTAGAAAACATTTAATCAGTGTTTCTTCAAATATTCCTTCTTTCCCTTACCTTTTTTTTTAAAAAAATTTTTTTTAGTGTTTATTTGTTTTTGAGACAGAGAGAGAACATGAACTGGGAGGTGCAGAGAGAGAGGGAGACACAGAATCTGAATCAGGCTCAGGCTCTGAACTGTCAGTACAGGGCCCGAGGCATGGATGTTCTTTCTTTCTTTTTAGAATTTTTTTTTCTGTCTTTCAGTTTGGAATGTTTATATTAGGATATACTTAAGTTACTCATCTTTTATCAGGGATTTTGATGGCTTCCTGTCTTACGTTTAGGTCTTTCATCCATTTTGAGTTTAGTTTTGTGTATGGTGTAAGAAAGTGGTCCAGGTTCATTTTTCTGCATGTTGCTGTCCAGTTCTCCCAGCACCATTTGCTGAAGAGACTGTTGTTTTTTTTTTTTTTTTCCCATTGGATATTCTTTCCTGCTTTGTCAAGGATTAGTTGGCCATATGTTTGTGGTTCCATTTCTGGGTTCTCTATTCTGTTCCACTGATCTGAGTGTCTGTTTTTGTGCCAGTACCATACTGTCTTTATGATTACAGCTTTGTAATATAGCTTAAAGTCCAGGATTGTGATGCCTCCTGCTTTGGTTTTCTTTTTCAAGAATGCTTTTGCTCTTTGGGGTCTTTTCTGGTTCCATACAAATTTTAAGATTGTTTGTTCTAGCTCTGTGCAGAACGCTGGTGTTATTTTGATAGGGATTGCATTGAATATGTAGATTGTTTTGGGTAGTATTGATGTTTTAACAATATTTGTTCTTCCTATCCAAGAGCATGGAATATTTTTCCTTTTTTTGTGCCTTCTTCAATTTCTTTCATAAACTTTGTATAGTTTCAGTGTATAGATTTTCCACCTCTTTGGTTAGATTTATTCCTACGTATCTTATGGTTTTTGGTGCAACTGTAAATGGGATCGATTCCTTGATTTCTCTTTGTGCCGCTTCATTGTCGGTGTATAGGAATGCAACCAATTTCTGTGCATTGATTTTATATCCTTCCACTTTCCTGCATTCATGCATCAATTCTAGCAGTTTTTTGGTGGAATCTTTTGGGTTTTCCATATAGAGTATCACGTCATCTGTGAAGAGTGAATGTTTGACCTTCTCCTGGCCAATTTTGATGCCTTTTATTTCTTTGTGTTGTCTGATTACAGAGGCTAAGACTTCCAAGACTATGTTGAATAATAGTGGCAAGAGTGGACATCCCTGTCTTGTTCCTAACCTTAGGGGGAAAGCTCTCCGTTTTTCCCCATTGAGGATGATATTAGCGTTGGGTTGTTCACATATGGCTTTTATGATCTTGAGGTATGCTCCTTCTGTACCTACTTTCTTGAGGTTTGTTATCAAGAGACGATGCTGTATTTTGTCAAATGCTTTCTCTGCATCTATTGAGAGGATCATATGGTTCTTGTCCTTTCTTTTATTGATGTGATGAATCACATTAATTATTTTGTGGATATTGAACCAGCCCTGCATCCAGGTATAAATCCCACTAGGTCATGGTGAATAATTTTTTTAATGTATTGTTGGATATGGTTGGCTAATACCTTGTTGAGGATTTTTGCATCCATGTTCATCAGGGAAATTGGTCTATACTTGTCCTTTTTAGTGGGGTCTCTGTCTCTGGTTTTGGAATGAAGGTAATGCTGGCTTCATAGAAAGAGTTTGGAAGTTTTCCTTCCATGTCTATTTTTTGGAACAGCTTCAAGAGAATAGGTGTTAGCTCTTCCTTAAATGTTTGGTAGAATTCCCCTGGAAAGCCATCTGGCTCTGGACTCTTGTTTTTTGGGAGATTTTTGATTACCAATTCAATTTCTTTACTGGTTATGGGTCTGTTCAAATTTTCTATTTCTTCCTGTTTCAGTTTTGTAGTGTATATGTTAATAGGAGTTTGTCCATTTCTTCCAGATTGCCCATTTTATTGGTGTATAATTTCTCATAGTATTCTATTATTATTGTTTTTATTTCTGCTGTGTTGGTGGTGATCTCTCCTCTTTCGTTCTTGATTTTATTTATTTGGGTCCTTTCCTTTTTCTTTTTGATCAAACTGGCTAGTGGTTTATCAATTTTGTTAATTCTTTCAAAGAACCAGCTTCTGGTTTCATTGATCTGTTCTACTGTTGTTTTGGTTTCAATAGCATTAATTTCGGCTCTAATCTTTATTATTTCCTGTCTTTTGCTGGTTTTGGGTTTTATTTGCTGTTCTTTTCTCAGCTCCTTAAGGCGTAAGGTTATGTTGTGTATCTGAGATCTTTCTTCCTTCTTTAGGAAGACCTGGATTGCTATATACCTTTTTCTTATGACCACCTTTGCTGCATCCCAGAAGTTTTGGCCTGTGGTGTTACCATTCTCATTGGCTTCCATGTTCTTTTCAATTTCCTCTTTAACTTCTTGGTTAGCTCATTCATTCTTTAGTATGATGTTTTTCAGTCTCCAAGTATTTGTTACCTTTCCAAATTTTTTCTTGTGGTTGATTTTGAGTTTTATAGCGTTGTGGTCTGAAAATATGTATGGTATGATATCCATCTTTTTGTATTTGTTGAGGCCTGATTTGTGTCCCAGTATGTGGTCTATTTTGGAGAATGTTCCATGTGCACTGGAGAAGAATGTATATTCTTCTGCTTTAGTATGAAATGTTGTGAATATATCTGTTAAGTCCATTTGATCCAGTGTGTCATTCAATACCATTGTTTCCTTGTTGATGTTCTGTTTAGGTGATCTGTTCATTGTTGTAAGTGGTGTGTTTAAGTCCCCTACTATTATGGTATTAATATCAATGGGTTTCTTTATGTTTGTGATTAATTGATTTATATATTTGAGTGTTTTCACATTTGGAGCATAAATGTTTACAATTGTTAGGTCTTCTTGGTGTAAAGACCCCATAATTATTATATAATGCCTTTATTCATCTCTTGTTATAGTCTTTACTTTAAAGTCTAGGTGTCTGATATCAGTATGGCTACTCCTGCTTTCTTTTGTTGACCATTAGCATGATAGATGGTTCTCCATCCCCTTGCTTTCAATCTGAAGATGTCTTTAGGTCTAAAGTGGGTCTCTTGTAAACAGCATGTAGATGGATCTTGTTTTCTTATCCATTCTGTTATCCTGTCTTTTGATTGAGTGTTTAGTTCATTGACGTTTAGAGTGAGTACAGAAAGATATGAATTTATTGCCATTATGATGCTTGTAGAGTTGGAGTTTCTGGTGGTGTTGTCTGGTCCTTTCTAGTCTTTGTTGCTTTTGGTATTTATTTATTTATTTATTTATTTATTTATTTATTTATTTATTCTGTCTTTTCACCCCTCAGAGAGTCCCCCTTAAAATTTCTTGCAGGGTTGGTTTAGTGGTCATGAACTCCTTTAATTATTGTTTGTCTGGGAAAATTTTTTATCTCTCCTTCTATTTTGAATGACAGCCTTGCTGGGTAAAGAATTCTTGGCTGCATGTTTTTCTGATTTAGCACATTGAATATATCTTGCCACTCCTTTCTGGCCTGCCAAGTTTCTGTGGCTAGGTCAGCTGAAAACCTGATCTGTCTTCCCTTGTAGGTTAAGGGTTTTTTTCCCTTGCTGCTTTCACGATTCTTTCCTTGCCTGAGTATTTTGTGAATTTGACTATGATATGCCTTGTTGATAGTTAGTTTTTGTTGAATCTAATGGGAGTCCTCTGTGCTTCCTGGATTTTGATGTCTGTCTTTCCCCAGGTTAGCAATGTTTTCCACTATGGTTTGCTCACATAACCCTTTCTCCCCCTTTTCTCTCTCTTTGTCTTCTGGGATGCCTATGATTCTGATGTTGTTCCATTGATGAGTCACCAATTTCTCTAATTCTTAAATCATGCTCTTTTGCCTTAATCTTCCTCTTTTTTTTCTGCTTCATTATTCTCCATAAGTTTGCCCTTTATATCGCTGATTCTCTCCTCTGCCTCGCCCATCCTTGCTGCTGTGGCATCTATTTGAGATTGCAGCTCAGTTATAGCATTTTTTAATTTCATCCTGACTAGCTTTTATTTCTTTTATCTCTGCAGAAAGGAATTCTAATCTATTTTCAACCCCAGCTAGTATTCCTATTATCATGATTCCAAATTCTGGTTTAGACATCTTGCTTGTATCTGTGTTGGTTAAGTCCCTGGCTGTTGTTTCTTCATGTTTTTTTCTTTTTGGGTGAATTCCTTCATTTTGTCATTTTTAAGGGAGAAGGGATTAATGAGGTAAAAAAAATTAAAATTAAAAAAATTAAAATTAAAAAATAAAAAGCAATACACACATGCAATATCAAATAAATGATGCTAGATTCTAGGTGTGTTTTGGTCTGGTTGAAAGGGGCTTGATAAATTAGAGAAAAAAGGGGAAATAAAAAAGAAAAAAGAAATAAAGGAAATATTTTGAAAATTTGAAAAAATGAATACACTGAAATAGAATAAAATGAAATGATGGAAGTAAAATAGAATTTGAAAAAATTATGCAAAAGTAAAAAATATAGTAGAAGAAAAATATTTTTAATAAAAACTGAAAATAAAAATAAATTATTTCTTTCTGTATTCAAGTAAAAGAAAAGAAAAAAAGAGAAAAAAAAGAAAATTAAATAGATGGACCAGTGAGCAGACTGAAATATGATTTAAATTATTTCATTTTCCCCTAGAAGTCAAACTATGAAGCACTTTATAGTCTGTAAACTAAGCAGGTGGAAAGATTTGTGGTCCTGAAAAGCAAGGTTGGCCCAGTTGGGTGGGGCTTAGTGTAATGGCTCCGTTCTCCACTAGATGGCGCTGCCTAGGTTACTGGGGTGGATTGTTGTGGTACTTGTGGGTGTGTATGTGCGTGTGTGGGAGGGGTAGAAATGGCGTCATCCAGCTACCCAGTCTCTAGTATCAGAAATCTGTTCTCCCGGATCAGCAATTGTTCACTTGTCCTTTGTGGATTCCATCCACTTCCTGCTTTTACACTGTTTGTGACCTAGCTGTCACAAACCTGGTGTTGCCAGGCAGCACCTCCCTTCAGAGTTTTATCTCAGATGTGGTTGTTTTTCCCGATCCCTTACTTCTGAGGGACTGCGGCTTTGACCCGATCTGCCCCTCTGTGGGAGGATCTCATTGAAGAATGACTGAGTCCCAGCCACACCCAAGAATGCTCAAGGGACTGCGCTGCTGCCAGTGCTCGGAGACTGCAGTTGGGTGCCAGCCTGCCCCAGAGAAAGTTCAAGCAATGGTGTAACATCAGCGTTTCAGGGATTATGGAAAATCACAACACACATCTGGCACCAAGTTTCATCCCCAACAACCATGTTCCAGCACCAGTGAATGTGGTTTTATCCCTGGTCCACTGGGGTCTTTGCCTGTGGGGGGGGCCACACAGGCTCTACAAGATGTCCTCCCAGCAGGGGAACCGCCTCCCCCCTTGTGGCCCGAAGACCCCTGGACTTTTCTCTGCTCCTGGGGATCCACACTTCCTACCAGAACACCCCCAGGTATTGAGCTATGGAGTTTCAGACTGTGCTCCCCCTGTTTATAGTCTTAATGGAATTTAAACCCTCTCCTTTCTCCTTTCTCCCTTTTTAGTTCAGTCTCTGTGGCTGTTTCCACTTTCCACTTTCTCTCCAGCTGCTTTTGGGGTGTGTACTTTTCCCATATTCTCCTCCCCTCCCCCTCCCTGTCTCCATCCTCTCTCTGCAAGCAAAAACAGCTCCCTGCCCTTCACGGCTTCTCTCTACTCCAGTTCACCTCACTTTGCTGTGTACCTGCCGAGTTCTGTGGTTCAGGTTGTGCAGATTGTTGTGTTAATCCTCAGATCAGTTTTCTAGGTGTGTAGGATGGTTTAGTGTTGATCTGGCTGTGTTTCATGGCCACAAGACACAAAAAAGACTTCCATGCTGTTCTGCCATCTTGGCTCCTCTCCTGTAGTATTTTTTTTAATTCTAGAAATATTTAATTTTGTTACTGGTTGGATCTGTCAGGTGTTTTCTCTAGGCCTCTGAGTCTTGCTGAGCAAGGCCTTCCCAAACTAAGATTATAAAAATATTGTTGGATAATTTTACCTGTATTTTTATATATTTGATTTAAACTCTTAATTCATCTATCTATCTATCTATCTATCTATCTATCTATATACATATTGTTCTATATTGTGTGAAGGTAAGGATCTGACTTAATTTTCTTGGTAATTAGGAAATTGACTCACCACTCTTTATTGAATATCTATCTACTTCCTCTGATTTGAAATATAACCTTATTATATAATTTTTTCTTATAAACATAGGTCTTCTATTTTCTTGCACCAATGCCCCAATTTTAAATTACTGTGATATGCAGTAATTAATATGGAATTACAGTGTGACAAAAATACTGCCTTGTATTTTATAATGATAGGCCATTGCAAGCAGATAGGAATCTAATGCTTTTGGGTACATTAATGACAAACATATAGCATGATAGAATTGAGCAGCAGGGCTCTCTGGACAAAACTATGATGTAGGGGATCTTTTCTCCTTTCTTCTAAACAACCTTTTTAGATTTCTGGGCTTCTAGGGTCTTCGTGCAATCCCCGGCTCTGCTGGACTCTCTCCCAAGCCTGCTTTCTCGGGGACAATACCTGTTTCTGTAAACCTACTTTTTAATCATTTCCAAATTCTACTCTCAACTAGTCTGTATTGGAAAGACTCTGAGAAAATAATTTATACTAAGGGATTGATGACTGACTGATAGAGATTTAATGTCATCATGGCAAATGCATGGCTTAAAATCAATGTGTATCTTCCTGCACCTACATAAAGTAAGCAGTCATGGTGTACTTTTTTGCAGCTCCTGGGCTTTACCCGAGAATCTTCTCAACACAGCACTCCAGGAGTCCCTAACACTTCATCAGAATTAGTGTGTGGGTTGGAATTAGTTTTCCACCCCTGGAATATGTTTTCTTTTCCCGGGAGAAATAGGCATTGAAGAAATGGAACCATGATGGCAGCTGTATTAGTTTCCTCAGACTATCAGAACCAAAGACTCAGTGGCTTAAAACAGTAGAACTTTATTGTCCTCACAGTTATGGAGTCTACAAGTTCAAAAGTCTGGTGTCAACAGGGCTGTGCTCACTCCAGTGATTCTCAGGGAGAATCCTTCCTTGACTCTTCTAACTTCTGGGGTTTGCTGGCAATCTTTAGCATTTCTTGACTTGGAGATGCATCTCTCCGGTTATATTCCAATTACATTTTCCCTGTAGGTCTTCACACTGTTTTACTTCTGTTTGTGTCTATATCTATGTACATCTAAATCTGTGTACATATCTATGTATGCTCAAATTTCCCCTTTTTATAAGGTCACCAGTCATATGGGAGTTTACCTTAATGAACTGATTTTAACTTGATAACCTCTGTAAAGACCCTCTTTCCAGATAAATTCACATTCTGAGGTACTAGAAATTAGGACTTCAACATATAATAGAGAGATGGGGGAGACAAATCAACTTACAACAGTGGCATTCAGTAAAGTTGTGCATGGAAAACTCTTCAGCTCTCTGTAAAGGCAGCCCTGTCAGGGTCAAGCAGTTCTGCACTAAAAACATTGACTGATAGTGGAAGAGCATTGAGAGTTATCATTATTTGTGTGGCTAAAGAGATTCTGGGCTGAGAGTCACAATCCAAAATTAAACCTTTCACAATTTCCAGAGGACTGAACAGGATTATTTTATCTTTGTTCCTATTTAGCTCTATTTTAAAGGGATTTAGAGGCAGTGCATACTGCTCACTAATTTTTTTCCCAATCCTCTTCACTGTAGACATAGCAAAGCAAACAAGATCAAGGCATGACTGAACATGCTGGCAAATTTCTACAACAGGTGTTTGTTCATTTGTTTTTAATGAACCTGCAAAGTTCTTGAGGTTATGAAGGAAGGATCTAGTTCTCTTGTATTGACTTTTTCGTATCACAAATTACAGGTCAACTGAAATTTATGAGCACAGGCTCAACATGCTTCATGTGTGATTTGAGTTCATCTATGGGAAATGAACAGAGGCAGGAAGTAAATTATGAGGTAAGGAGTCATATTCACTAGGCATTTGTGAGATTTCTTGGTCAGCAGATTAGTTGATTCATGGTTCAAAAAAGAACTTTTCATTGCTTCTGTGAAATAGGTATAATCTAATTTTGTTATTAGTGCAGAACAAATGTGCTAAGTCTTGAAAGGTATGCTCATCCAGGAAAGGATGAAAACTGTTCTTGAAGTTGAATTCATTTGCTGCTATTTGGGAAAATGTTTCAACAGATTAGTAGTCAGACATTTGGGTGATGCCACCGAGCTACTTGCAGTTTCTTTATTAGTGAAAAATAAACTTAATAGCAGTTCTTTATTAAGGAAATCATGATAGGAAAACACAGTCCCTTAACAACAACAATACACTGATGCCTCTTATTTTGCAGGTATTTGCTATGGACAATGAATTTAAAAAGTTGTTTGGGGGACTGCCTGGGTGGCTCAGTTGGCTAAGGGTCCAACTTCAGCTCAGGTCATGATCTCACAATTTCTGGATTTGAGCCTCACATCAGGCTCTATGCTTACAGCTCAGAGCCTGGAGACTGCTTTGGATTCTGCGTCTCTCTCTCTCTCTGCCCCTCCCCGACTCATGTTTTCTCTCTCTCTCTCTCTCTCTCTCTCCCAAAAACAAATAAACATTAAAAAATTAAAAAACAAGGTTTTTGGTTTCTAGCAGGTGGGAAGACTGTATGGTTTCATGGGAGTGCATGCACTTTGTAATCATATGGTCCCTAATTCACATCTGAGTGTCATCTCTGTGCTCTCATGAGCAAAATTTTTAATCTGAGAACCTCAGATTTCTCTCTTTGAAATGTGGACAATGATACCTTTCTTCCGGGATCATGAGGATTAAATCAGATTATTACTGTAAAGTGCCTGGCTCCAAATTAATTTTCTAGCAAAATTAGTTTCCTACACTTTCTCTCAAATCTTATTTTTTTGGTTCCATGATTATGTGATTTTTAAACTAAAAACATAGCTCCTAAACTAAAACCTATCTTCAGTTGGAGGAGAAGTTGGTTAGGTAATTCTCTTTTCTGTCACATGACTCCATAGCAGAGAGCACTATCAACATTTTTTAGGTTCAGCATTTTGAATAAAACCACTTCTTTGTAGGAGAGACACTGGTATAAAGTATGTGAGGAGAAAGGACATAAATTTTCTAAAAGCATATGATCAGGCACAGAGTTCTTGTTCCAGGGAGCTACTTTGAGAGTTTTAAGTAATTTGGAATAGGAGGAACTCTAATACTATTTTCTTTCTTTTTCATTTTAACTAGTGCATAGTTCAGAAGTGTCATTCATTGACCTTTCTTGGCCACTCTTGTACTGTTAAATAGAGATGAAGTTTGGCCCTGTTTGCCAAACTTGGGATAGCCAGGACAACAGGAAAAAGGAGACCACAGGTCTTTGCTTTAATTTGGTAAAACTTCGTAGTTTTGTTTAGACAATTAAATTGACAATAGGAAAGTCGTGGCTTTTGTTTTTAAACCCTAAATTCCCTGGTGTTCAAGATCTTTATTGAAGCCATTTATTTTGAAAGAATTATCTTCTTATAATTAAGAATGCCAAGCTTGGGTACAGCTTTTAAAAACAAACTGCATGGATTGCAGTTTTGTTTTAACGGCATCAAAATTAACGGATTGCCTTATAAATGGCTATCACGTAATATTCTGTGATCTTTTTTTCCCTGCAGAGATGTTATGTATGCATGCTCACTAATTTCATTGTTTGACTCATAAATATCTATCTTTGGTTTCAAAACGTGTGTGTAAGCATTACTGGGTTGTGCTAACCATCTGTAATTTTCTTTATTTCTCAGTAAAGAAATGGTATTAGATGGTCAAAAATTAATTGCTTAGCAACATAGCACTTTTAAACAAGCTGCTGATTTTTAGGACCAGAGGGAAGAAGACCTATCCATGTGCTTGTTCAATGATTGGGGCAGAATTTTGCTACCCATAGCTCTTTTTAACAGCAATGGATGCCAGCAGGTTTATGACTCTGTCTCTAGAGTTATTGCCCCAAGAAATAATATTTCAATTGTAGCTATCTCTGTGAAATATCTCTATAAAGATTCTCTTTTACTTTGTGCTTTGAAACATATACTGTCAATGGATCAGCCCTTCTGATGACCAACACTGTTGATGATGTAGATAGCAGAGATGCCTGCATCAGTAAAGATTTCCTAAAAATTGGAAATATTGAATGAAAACAGTAAAGTCTGCTGGAAATCACAGCTATATCTGGTGCTTGAGCATTTCTGAAATCTATATATTGTCCAAAAATAAGAAATATTCGAGATAATCTAGAGTATATTTCAGTTTAGTAGAGTGATTTTCCATCCCCAAACAGTAATACAAAGACAAACCTTCCCAAAATTGACCTGATGATCTATGAAAGTCTTAGACACATTATATAAACAAGCACTGTCTTCTCAAATGAATATTGCTTAAGTGTGCTGTAGGAAAAAGTGTGGTGCAAGCTGACATATTGGTATAAATGTGTGAAAATGATAATGTAGTAGACAGCTAAAGCTTTACTCTGCTCAATACTTGAAATATAATTTCAGTGAAGTTATCTTTAGGAATTACCCTCTGATGTTTCTTCAAAAGGTCTGCTCATCTGAATCTTTTTTTGGGTGTCTTGGAGTTTTAGATGATTGTTTTCGACACTCGGAATTACTGCTGTTCTTCTGAGGCTTGTCTGAAGAGGGACTGGTTTCCCTAATTCCTAGAGCAGCAGCAACAAGAACAATATTTAGCACTTATGAGGCTCCACTTCTCAATTTCAAAGCACTTTACAAATATCAATTAATTGCTTTGGAATGGGGAGTTCTGCAGCTGCTGGAGAAAAAAAGGAGGCCACAGTGATTGGCTCATTATCATTTACAGCTGTTGAAAAATGTTTTTCAAAGAAATAATTACAGATTTTCATATATATTTAAGGGAAAAAAGGAGCAGGGGGAAGGCTACTAAGGATCTTTTTTTTTTTTTCTTTTTAACAAACGACTCTTGTCTTTCATTCCGGTTTGAGAGCAGCAGTTTTATTGCAAACAATTATCCTTCCCTAGACAAAAAGAAAAGAAGCCATCCCCTCGCCAAGAGAATGCAAGACTGTAAATCCTCTTTTTGAAAATAATCTCAGTCTCACCCCTCTTCCGTTTCAGGCTGTTCAGAATTTTTGTTTATCAGTAGTAGGACCGCTGCTGGACTTTGCTTGATGCAGCCTTATTTAATGTCTGATCCAGCACCGGCTTTGTCCAGCTTTAATTATGCATGAAAGCTGAACAAGTAGACAATAATTGATAGTGCTTCTTGTATTGTTTTCAGCAGAGCTTTATCACCATAGGGGGCCAAAAGAAACTATCCAAACTGTCTCTCTGTCACCAGGAAGAAATACAGGCACCCTGGCCATGGAAACAGATTTCTTTCTTTCTCTTTTCTTTTTCATTCTTTTTTCTTTCCTTTTCTTCTTTTTCATAATGTGAATCTCCTGGTAGGGCAGATAAGCTGCTAATTCTATTAATTTCCTTATCAAAATCAGCAAGGTAACTGAAGCTTCCAATTTAGTGATTTATTATCCCGAGCAAGCTGTGCGGAGTGCACCTTTCATATTCTGTAATTGGCACTAGAGGGGAAGAGACTTTCAAGGGGGATGCACTCAGCTAACCGTTTCCATTTCAATTGACTATTGAGCAAACAAATGGAGTGTCCTTTCATTGGCTTAAATCATTTAAAATGATAAAGCTAGCAGTTCTGCATTTGAATATATGCCAGTGGATATCTGTGTGCAAGATGCTGACCCCAAAGACATTAAAATATGAGCATAATAACATCCCACTATAGGATTTTGCCATCAATAAAACATCCAAGTGCAATATGTTAATTGACGTGCAAAAGGCCAAAATTGATCACACATGTAATCTGACCCTTATTATTACACCATCCCCAAGCCCCTGGAAATAAACATCCTTCCTTTGCATACTGAGTGCTGGATTCTTTTGTATATGAGAGGTGACTGCATACAGTGGACCAGTATTTCAGCACTGAAATGGAAGCCAGTATCAAAGGCAGGAACCTCATCAGCTGGGAAGGAAAGAAAGTGGTGAGGTGTTGGATGCCAGGGGTGGATGAGACTGATTTAGACATAGATACAGAAGGGAGACCTAATTTCACGTGGAAAAAGTAGCTACTTCTGGTTTGAGGTCATTTGAAAAGCTCTGGAAGGCTGCTTTGCCCCCACTATTACTCTCAGTAAAATAGAAACTCTAGTTGTAGGCATCCGTTTCTTTGTTTGTGACCACCATTTTCCTATGCAAAGTCAATTTTATATAGTAATTGCTGTCAGCTAGTTTAATGATGGCAAATAGCACTACATACATTGCACTGTTTATATCTAAGAGCAAAGTGTTAATTCCCCCATTTCACAGATGATGCTTAGAGGCTGGAGAGATGAAGTAGCTTGTTTGCTCTCACTTGGTTAGAAAGTGCTCAATCAGGGATTCGAATTCAGGACCATGCTTTTCAAAACTCTGTTCTCTAATCACTGTACTATTCTTCCTCTAGACTCGTATTTCTGGAAGAAATAATACCCCAGGCCCTCCAAATTCAATATAAATCATACCTTGAATCACACCATACCCAAACCTTTGAATTAGTTTCTGGTACTTAAAACTTCAAAGAAAACTCCTGTTAAAAATAGAATCACTGTTTCTCATGAAATACAGTTTTGACAATTTGGAACGTCCCTCCTAATTCTTTGGGATCTTTTTTCCTTACATTTACTGGGACTGTTTTCCCTTGCAGGGGGCTGTCCGAGGTGCCTGTGGCGGGGAAATGTACTGCAGTGGTGTGCACAATGATTTAGACATTTGTTTGGGCTTTTAATCTTTTCTCATCTACACGCACCACCAAAATAAAAACCACTGAAGTATGTACCCTATAAATCTGCTTGTTCTCTCACTTCTCAGAAATATTTCAGAAAGAACTTGACACTTGTAATCAGAACTGGGCTTAGATGCTGCCTCCTTTTGATTCAGCGATCCTGCACCCCTGCCTTTTCCATTTTAAGCAGCAGGAAAAGTAGTGGAGGCCAGAAGGGCATGGGCGGGGACAGTGCTGCTGTGGGAAGGATGTAAAATCTGCTTCTGTGAGATGAATTCCCACCGACTTCAAGTGTGTAGATTACTGAGTCAAGAGAACAAGTCGAGAGTGCAGCCAGTAAGTATATGTTGTAGCTTATACAGGTGGAGAGCAGCCACCTGGCTTCCCAAGGGGTGCAGCAGAAAAGCAGGAGTGTGATGACAGTGATACAGGACAAATGTCCTTTGAAAATAGAGTTGCAAAAGACTTATGAACAGAAGACACTTGACAGCAATTAGTAAGAATTGGGTCTAAAGAAAGGCTATGCGGGACCTTGTTAAAAAGAAAAGAGGAAAGGGGCACCTGGGTGGCTCGGTCGGTTAAGCGGCCAACTCTTGGTTTCGGCTCAGGTCCTGATCTGGAAGTTTCGTGAGTCTGAGCCCCGTGTCAGGCTCTGCACTGACAGTGTGAATCCTGCTTAGGATTCTCTCTCTCCCTCTCTCTCTGCCCCTCCCCCACTTGCACTGTCCCTGTCTCTCAAAATAAATTAAAAAAAAAAAAGAAAGTAAATAATAATTATCATGGGATAATAATTCTCTGGGAAGCTGGGAGCTATGCAATGTGTAAGACAAAATAACTCAAGGTGATGAGGGGAAATATGGAAAAGTGGACCAAAGGAAGGGGGGGAAGAGATAAAACTATGCTTGTGACAATTACCACTATTTAGGAAACACTATGTCATGCACTGTGTAGGTGTTTTCCCTGTATTTTCCCATAAGATTATTTTTTCCACTTTATGGGTGAAGAGATTGTCTCATCCTCATTCTGTGCTCTAAGTTATTTTACAAGAACATTACCAATGTGGTAAATTTTAAAATTTTTGTATGCCTACCGTTAGTGGAATACTAGCTATAAAGACATGGATATTGTGAATTAAAAAGAAAAAAAGTGCATAGGAAAAAAAAACCTTTAAGAATAGTTGATTCAGTGGTTGGAATAATGCACTAAGATTACATAAACCCTGATTACCGATAGTGTAACAGGTCACATCACGGAAATTCTCTGATCTTCAGTGTAAGATGAAATGAAGTTTCTGCTGTTATCTACTCTACGAAATATTTTGAAAATAATCAGAACAGGTATACATGGCAAAGCCTAATTCTGAAGAATGGCATTAATAAGACAAATTATTTATGATTTAAAAAGGATCAAAGATATGCTTTTCAAGGTTGGACAATGCTCCACAAGGCTAGCTGGGATAAAACTAGAACTCTCTTCTCCGTTTGCTTCCGAGTTTTCATCTGTACCTTCTGTGTACAAAGGTGACTTTGACTTCAAAGGGCAATGGGAATTGGATCTGGTATGAAAATGGGACTAGGAAATATATGGTCTTTCAGGAAAAGGTCATTACATACTGTACAGAAGCTCAACTTTTATTTTGATTAAATACTTTTTTTCAGTGGGATTTACTAGCTAATTACTTCTCTGGCTTTGTAGCTTGGCAAGACTTACCTGATCTATAATGTCTGCTGAAGGACTTTAAGCCTCAAGGTTTGTGTGCTTTTATGTAAAATTATTAATATTAATAATAATTAACCATAAGCAGTAACTAGGGTGGGCCAGATGGCCTTTCCTCCTTTCAAAACTTCTTTATGTTCTTAGTTTCAAAAGGTAGAGGTGATAATGCAAAGATACAAGTGACATTTTAAATTAAATTATTGATCTTGGAGTGAAATTTAAATAGTTTACTCAACAAAGGGACTGTCTTTCACTTGTATCAAATTAGAAGCTCTAAATACCATCTGCTTATACCACAGAAAAACTTTTGGTCTGTTTGTCGTCATGCTGAGTGTGGGGCTCCTGTTGGCCTCATTTTTAAGACCCTCATCCATTAATCTTACCAGGTATTAGTTGGTATCACTGGTAATTAGTCTTTTAAGTTGCATCCAGATGGGATGTATAAATTATTAGAAGTTTACTGCCAGGCACAAGTGCGGATGATTCATGGACGTATGGCGCTTTCCTTTGTTCTCTGATAGGAAGCTCTGGAGAGTATGCTGTTGGGAAGACTAATCCTCACACTTTGTCTTGATTCCAACAACTGCTGATTGTTACTTTTGGTGTGCCTGGTATACCCGAAGACACAAAAAGACTGAGTTCTGTTGAAAAATTTTGGAGTCATTTTATATTCTGTATCCCCACCTTTTGGTTCCTCCTTGTGTTCTTCCTTCCTCAATATTAGTAGCATGTCTCTCAGAAGGAACCTTGTAGTATATTACCAGGAGTCTCCTTGCCTTGGCCAGTGAGAGTGGCACTGGGGACGGTGGGGGTGGGAGGGCTGCCCAGATTACATTTTTATCAACAGAGACTTACCTTTGAATATATGCAATCCTCACCTCAGGCATATAGATGAAAAGAAAGAAAGTTGGCTGTGAGGCTTATGCTGACCCTCTTGTGCCTTTTTTCTTATTGCTGTGCTTTCTTGGCAAAATCTTTCTCCTCAATGAACTCTGGTATCATCTTATGTTTTTCCATGCCTGTATGTAAGCAGTGAAGCATATTGGAGAAAGCGAGGTGAGAGATTGGTAGGACTATAAATTTTGTGATTACTGTGTAATTAACATACAATTAGCTAGCTTAAGGAAAAATGGAAATTTATTGGCTTATGTAAGTGGAAAGCTAAAGAGGTGGTCAAGCTTTAGGCATGGCTGGCTCTAGACATTCAAACAGTATCATAAGAGCACTGCTTTCTTTCCAGCTTGGTGAAAAGATCACATCTAGCCGCCTTAACTAAGCTTACACTATTTGTGTACTTTTAAGAGCAGTGGGAGAGAAAGAATGGGAGTGAAAATTTTAGACTGTAACCTGACTGGCCTAGCTTGGGTCACATGCTCATCCTTGGACCAGTAACTCAAGTCTCAGTCCTAAGTCTACCTGTAGGGTCCCAGTCCATGCCAGGTCCACTTGAATCTCTTGGGCTGAGCTGGCTTACAGTAGAGTGGGGGAGGGGAACATGCATGTCAATAATCAAACTCAAGAGTGTTCTCAAAACAGCTTGGCAGTCTTACTACACTCTTTTGGTTCAAATTGCATGTCCGCTCCTAACAACAAATATCTTAAATCATCACTACTGTTATCAAACCTCTCGTCTCCCTCCCCCTCCTCCTCGCTTTTTCTCTGGCTCTCAGTGATAAATGTCCTTTCCTTCTGTGTTACAAAGAAAGTTCACAACAGATGGAGAGCCCCACCATCAATTTCCTGCTACCTAACACTTATGCAAATGCAAGGGCTTACATTTCTATGCCTCCCTTAAAATCCTTTTCCTTAAAATTGGAACTGGGGCTCCTCTTTCTATTTATGGCCAGGGCCATTATATGGTATACTAACCATCCCCCACATTCTGCTATATTCCCCTACTGACACATTCCCATTCTCTTTCTCTTTTGCCTGTTAATAAACTCTGCATTAATCCTACATCCCTTCTTTAGCTACTACCTTAAAGCTTTCCTTCCCTCAAAGCTAAACTTCTTATGAACAATGACAATCCTTGTTATCTTGGTTTTCTTATTTCCCACTTATTTTCAGCCCACTCTTATCTGGCTTGGACCAAAACAGCAAACCCTATCATGTCCCTTCTGTTTAAAACTCTTCAGTATTTGTCTGGTGCTCTTAGGATAAAAGTCCAAATTTTCAAAATGGCTTATAGGGCCCTAGCCAGTCTGGGTCATATGGAGATCTCCAGCCATATCCTATACCAACTCTCCTTATTTCTCACTCTAACCATTGTCTTTCTTTTTCTCATATGTATTATATCACATTCCCAGCAGGAACTAGCTGGTACATTCAAATTGTATAATTGAGGAGGGATTATGTATAAAGGTATAGTAAGGGTTAAGGGAAACCAACAAGAGATGATGATGTATCTGAGAGCTGTTACCAAGAATGTAGGTCCCTGTAGGTGTCTTAGGAAGGGATGATGACTTGTTCCTGAGATGGCACTTGCTGTAGCTATGGGATAAGACTACCCAACAGGAGCTGTGCTCCTAGATAGACTGCATAGCAACTGCCAACCCCACGTCACACAGGGAGAAATCTCCCAAACAATTGGCTTTGAAGATTGGAATCCAGAGGGCAAAGGACCTAAGTGATACATAGAAGTTAACCTCTTGGGGTGCAGAGCAGTGTAGAAAAGGGTAAAGAGTGGATTAAGAAGGACAGTGCTTTATCTTCAGCTCTTTCTAACCATGGCAGTTTGACATACTCTGTTCCTCTGTCTAGATTCCCCTCTTTGAAGCTGATCCTCTTCAACCAGCTAATTCTTTTTTATCCTTTAAACCTCAGCTTGAGTGTCTGTGTCTTAGGGAAGCAATCTTTAATCAACTCAGGTCAAGGCCCTTCATTTATGTCCTCACGGAGTCCAGTTCCTTTCCTTCTCAGGACTTATCTCAGTTTGTAATTATCTTGCTATTAGTGTGATAATTTCAATTTAACTAATATCAGTCTCCTTCATAAGGCTGCATACTCCATATGACTGTGAACTACATCTGATCTAACTGCTGCTGCAATCCCTAGGCTGTAGCACACAGTACCTAGCATATAGCAGGAACTCACTAAATACCTGCCAAATGAATAAACAGACTAGATGAAAACAGTTACCAAATATCATTTACAACCATTTTGTGAGTCCTTTCTTTACTCTGTTGCCTTTGGTCTAGGCATATGCTGCTTTGCTAGGCTGACAGTTCTTCAGTACTTTGGCCAGATGAGTATGACACTGCCTATTGGTAAGGCAGCTTGAGATTCATGATTCTCTCATGATGTTTTAGGTAAATGTATTGTTTTTCCCTTCTTAAGCTTGTACTTGGTCAGTCACCTTTCAGTGAATGCAAAATGTCTGATTGACACCAACCGGCTTTTCTTTCTAGGGCGGGGAAAGATTTGATGCCTTAAAAATGACCTAGGTGGCCACTGTTAAATATTCTAGCTTCTGCACTGGAATAGAATATATTCAGAGGGCTCAGAGGATCTGAAGTGGGCTCTGCTCTGACAGCAGAGAGCCCCACGTGGGGCTTGAACTCACAAATTGCAAGATTATGTCCTGAACCAAAGTCGGTTGCTCCACTGACCAAGCCACCCAGGTGCCCTGGACATAATCCCACTTAAACTTTTTTTTTTTTAAATTTAGAAAGAAAGAGAGAGGGAGCGCGAATGCCTGGGGGAGGGGCAGAGAGGGAGTGAGAGAATCTGAAGCAGGTTCCATCGTCAGCACAGAGCCTGGCAAGGGGCTTGATCACATGACCCTGGGATCATGACCTGAGCTGAAATCAGGAGTTGGATGCTCAACTGACTGGGTCACTCAGGCGCTCCCATAATCCCACTTTTAAGAAGTTTAGAATCAGGGGAGGGAAACAGACACACAGTTAATTAATTAACATACAATCTGGTAAACACAGTGATTAGAAATGAATTTTCTTAAAGATGATGAAACTTAAGCTTCAGAACTCCCACTTTCTGGACCTGTTCCAAAGCCTTACCAATGTTACATGGTTATATATTTTTATAAAATTTGCAAATGTTAGGTATTTTAACTGCATTCAGATAAGAGTATACTTTTTCTACCCTGACTTCCACCACATCTCGCCCTCACTTGTGGCCAGTAGCAGAAAACTAGCAGCAGAAACTTTTGAGACTGGGATAAGGGGAAGTCAAATTGAGTATATATTTGGGGGGTGTTTAGCAGAATATATTTATGTCTTTTTCAGTCACTTCCATGTATAATTAAGCTATTACTGATCATCTTGGTGTAGAAATGGCTTCTAGGAATGCTTATATTGTCTATTGTATCAACTCACCTGACATTGTGATATTAGGGTAGGACCAGAGTTTGTAAGATGACATGAATGTGTTCCACAGTCCTGGCACAAAAGAATGTGGGTAGAGGAAAAATAAGTTGGAAATAAATGGAGCCAGAAGCTATTCTGTGGAAAATTTTTCCAGTCACCCAATGTGCAAAGGTTTCAATTCTCATTGATGTCTAGTTGAAATGGAAGCTCTTTTCTATACAGCTGTAAACACACCATATGTTGTTTTTTGAATGGGAATTGTGCGAAATACAATTTATCAGAAATTCTGTGTTTGTAGCAATACAGAGTTTGTATATAATGTAGCATGTTTTATGAAGCCCAGCTACCAATAATAAAAAACAAATATTGATCAACTGTGCCAAAGGAAAGACAGAATTTTATTTCTCCTCTCCCTATGAAAACTTTTACAAAATCACTGTCATATGAAGAGGGGATAAAGACTATGCAACTAACAAGTAGGAAAACGCATCGCAAAGGTATCAGAAAGGTATCAGGCAGTTAAGCAAGTAAGATAATGTTATTATTATTATTTTTGATAAATAGTATGTTTTTTAGCCTTTGAAAATTTGTAATTTAAGGGGCTCCTGGGTGGCTCAGTTGGTTAAGAGTGCAACTTCGGCTCAGGTCGTGATCTCACAGCTCATGAGTTTGGGCCCCGCATTGGGCTCTGGGCTGACAGCTCAGAGCCTGGAGCCTGCTTCAGATTCTGTGTCTCCCTCTTTCTCTCTGCCCCTCCTCTGCTCATGCCCTGTCTCTCTCTCCCTCAAAAATAAATAAACATTAAAAAATTAAAAAAAAAGAAAATTTATAATTTGATGTGATTTTTCTCATTACAAGTAATGTTCAGTTTTGTGTCTAATTTTGTATTGGTAATTTTATATTCTTTTGCTTACAGAGGGCACAGAAATTTTATTAGTTTCAGGCCCCACAAACCTGGAGTTGCCTTGGTAATAGACGTGGGCACTAGCTGATGAGGGAGGTTGCAGGTTTGGTGAAGACAGTATAGGAAAGGCAGCATGAACATGCAAGCTGAGGTCTGGAGGGTGAGTAGGAGTTTTCCAGATAAACTCTCCAAATTGTGGATGGGCTTGCCCAAATCATGGAATTTTTCAGTTTTGTACTCACCATAGGGCACATTTGGTTACCTGCTTCCTTCAAGAAGGTTGCTCCCATTTTTATGCATGAATGTCTTAATTTTATAACTATTATTGGGAAAAACAGTTTGGGATGGAGTGTACAGGGTCCTGGGGATTGAATTTGATTCCCCTGTAGAAAAAGGGAGTCAGGAACTGGTAGAAACTCAAGGGTATCTGGGGCTCCAGGCACAGCTCTGCTTTAGAGCTCAGG